>NW_024425452.1:20318193-20470256 GCF_017311325.1 Ursus maritimus | reverse complement strand
TTATTATTGTTTCCAATGATCTACTAGGAGACATTGCACTTCCGGTTCCTATAACTCTGGGAGCTACAGGCTCGGATATCCAAATTCCCAGAAATAGTACACTTTAGCTAAATGTTACAGAAAAAAGTTTCAGTGAATTATGAACTACAGCTGCTTCCTGGTACTTCTGGCTCCTAGTAGCAAAGAAACAGGAAGAAAGGAGTCATTACCATATCATGGATAATTGCCTCGGGTCTGTAAGTAGAGATGCTGTTAAACAGTGAGAGAGAGAAAGAATATGTGTGAGAACCCGAAAAGGGGCATTTATTTAGGTTCCTCTTGATCTGTTCTTGCCTTATTGTGGCTGTAAGTGCACAGGCTTATCAAACACAACTTTAGAAGGGCAGGCAGCAAAAATTCCGATCACTGGTGATGAGTGTCTGGGTTATACCACCAGGTAAGCCTTTGAGACAGGTAAACATGATATCTGAGGTGAAGACTCCCATATAACAAAAGGTCCACCAAACACCATGAGTTGTTTATCTTTGCATGTGTATATAGAAGCGGAGTCCATGAAAATGGTAGAATGTGGTAGACATGAGAATGTGCCTCTCTGTTCCTTCGTCAAGGAAGGACATTCTGCCAGTTGCAGGTAGTGTGGTCGGTAGAGTCACCCCATCCAAAGTCATGTCTTTCTGGGACATACTACATCCTACAAGTGAGCAATGTGGAGAAGCCTGCCTATTTCAGGCTCATGCGGGATGACCCTGATGGGTAATTCTTGCCCCAGAGCTCTCTGTGAGGTTGGCTGTGGTTTCAGCAGGCCTGCATTGCAATTTCATTTCTTACTTTGTGCAGTTTAATGCACAAGTAAGAAAGCCTACTTTGTGCAAGCCTACTTTCTCCCACTTCCCAAGTATCTTCTTGCAGAAGACTGCATGGAAGGCATACGTGGCAAAAGGCAATATGAAAGATGCTGTAGGAAACCTTACACACGATACATATAAATGCATTTATTCAAACTCTTGCAGAAAAACATGCCTTTCAAGTATTTTGAAGCACAGGTTATTAATAAAGCTTGAAATCATCTCATTTAATAATATTATCCTTTTAGGAACTTAACTACATGTTTAATTGGCATTAAAACGAAAAATAATCTGGAAATTTAAAATCTTCCCTAATATTATTGTGCTTTTGATGGGAAAAAAACGCAAAAAACAGTACCGATATCATAAAATTTCATGACAAGTTCTACATGGACAGTACATGACTAAATATAAGTTCTTTATTTACATATAATGTGCTTAAGGAAACTAAAATTCTGGATAACCAGGATTTGTTAGAGAATGCACACACATCTTTAGAATTGAACATGTAAAGCTTGACATCTAAAAATTTAAGCTTAGTTAACAAGAATGTATGCAGGACTAAAACGTAGTCACACCTGGGTAACTGAATAGCTTCATCTTACTGCTAGGATTTCAGAGAGAGTTGGGATCAGAGAAATTCGTTCAGACATCTATCCGTCAGATGCTTTGATCCATTGTCATATACTCGTGTGACATCAGATACACAAATATATCAGTACAATTTTTATAGATATGAAATGTCTTCTTTCCATCCTAGAATGTTTCTTTGTTGAATTCTTCCTTTTACATCAATGGTCTATCCTTGACCTGAATCCAAAACAATTCATTTTTCAGGTCAGGTTTTCCTGCTTTGTGGATATAATTCTCAAATGACTTCCAAGAGCAAGCTTTCCAGCTCCATAAGGATGTTGTCTAGTGAGACTTACAACTGCTCAACTCTAGATTAAGTCAACCTAGGGGTATAATTATATTTCTTTTCCATGCCCTAAAAATCTTTAAGTATAAAAGTCCTGTGCCCACAATTTATTTTGGGAATATGATCTTCTGTATTGTACGAAGATATCATCAAAAAGGGATGGGTACAAATATAAATATTATGTAGATTAAAAAAGCATAGTTTGCAGTAACAACTCCTTAATAAGCATTTTGTTTAGCTCTCTATCCAACACTGCAAACACTTTAGTTGTTCCAAATGTCTAACCTCAAACACTATGCAGATATGTTTAGAACATGAACTATATCCTGAGCGTTATGTAAAAATATTAAAATGTGACCCATGGCCAAAGGGAACTTACATACCAACTTTAAAGTAACCTTCAGAGAGTGTTAAATCGCTCTCTTTCCCAACTAGTTCAGAGAAAAGCAAAATGACTGAAGGTTAAGGAATGACTTTTCTAAGGCCTAGGAGGGGGAATGCAATTTAATTTTACAATTAAAAATTTACATTAAAGTGACCAAATATAGTTCATTAACTCTACAAGATACATTTCACTTGGCTTCACAGTTTTTAGAGGTCCTGAAATGTAAAGTTTCTTTTAGAGTCCATCATTAGTTTTTCTGCCCCTAATGGACTATAGAAAAAGAGCCTGGTTACGTTATTTTTGAGTTCAACAGATTACTGCCCAGGGTCTCTTCATTTTCCAAAGATTATTTCATTTAGATTGCAGTGACTTGTTCAAAATAAATCATTCATAAGAACCACTTTATTTCTCTTCAGGTAATAAGGTAGGAATTGCACCAGAGAAGGCAAAACCAAATTTTTGTCTGAGTCCTTAAATTCAAATGATAGGCTCTGTGGGTGCCTCTATCACAGGATTGTCAACCTGGAAAGGAATTTTTCTTTGGTGTGGGGCTAAGCCCTGAAATAAAGTCTCCTTACAAGGTTGTCATGGTAACATGCATGCATCACCTGTCCTGCTCACATTTAAAATTTGTTCCCTAATATCTTCCATATGTTTATTTGTTTTTTAAACTTCATATAACCTGGGCTACGTTTTGTTAGGATTCATCAAATTTTGATTACAACTAAATTCAATTATTACATTAGCTGATTTGCAAACATGCATCCATACCTAAGAATCTACTGAGCTCATAGAAATGAGTATAAAAAAAAAAAAAAACAACAACCCACAGCAATTGGTAGCACTGTGTAGTTTAGCATCAGGCAAAAATGTAAAAGTATATACAGTTCGTCAGTTCACTTCAGTCCTGTTATGGTAAATTCATCCAAACGCAGTTGGAAACAGCGGGGTCTGCCGAAAGAGCTTGCTTAGTCAGTCAGTCAGGCCATCTTGTCGCTGTTGCTACAGCTGTTGCTACATGAATCACCACTACGTCAAATACATAGTTCATTCAATGCTTAGTCTGTGTGATGTACTGTGCTAAGCACTTTGCATACTTGTTCTTGTTTTAGCATTAAAACTACCCTGAGCGAGGAGCATTGTCACTACTTACAAGGAAAACAATTGAGGCTTAAGGGCTTCAGCTTCTGCTCAAAGTCACACCGGAGATTTGGAATTGAAAACAAGCCTAATTTCAAAAAGTGTGCTTTTGACTAAATTTTTGCTACATTTCCTTTTCAGAAAGATTCTTATGGAAGCTCATCGGAGAACAAAAGGCAAGTATTGAACTAGGGACCCAAGAGTGCAGACCTCTCTCAGAAATGTTGTTTCAAAAAGTGCAAAAAGAAATTCCATGTCCGGTTTAAGAAGCCGTGCCCCGGGTATTTCACTGGGGTCACATTTCTATGAACTCATCACGAACATTGTGATACAAATTATAAAGCTGGGGTTAGCTTGTGTCCTGGGAACTTTCCTATGCTCCATAACATTATGCTGGTCTCTCTTTGAAAAAAAAATTACACTTAAAAAATTCTTGCCTTCGAAAAGTGCGTATGTCATAAAACCATTTTGCAACTGAACCCTGTTCCACCACAGCCTGGTCCTTCCAGTCACAAGAGACTCCTTGCCCTGCTTCATTTCTCTCTGAAAGATTTATCACTTTGTAACATACGTATTTTCTGCAGAGGCTACTGCAGCGTTCTGCCTAATACCTTCTTCAGGGAAGACACTCATTTCATAGCCGCTAGAAATTTTGACTACTGACAGATTACAGCTTCAGCTGTCAGTGAGAATTGCTTTGGCCAAAGGAATCTACCTAATGCAAAGTTACAACCCCTCCCAGAAATCAACCAGCATCCAGTGATACAGGAGTTCCAAGGTCAGCAGCCTTGCCTCAATTTGGGGCAACTCTGAATGGCCATAGCCGTTTTCAAGTTCTGTGTATGCCCCGCAACAGCATTAGCAGTCAGCTTCTTGTTCTTCCCAATCCTTCCTCCCTCCCTTCCTCAATGTACATCCCCCCAGAGGCCTGCCTAGTAAACTTCTGCATGCAATACTTTATTTCAGAGTAGATTTTTATATTAACATAGCTAAGGAGAAGAAAAATTTTGGTTTTTTTTTTTTGAAATTGTAAAGAAATTTACTGTTATTCCCAATTCGTGTTTTTTATCTTTAGTCTCAGAAGAGAGTGCGCTTCTCTAAATTTCCCTCTTTTTACTTTGATCTCCCTGATACATATTGTAGTGGAGGGATGGGGTAACTGGGTGACGGGCATTAAGCGGGGCACGTGATGTGATGAGCATTGGGTGTTATATGCAACTAATGAATTACCAAACTCTACATCTGAAACTAATGATGTTCTACATGTTGGCTAATTGAATTTAAAGAAAAAGAAAAAGAAAAAAAGAATGAGTTCAAATTACAATGTCTCCTCAAATTCATTTCATCTCTTTAACCCTTGGATTTTACATATTGAAATTGACTCTTAGTTTTCAATTTCTGATTTTTTTCCTTGTCATTTTAATTTGAGTATCAGCTTTCTGAAAAGACTAAAAATGCTCAGTCCCCTTCCAAATTAACATTAAAATACAGAAGCCAGGCTATGTAGTATCTCAGACAGAATCACAAGCAATGAGAAAATAGGAATAAAAGGGGCAATATAAGCGAATATGTAATGTTATTGTTTTATCTAAAATTCTCTGAAGTTCTGTATTTTCATGGGCCCTAGTGCCCTAATTTATTTTTATCCTGGGCAGCTTTATTGTTAAGCTCTCATTATGTAAAATTCTTTAGATAAAAAGGAACTATTCAATAATCTAGGATTTTATCTCTCTTGCCTTCAACAAACAATAAACAATGCTGGCCAACGCAACGGAATTGTAGATTTTTACCAACAGCTCAAGTGGCTTTATTTCAGTAGTTCATACCACATTTATATCACCACATAGAACTGGATTCCACATGCTCCAGGTTTCACAAAACATTAGATTTATATTTAGATCACTATGATTTTCTATACTTCTATAAATAATTTCCAAATATTTTGGTCTTAAATCCAGAGGACATTATTCATACATAAAATTAGCACAAGTAATATAGCAATTTATGACTCTAAATGTTTTTGAGATATTCAAATTATTATCTAGGCTAACTCATGCCATACCTCATTTCTTGTTCTGGGTTAACTACAGTGATAACCACGGAGAGAAACAGAGAAATATGTTCTTGTGAATTTGGTAGCTAGGATCCAATACCAATGTACCTGACATTATGAGAAAGAGTTTTGGCAAAATAACAGACAGTTTTTTATTGGGGTAAACATAGCCAAAGATTTATCCTGTGCAAATCCTTCCCTCCCTCCTAAATCATTAAGAGGAATTTATCTGCTGCAGATTTATTTTTGGGGCCAAGTCTAATTCTAGACTTGCAACAAGCATCTTAATTCAGATAGGGAAAACAGGCAAAATAAGATAATGCATTTCTCAGTTCCAGTCTTACCCACTTACCACATCCTAATTCCCACTATATCGCCTATCTGCCTTGTAAACTGATAATTGTTCAGCTAAGAAGAGATGAAGTAGAGTTTTAAAATGTCTGCCACTAAAAATGTTGCATTTAGGTTGTGCTGTTCTCATCCTCAGGACCCACAATTTCAGAGGAAGTTTCCCTTATTAGTCTAATTCCCAATCCGTTGTTACTGTTTCAATTTATACTAAAAAAATTCAGGTTTTTCTGCCGCATACTAGAACTATACACGGTGGAATAGGTGGAAGAGTTAATTTTATCAAAGAAACACGAGAAGATGAAGATAGAGCTTCAGCATGGACTGTCAGCTGAAGTACAGGGAAAAGTAAAGGATTTTCTCTGAACTCTGTTTATACATTTGTTCATATGATAAAGAGCTTTGTTTCCTGATTATTCCATGAAGTCTTTGCAAATATTAACAACACATTTAGAGGTTTGCTCATTTATTGGCTCCTTGATTTCTTGGGTAATTGCCTATTCCAATCTTGTGCACATTTTTTTTGTTTAATTATTTGTTTCCTGTTTTATCAAATATGTAAATATCAATAATATATTCAATATATATATTCTTCATTCCGTTTATCCAACACCTTTAGATTTTGCTCATAGTGATTTTTATAGTTTTTGTTGGATTCCAGTTATACTTTAAATCAATATTTTTCTGAGTAGTTTCTGGTTTAAGTGTAAAGTTTAGAAATGCCTTTCCCATTTCAATGCATTTTCTACTTAACTTTACTCACTTCCTTAACTTTTATTGTATTCATTGTTTTGTTTTTAGAAAGAAATAACCCTTCCAATATTTTTTCCAAAACTTATTTAGGTTTAAACTTCCATTCTTTTCCAAGGAATGTTCTATAAAAGAGAGGTTTGACATTCATTAAAATTAAATTTACTGAAAATTTATTTTAATAAACATTGAGAAAAGGTTTTATATTTATAAGTAAATGTACCCATAAACAACTTTTCTCTAACTCAACTTTATCCAAATCTTTAAAACCTCATTCAGAGATTTGTTATTCACTTTGTAAGCGTCCATCTTTCTTTATCCCGTGAATATAGCCTCATTATACAAAGAGTGAGGTACTTTGAATATATGTGTGGGATGAATGACCGTATTAACAAATGAATATATGTATACAAAATATCTTGGAGTAATCCAGATACTTTTACCTTGGTGTATGCTGTTAAGGACAGGGGCAGGAAGAAATATTAAAAAGATAATAATAGCTATTGATCTTCTAGCATAGTTACAGAAACTGATTTTTATGTATACTATTTTCATATATATCATTTAATGCCTAAAATAATAGAGTCCTTTTTTATTTCTCTTTGCTTTATAAGTCAGCAATTCAATTAAAAAGTATCAGAAAATAAGTTCAATCCACCTCTGAATGATTTCAAAGTCAAGGCTATTTCACATACAGCAATGAAGAGCAATTTTTTGGATTCTGGGTTACCTATAACATGTCTTTCCTTATTTGGACCACAAACGTATTTCCAATGGGAAGTAAGAAAATCTATATTTTTAAAAGCAAGCAATTATCTTATTGGCATTCATCTCATCCTTAACATAATTAATTTTGAGATTAGATTTCTTCACAAGTCTTCTTACTATTATTTTAATTTTGAATTGAAAAAAAGTTTAGGCCTCCGATATTTTTCTCTTGAATTTGTCCAGTTTTAACAATGTTCTTTACTGTTCCACCAGATCATATTGCCTCATAAGACCCTTTTATTGTTGCAATAAATCAATACGCATTAAAATAGATAATGAGAAGAATACAGATGTTGAGTGAAGAAATTTTCTTCTATTTTGAATCAATAATTAATTATTCATTAAACCTGTGGCTCTAAAGCATGATGGTTAAGAACTGAAGCTCTAAGGTCCAAGAGTCTGGGTTCAGATCCTACTTCTTCGAGGTACTAGCTGTTGATGCTGGACGTGCTGTTTAACTTGTCTAAATATTAAATTACTTCTTGTGACTTAAGAGAACTAATATTAGCTCAAGTGGTACAAAGATAATACATATGGAGTGCCCGTCACACAAAGAGCAATGAGTAAATGGTAACTGTCATTAATAGTAAATGAGAAAACTTGATCTTAAAGAGTGTAGTAATGTGGAGGAGGGACATGCCCTATCTGCTCTTTTGCAAAGTAGGGCAAAAACAGTGGTGACATAAAGTTCCTGATTCAATAGAATTGCCAAATTTGACCAAAGAATAACACATGTTTCATAAGGGCAAAAAGGTGCCAAAATAAGCATATACCGGGACAATTTATTCCAAATCTATACAGAAATGTCTCCACACATTTGGATATCAACATATCTTCATTCACTGTGAAATTACGACATGTAAAGGGGCTATTCACAAACAAGAGAGGATTGATGTCATTGGATGCTTATATGCAAATATGTCATATCTAGACTCTGTATTTATGCATTTACGCTATGATTTCTAATGCATATGGAAATGTATTTTATCATTTGTTATATGAGCAATTTTAAAGTTATATATTCTTTAGATTTATTGGAATTCTCCTGGAGATTATTTTATTGAGCATTATTCTGATAGTCCTCAAAACTTTAGCTTTTTATTACCTTTATCATAATGTAGGAAATCAATATACTATAGATAAGTGCAATTTACTTTAAAGTTGGTGTTTCTAGGGATATATATAGCAGGTAGGTGCTTGAGAAAAGCAAGTTAATAAGATTCACTAAAATTATCTTTAATTCTATATGGATTACTCCATTGATTTTACTGACTGCATTTTAACTATTTAAATTACCCCTGGATCTTAAACAATTTTTTAAAATTCTTTCTTATATATTTTCAGTGTCAGAACTCCCAACCAAATCAAAGTTCAATTGAATCTACATTGAATAGTAAACAAACTGTGGTTTTGGCTATAATATGAAGTGATGTTTATTCATTATTTTTACTTATTTCCATCTTCTTATTTGAAAGCTAGATAGAATTACAATAACAAATATGGAATTATGCAAACATGAGGAAGTAAACACACACAAGGAAAATCACCTGGAATATAGAAAACTAATCTCTGGTGCTAAAAAAAAATAATAAAAAAATACGGTCTTATGTTAACTATCATTATTTTTGAAGAAATATATTTCTCTGTATTCCTTCTAGGCTCCCAAAAAACTGGTAAGCAGCCTAAAAGCATTATGGGGTATGAAGTGAGGAGTATAAGGACGCCCTGTGTGATAGACCTCAGTTACAAGGAAGTAACAATGAACTTTGTAGGGAGCTCATAGGCAAATGATAAAGATTCCAGATAGCTAAGCATGAAGGTTGGTGAAAAGGGAATCAGCAGGAGTAAAAATGTCAGGCCTCCAAGAAGTGGCTTACCTAATGCCTAACCAATAGAGAACTTAAGTTAGTTTAGTCAGAAATTGCAGAGATGGGAGGAACTGAAAGCAAATATTCCTCTTGTGTTAAGATAAATGTGCATAATATATATATTATATGTACATATATAAATTCTATTATATATGTATACCCCTTCTGTGTTAAAATATATGTGACTCTATATATGTTATATATAGTTTTGAATTACATTACACATAGTTATATATGAAATCTATATACATAGATTATTATTTAAAATTGGAAAACAAATGGTAGAAATATTTTTATTTACATGTTTTTGAGAAAATATAAATGTTTTCTCCTTGCATTTTGAGTGAAATATACTTTGACCATTGTCTTATTATGTTCTGAATTCTATCCATCATCAAAGCAATACATTTTGTGATTCTCCTCCTAGTTTCTTATTTTCTTCAAAGACAAGTTTATTAAAAATACATTGAAAGTGATTCTTACATAACTTAATAGTATATCATGAATTGCCTAGGACTCTATAGGCTTTCTACATTGAAAGACTTGCTACACAAAGTCTATGAGGCATAGCATTTCCATCAAAAAAATTAATTAAGTCAGAAATTTTCTTATTAAAATTTCTCAAAGCTTCATTAACTCAATGGTATGATTTGTTAATCAGATTAACTAGGAGTTATCTTTGTGGCATGGAATTAAAGTGATTCTACTCAAAATGTGCATGTTTCAGTGCAAATGCCTGGTGGAGTTGGGAAGAGGAGAGTGCATAATACAATTCTAGCAGGAGTGGGCAGGTAGCTAAAACCAATAAAAGCTTCCACTCATGAGTGAAGATGTTAATTCTTTGCCACTGTGTCACGTAAGTCAGGAAGATGCCTGGAGGGAATCCGGAATGTGTGAAGATGTGGTATAGATAAAATATTAAAATAAAATGAAGATAAAATTTTTTCTCTCCAGCTTTTAAGATGGTATTGCTGGCTAACATTTTCAATAGGACTATTCCTTAATTTGTAAAGTCTGCTAAAATTCTAAGGGACAAAACAAAACAAACCAAAAAACCCCCTACAAATCTCTGGTGACATGTTATTGAAAATATTATCTTCCAAATGAACTCCAGCCTATCCCATGTACCGAGTTATAGTGTTGGGGAGGGGCATGCAGTCTAAAGGAGAAAATGGTGTAAACTCATTGAGAGTTATAGTAAATATTGGCATTTATTGATAACATTGTCATTACTCAAATACAATATAGATAAAATTACAAAAATACATATGTATAATAAAGAGCAAGATAACGAGCAAAATGTGCTCAAGTGATTCCATTTTACTGAACTCTTGCATGGTGTTACGATGACACAACATACAAAATTAGTTCCTGTCCTCAAAGAATGTAAAATCTGCCTGGAAATAGTTCTTAAAAGCATGCAAATAACAAGGATTCATATGAGAGCATAATACTCCAAGACAGAAAGAGAAAAAAATGTTTTATTGGTTGAAAAGAAATTAAATAATTATAATTTTACTCTTATGGCTGGTATTACTTCCTACTATATTCCTGTTTTTATTTCTATTGCAACTCCCTTGTATAATAATAATAATTTTATTTTTACTTATATTTTTTGGCAATGAGAATGTGTTACTTGCCTGTTTTCTAGCTAATTAAAAATAAAAATGGTAGAATTTAAACAATAGAAGAAATGATTATTACTGGAGGAAAGAGAGTGTAATGGGCGGAAGACATGGCAATTGTGTTGGAAATATTAAAAGTCAAGTCTAACTGGAGCATGGAAAAATCAGAGGTCAACTCAAGTAAATTATAATTATTGTAAAGAAGACTTTGAAAAGCGATTCAGACAGCAATAATTATGAAAAGAAGATTAACTTAATAACTAGAGAAGCAAACTGCAGCCTAAAAGATAAACTTTTTATCAAAAGGGATTTGTATTTATAAGAGTTAAGCTAAATGCATACGTGGCACAAATCCATATGCATTTTCTGCATCTCAATAAAATCAATTGCCCAGTGTTCATGTAGTAAGTGTATTTTTTCATGCTGTTTTTCTTATTCTATTATAAACCCACCTTTTGTTTGAAAATAAAAGTCACACTATCAGTTGCCTAGTCTGGTTGGTAAAACTGTGCATCAAAGTTTTACAAAAGTATAAGCAAAATGGCAAAAAAAAAAAACACCTATATGCCTGCAAGAGCATATAAACGTTTGCCTTTGCACTTGACCAGAAATATAGCTTGATCATGCTTACTTTTATTAATTCCAGTCATCATCAAAATATTATCCTTTATGATTATTCACCTGGCATCTTACTTTCTTGAAAGCAATTTCACTCAAAGTCTTTAAGAGTATTTTTTTTCCTTTGGGAGTATTTTTTACCTGATATGATAGTTTATAACAATAAACTTATTCGGGCTAGTATAAGTGATGAAAGTTTGGCATAAATACACAAATACAAAAAAAAGGCATAACCACAAAGAAATCAAATAACAAAAACTATGGGATGGCAGACACCTTACGAAGAACAGGAACCCCTGGGAACTATGGCAACCTCAGAGGCTGTCATTTTGTCATTAATCTTGGCTCTACTTTCCATACCTCCTAGTAGCTTCTCTTAGTATATACTCATCACTTCACTCCTTTGTACCTTCTGTATACCTAATATCTAATATCGTCTTCTTTCTAGTCAAGGATCTTCACGGACCCTACTCTATTTCATAAACTTCTAATTTCAATTTCACTTTCTGTTTCTAACCTCTTATTATCTCTATTTCCCCATTGAAATTCCAATTGAAATTTATTATTATACTAATCTAAATACTGTTACTTATTTAGCAGTCCCCCCCCCTTCTTAACAGCGAGTTTATTTACAATTTAAAATCTTGCTGTTGCGGGAATATCAGTTGACTGGTAGGCGTGGCGCCCTGTGTAGGCGGCAGGTGCCTCAGGCTTCTGATGAGCAAGGGAGTGCTGCTGACAGGCCCGCTGACCACGCAGATATCAAAATGAATGAGGCCATGAAAAAGGGCAGCCAGCTCTCTATCCAGAGTCTTTCTGCTTCAAGAAATCAGGGATGAACTCACATACAGTTATGTTCAAGAAAATATCTATTCAAAGTCTATTACAAAATACTTGTACTCTCATCAATAGGGTTTTAGAATTATTTTATCTTCTGCAGTGATCTTGTACCCATAGTATAGCAATCAGAACTTCTCGGGATTTTCTCCTTGTATGATGTCTGTATATACGTAGATATACTTGTCTTAATACTCGATTTGAGATTTTCATTATCTGAACTTTTTTTATATTCCTTTCTTTAACTTCTTATTTAAAATGTAAGTTTAAATGTGCATCATTGTAATCTGAATGTTTTTTAAAAAATTAATATTTTTAAATTTCTTGGTTTATCAGCATACAATTATATACTAGTCGTATCTTCTTATTTTTACATCATGGTGCTAATATTTTATCTCTTTTATCTGCATTGTTTATTTTTTCTCTGCTGGAGTTAAACTTTACTTATTTAAAAGTGTATGGTCATAATCCCTCTTATAGTCTTATTTTAAAATTATTCTCTTCTTAATAAATTATTCTTATTTTATATTTTTGTTAATTCATCTCTCTCTCTCGCTCTCTCTTTTTTTTTTTTTTTTGAATGAGTGCTTTTTAAAATGATTTTTTTGAGGGTGCCTGGGTGGCTTGGTCAGTTAAGCATCTGCTCAGGTCATGGTCCCAGGGTCCTGGGATTGAGCCCCACATCCTGGCCCCCTGCTCAGCAGGGAGCCTGCTTCTCCCTCTCCCTCTGCTCTCCCCCTGCTTGTGTTCTCTCCCTCTCTGTCAAATACATAAATAAAATATTTAAAAAAATAAAAAAAATAAAATAAAATAATTTCTTATTATATTGAAAATTTTGAAGCATATACTCTGGGAAAATATCTAAGATAGACTGAAATTCAATTAGGTTCCAGTCAAAATCCCAAGAGAAGCTTGGTGTAACTGAGTAATATGATTCACAAATTCTGCAATGAGAAGAATATCCAGGAAATTTTGAATAAGAAAAATAAGCATGGGCACCCACCCAAATATCAAGATTTATTTTGAAGCTATAGTAATTAAAACAGATTCGGGGGCTACCTTGAAAACTTTTGAAGATCACGGTAATGAGTCTGGATTTTATCCTAATTGCCAAGGGAAACCTTTGGAAAGTTTTGGGCTAGTGCATTATGTGATCTGATTTTTATTTTAAAAATGCTAATCTGGTTGGAGAATCAACTACAAGGGCAAAGTATGGCCTCAAGGAGATTAGTTTAGAGACCACTGTAGTTGTTGTTGTTGTTATCGTTGTTGTTGTTTTTAAATAATCGAGAGTATTTTTTTAAATTATTATTATATTCAATTAGCCACCATCGCAGTTCTTAAGAAGAGATGACAGTGGTTGACTAAGATATGGAGATAGTAAATGTTTATTAGATTTAGGATAAGAGTCTGCAGTGGAGATGGTTAAACTTGTTAATATAAATGGATTGCATGTGGATATGAGGGAAAAGGAAAAATTGGTTTGATTCGGTTTGAAGCCTATGCAACTAGGGGAGATAGTGGGGAATTTTGTGAGTTAATGAAGATTGGGAAAGGAGTAAATTTGAGACAGAAAAGTCAAAGGTTTGCTCTTGGGTGGGTTACATTTGAAATGTTAATTAGACATCCAAGTGGAGATGTCATGAATAGAGTTGGATAAGTCTTGACTCAAAGATCAAGAAATAAATTTAGAATCATCAGTGTGGGGATGCCTGGGTGGCTCAGTCGGTTAGGTGTCTGCCTTTGGCTCAGGTCATGATCCCAGGATGCTGGGATCGAGTCCTGCATCTGTCTCCCTGCTCGCTGGGAGCCTGCTTCTCCCTCTGCCTGCCGCTCCTCCTGCCTGAGCTCTCTCCCTCTGACAAATAAATAAATACAATCTTTAAAAAAAAAAAAAAGAATCATCAATGTGGTTCAGTACTAAAAATCGTATGTCAGAAGTATAGTTAAAGGATAAAAGAGAAATTACTCCGGTATTTAAAGACAAAAGGATGAGAATCTGCTTATGACACAAGAAACATCCAGGAAAGTGTGAAGATAACAGGGAGAATAAAGCTTCTGTTTCAAGAGATCAACAGTATCAAAAACGGCTTAGAGAGGAAGTAAATGAAGATGGGCGTGGCCATCAGCTTGGCAAGATTAAGATCTTATACGACAATGGCAAATACTATTTCAGTGGTGTGGATTTTTAGTCTGTTGAGAAAAAAAAGCATATGCAGAAGCACGGGTACCAGATATAGATATTTTTGCAGCATTTTGGTACAAAAGGGAGCTGAGAGATGAAGTAGGAGCTGGAAGAAGATACACAGTCAAGGGAGAATCATTTTAACAAAGTTTTTGATGGGACTCTCCAGTGGAAAGAGGGAAAACTGATAAGGCAGAAGACAGAGAAGATAAAAAGCACAACTTCAGGGGTATTCCTCGGAAAACAGGTGATGCAATGAGATCCAGTGCATAAATGAAATTGTTGGTATTTGATGCGAATAAAGACAGATCATTGATTAAAAGAAAACATAGGAACATGCATGCAGGTAGGTAAGGTAGGTTAGTGCACTGGTTGGTAAGTAAATGTAGCAGTTTTCCTCTGTTGAATTTATTTTATTAAAATAAGAAGCCAAATTAGTATCTCAGAGTGTGTGTTTGGTAGTTGGGGCAGTATAAGTACTATGGTTATTTTTCTTCACAAACTAAATAAGATTAGATAATTTACAGCGGTCCTGGTTTCTCTTATTATTATTCTATTATTTTTACCAGTTTTTTTTTTTTTGCTTCTTTCTGCAGTAGAAACATTTATGAACCATATCCTTCAGAGAATAAGAAATGTTTTAAATGCCCATATTTTTCTTGTCTTGAGAATTAGATTAAATAGTCTCTCTTTTCCCTGAATATGTAAGAAGACCTCCAAAAGACTGCATAGTTAGAGTTTTGGAGAATGCATAAAGACATTGGAAACTTCTCCTTGAGACATAGTAATCCAAATCTGATTTAATTAATGGAAGACTTTGGAGACATACCTTATAGTGATCAAATTGGATTAAAATATTGCAAAACTTAGCAGAATTCTGCCAGTTCTGAACTAAAATAACCTTGAAATTTTTGGTTTTATGATATGCATTCAATGTTAATTATTTAAGAAAAATCTCACATAATTATATTTATAATGAATTACTAGATAAGGAAATTATTATGTTTGCATTAAAGGGTCATAATTAATTCAAAATATAAATTTATATTTAGCATATGGCAACCTAGGAAATATAATTGATCTTCAAATCAAATAATTTTTGAAGAGTAAATGTAGAAATTCATAACATTAAATAAGTATTGATTTAGGTTTTATTCATATTGGCAGGGCATTATATGTCATAAATTTACTTACAGATACAAAAGGTACTTCTATATCAGATTTTTTTTTTTATTTTCAACATTTCTTATCCAATTTCATCCTTCTCTGAGGGGTTATAGATTTGAAGATTCTTCTATAATTGCATATGTATTTAAAAGCTGTTTAATACATTTAGAAGAAAAGATGAAAGAAATTTTGAGAAAGTCCTTATCCTGAATTTTCTGGCAATCTGAAAATACAGTCACATCATTTTCGGACACTGTGCGATCTGTCAGGGACTTTTATTCCAACACCTTCCTAGAGGCATTCTTATTAAGTAAATTTATCCTAAAGCAACATTAACCTTTACTCTCCTCTTACCACTCCTCTCATTTTCAATTCTGTATTCCTATCCATTTAATATATAATGCTTTACATATGGTGCCATGAGTTTTTACAAAGAAAACTAGTTCTAAGAAAGTTAATAAATAAATGTAAGAATAAATATATAAATACAATATATGGTAAAAATACATAGGTTCTATGCTTTCCTATTTAGACATAAAAGTAGAGAGAAATATTGAATTATAATCTGAAGGCATAACAAGTAGGAAACCATTTCCAGTTCTCATTTATATTTCAATCCTTGTCACTAGCATAGATTAATGCTGTGTTAATTTCTGTCCTTTATTAAATTTTGTCATAAGAAATGAAGCACTGGAATTTTTATACCCCAAAGTGTTTAACAGTTAATGAGCCTGATTCTCTCATTGCAGAATCTACTGCCTAGAACAAATGTCAGATAGACCCAGCTGAAACGACTGAAGTGCAGTGGAGTTTATCAGGTGCATTTGATCATTTTCCTAGTGTACCTCATCACAGTCTATTTGTCTGATACACTGTTTCTGTTACCTTGTTCATGGACTGTGTAGATTTTGTTTACTTTGATTGTTTTAAAGCCAGTCATGCATGTCCCCAACAATCTATCTAATTGGCCTTTCTCTGGTTCTTCCAGTCATATAGAACTAACATACAGATATATACTCAGTGCTACTCTTCAAGGAGATTCCTAAATCTTTTAATCAGCTGCGTACTCAATGATTTTTTTCTATGCAACATGGTCAGCTCCATGTTACTTTGTGGATTATTTTACCAAGTAATTGTATAGACTTCTGGTGTGCTCTGTTTACCTCTGAGGAAAATAAGACAATTCCCTGACAAAAAGCCGAAAACTAATGTGAATTTAACTATAAGTAATTTTACAATAGGTAATTTGGCATCATTTTCAGTCATCCTATCCGACCTTTTCTTTTTAAATCACTTGGCCTTTTAAAAACACCAAGCAATCTTCAAACAGCTTTCACCAAAGTGATACTGTTGCAAAACGATAAAATATAATACATTCATATAACATACACAACTTTTAAGACCTCTTTACCATAGAATTCACACTGGCTTAGTGTCTACTTTAGTGTTTCTTTTAATATTGTTCTTCTCTGAAATACGTAGCTCTGAAGTACATAGGTCGAATATTCTAAAGAATTTCTCAGTAACTTATTTGCAAACCTATCCTTGTGCTATACATAGCTTAATGCTAAATACATATTAATCAATTATAACTGCTAAAGTCAATATCTTGTCTGTGTCAAGAAACTAAAATACAGTAAGCATTGTTGATATCTTTCCACAAATTATGCCTATTGACATAGTTAACCGAGGTTCTACGGGCATTTTATTTGCATGATTTCTCAAGATTGTAATGTGAACATATCGAAGTTTACCAGATAATTACTTTATTCTTCACTATGCTTTAACTCTAATTTCTCTCAATGGAAGAGCAGAAATCTCCAAGCCTTGAATTTTCAGTATGTTGCTTAAGATCGCAAACCATTTTGCCTGTCTGCCTCCTAATTAGAGTTTAATTGTGCATATTCTTTTTATACTTTTATTTAAAGAAATTACCATCTGTTATTTTTTATTAATTCTTCTTCTTTTCTTCTTCTTCTTCTTCTTCTTCTTCTTCTTCTTCTTCTTCTTCTTCCTTCTTCTTCTTTTTTAGTGAGCTTACTTAGAAAGTGTGAGTGGTCTACCATATTTAATATAATTAACTGGAAGAAAAGTCTAGCAACTTTTCTTTCAAGAATTTAAGACATATAGGGGCGCCTGGGTGGTGCAGTCGTTAAGCGTCTGCCTTCGGCTCAGGGCGTGATCCCAACGTTCTGGTATCGAGCCCCACATCAGGCTCCAACGCTAGGAGCCTGCTTCTTCCTCTCCCACTCCCCCTGCTTGTGTTCCCTCTCTCGCTGGCTGTCTCTGTCAAATAAATAAAATCTTAAAAAAAAAAAAAAAGAACTTAAGACATAAATAAAACTACATGAAGTAACTCATAAATATTTCATACCAGTAATACTCATCAAAGAAAATTTTGTAGAGGTCAGGACATTGATATTAGAAAGAAGTCAGTTATGGTTCACTTTCTAGTTCTGCCTCATGCTAAGATTTGTTAATTTATAGTTTATCGTGATATTTAAATTTAAAATGTATAGTGCGTTCAAAAAATAGTTGAATTCCCTTCTCATATTACAAAAGACAAGATTCAATCTCTTCCAACAATGAGTCATGAAGTAGAATTTGGTAAAACCAAGTGAGAGATATATTTTACCTATTCAGCTAATTCTAGGAAATAAGTTCTGATATATTTCATAAGGGAATGCTTTTCTAAAATTTTTCAAAGAAAATGCCCTTCTAGTCAGATCTGAGGCGTAAATATAAATACAGGGGTGAGATCTATTTTATACAATCCAATGTTAATACTTGTGTCTTGCAATGATCATCAGACACATTGGTATTTATATCGCTACTACTACATTTCTTATAAATCGCTTTTTTTTTTCTTTTGACTTATTATCCCTAAAGCCAAGTTTTGTTTTGTTTTATTTTTTGCATTTGGATTTTTTGGGACATTAAAACTGTGTTTTCCAATATTCGTTCTTAAAATGTATCAGAGGCAGTGATCACGTTGAATTTGGAAAGGATGCCGAGAGTATAGAGCTGCGTCGGATATCCCTGAGGAGGGCAAGAGCTCAAAACTTCACACCTCATTTCACTCTCCATGCTATCCATCATCTAACTTTCTGGATATTCGTCAGCTCAGTAGGGACTGGTGACCCATTCTCCACCCTTCCCTCATGAATATTTTATTGCATATAAGTGACAGAAAGTTCCGTTTTACAAATCTTACTGTATGTTTCATCAATTCTTTCCCTTACTTGCTATTACTGAAAACTTCCTTCTCCACAAAGCCTATGAATTATTTATTGAAGTGTCATGTACGTTCTCCGTATGTGCTCATAAACGAGGTTTTTAGCTGTGTGTGGTACCTCCCATGTCCTGCCTTTAGTACTCTCTCTTCCAGCCTGACGACCATCACCAAAGCCTATTGCATGCGAGAAGCTGGACACTAAGTAATTGGTCTCAAAAACCAGCATATAATTATGTATGTTGATACACACTATGAGTGGGAATAAAAAGATGTAGTAAAATAAATTAATAAAATAAATAAATAAACAAACAAACATTTCAGCCATAGTTTAGGTTGAAGGGTCATGGAAGGTCTCTAAAAATTAACACCATGAGAAATATAGATAAATGAAAGTAACAGTTCCATTTTTTCAGGTTAAAAAAATTGTGATATCATAATAGCTAGGAAACAGTACACAGGAAGAGCCATGAGGAAGAACCAGTCGTACCAGGTACCAAAGCATACTACAAGTATACTCTAATTAAAACAGGTACATGAATGGACAGAAAGGTTAATAGAATAGAAAAGAAAATCCAGAAATAGAGCCAACTACAGATTTATTTAAATCTACTACATGATACTTGCAATAGCTGAAATCACTGGGACAAAGATAATTCTTTGGAAAATTAATGGTGCTGGAACCACTGAATATTTTTGGAAAAAGTTAAATATATACTTATAAATATATATATAATTATTTATATATTATTTATAATATATACATTATATTAATGTAATAATTATATAAATAATTATATATATATTTATAAGTATATATTTGTAAATATATAAAAATATATTTACATATATTACAGATACAGGATTACTATTACTAATATAAAAAGAATATTTAAAAAAAGAGATAAAAATCCAAAAATTTAGAAAATAGGGAAAAGATATAAACAAAAGATTGATAAAAATAGCCTTTAAACATATATAATTAAATTCAAATTCATAATGAGAGAAATGCACTGCAAATTACACCGAAATTCCATTTCTCACCCGGTACGTTAGCAAACGAGCAGAAGCTTGAGGATGAGCAAGGCTGTGAGAAACTGTGCACTTACATATTTTGTGTGATGGGAATGAAAACGGATACAATCCCTTTGGAAAGGAATTTGACAATTTCTAACAAAACTATATTGTATATGCCTTTACATTTCTATTTTGCAATCCCACTCGTAGGAATGCTTCTTGATGATACAACTCCAATAATACAAAAAGTCACATGCATGAGGTTAGCAGATCATTTGTAAGTGCAAAATAGTAAAAGAAAGTCTTAGGAGATTGGGTGAATATACTGTGATACATACACAGAACTGAAAATGTACAATTACAATATCAGCTATAAAAAAGGAAATGTTTATGTACTGATATGGAATTAGTTAAGGAAATATTCTCAAGTAAAAAGAATACTAAACTATTAAAAGGTGTGTGTATATATATACATGTTTATAATATATATATATCCATTGTATAAAAAAGCAAGAAAAATAATATAGCATGCATATATGTGCTAATTTTTACAAAAGAAATACAAAATAGACAAAACAGATCAGTATTAAATTGGTTACCTACAGGGAATTAGGAGAAACAAGGTAGAGAATATACCTTATTTTTATTTTGTTTTGACTTTTATAAGCATCTTAATGGTCTACATTTTTTATAAAATACAATTTAATCATTAATAATGCAAAGGATAAGCATATAGCAATGGAAGCAAATTTAAACAAATGTTTCCAGATGTATTTCAAAGGAATACCATAGCCTTACTGAAGAGAGGAAAAGAAAGAAACAGAGAAAGAGAGAGAAACGAGGGTGACAAAGGGGAAGGATGGAAGGAAGGAGTGATGGAGAGAGGATGAGAGGGAGGGAGTGAACGAGAGAAGGAAGAAGGTAGGGTTGGAAGACAAAAGAAAGAACCAAAATAATTTGGGAACATAATATTTGACAATATATGCTAAGTCTGGTGGGAGTGAAAGTTGCAAACAAATCTTGAGATCTTTTTAGTAGATTTACTTTTTGTAGTGATATGGCTGAAGAAATCTGAAACAATTTTAGACGTATTATAGGACTGAGGAAAAGATATGTGTTGATACTTTTGGAAGACAATTTTCTCATTGAGGAAGAAGAGATTGCAAATATGGAATGGAGGGAGCAAGAAAGAAACCTGTGATGATGCTTAGGAACTGGAGGTATTAATGTAAACTCCTGATTTCTAAAATATGTATATTATACGCATAATTTTAGGTATGTGTATGTACACTTATATGTATGCACCTATTTATGTTTGTGCATATGCATGGCAATATGTACATTTGCACAAGTGATTACATTTGTATATATGTGCTATGTATATATGTATATGCATGCATTTATTTTCTAGCACTGTCCCCTAAAAGGACTAGGTGATAATTGCACTCTAATAGCAATGAGCACATCTAGTACCTAATCTTAGTCATGGATACCATTCTTTACTAAAAGGAACCAGGGATCCTAAGAGAAATTTCTTATAGGGCTGGGTCAGGGTACGTATAAGATGAACCTGGAATACCTTACACCAGAAAATAATAAAGTAATAGTAATAATAATAATAATAATATTTGGGCCATGCTACTAGGCAAATCTGAGACAATTTGGGAGGCAAAGCAATTCAATACATTAATGAATTATAAATAACTAAAAATAGAGATGTGTGAGTCCATAAAGATAATACATCATAAATCAAAAAATATAAATGCATAACTGAGGAAGGAGGGAGGGAGTGCTAGATTTGAAAAACCAATGTTATACAGCCATCCTATTAAGAGTGGATCAAGCAAGAATCATTAGTGGATGTTACATCTAAGGAGGAATTATGATGAGAAGCACGTTATTTGCATGTTCTTAAAGTGTTTTCCTAAAAGCTGCTTACTGCTTGCAAGGGAAAAATAATCATTACGAATACGGTGAAGAAATTAGACAATACCGTCATAAACACATCAGAATTAATATCACCGGTGGGGAGAGATGGGCACTGTGTGCCTGCAGATGTGATGCCCTGACGAGGACAAGACACCACCCATCAGATTGCAGCCAATATTACATACCTTGATTATAATCATGAGGAAACATCAGACCAACCCCAAATGAAAAATGTTCTATATTCCAAAACGAGGAGGAAGCAGTAATATTCACAAAAAGTCAATTTCATGAAAGACAAAGAAAAGCTGTGGAAAGGTTTCCCACTATAGGAGGCCACGATGACATGGCGGTTAAATGCAATCCCTCTGTCTAGACTGAATCCTCAATTGGATCCCAGAAAGGTATTCTAGATAGCATTACGGCATCAACTGGCAAAAATGGATTTTGGATGGTATGTAAGAGTCCATATTAAACTTGCTAAATAACTATTCTGTGGTTCTGTAAAAAAAAAATGCTATTTTCAGAAATTACAAACCGGTGTATTTAGGGGAAAGGGCCATGCGATAGGCAACTTAACGTCAAATACAAGGAAGGAGAGACAGAGAGGTCCGCCGGGAGAGGTAGAGCAAATGATAAAGCAAATGTGGTAAAAGGTTAACAACTGATCAATCTGAGTAAAGAATACACAGATGTTCTTAGTACTTTTTTAATTCTTGCAAATTTATTGCAAGTTGAACTTATATTCAAATGAGAAGTTTAAACCATCAAAAACTATGATGTATTTGTTACCATATTTTAGCAACTTTAGGGAAAGGGGGATTAGTGTATTAATTTAAAAAAGTAATTTTTAGAAATACAATTATTAAAAAAGAAATGCACATTATATATTTATTTCTAGAATATGTTTTGTTCTGCTATACAACTAAAGGAAACCTTTGTTCAAAAAATGTGAATCTGACATTTTTATCTAATTCTAGTAAACTCCTTGCCTAGGTAAACTGTTCTTAGGTAAACAATCTGATTTTCAAGTAATCATGGCAAAGAGCTAGAAGAGAAGCTATTATAAAGGTAATAAAAAATAAATTTCAGTAAGAATTTATTTTGTATTTTAGCAGGTTGTTTTCCTTCCATATCTCTGAAGAGCAAGAGACCAGTTAGGTTCAGAATGTCACATAAAAATCATCCTAACAGATGAAAATTGTCTCTAATGTAATGTGAGAGGGTAATAAAGATGACTAGTAAAATATTAAAGGGGAAGACTATATCTCAGGTGTAAAATAACACCTACACACTGCTTAAAGTAGACAAATCAACTTATAGATCCTCATAAAAGCTGACTTTTTAATTTGTGAGTTTTATAAATTTAGATGATCTAATCACCAGCTAAGTGACCAAGCAGTAACACCTTATTTCTACATTTCTAAAAAATAACGGTCACTCCTAACCTCCAGAATGACATTTGCTTCATCTTCATAATACATTTGAATACAATGTAGGTTTCAGACTTTAAGTCTCAAATCATAGGCCAAATTACGGATGTCTGAAGTGCAGAATGATTGATTTCTCTTCTTTTCACACCAAATCTGGATACTCAATAAACATTTACTTTCATTTATTCATCACATAGGTGTTGGATATTTACTCTTTCAAGTAACTGTGCTAAATTCTTGGGCTATAACAGTGAACAAAATATAGTCCCCAAAATAGATAAGCTCCATTTAGTGGGGAAGACAATCAAACAGGCAATTTCTATTCAGTGTGTAAGTACTTAACTGCAGTAAGCTTGCGACAGAAACATAAAGAAGGGGTACCTATCTTAAGTTTGGGGAGTCAGGAAATAACTATGATTACAGAAATAAAATTCCTGTCTAAACCAGGAAGGTAAATCAGAGTTGACTCATAGTGCTTAGAAAGGGTTGTGTTGTGTGGGTATGTGTGGTGCATAAGGAGTTTCCAGGATAGGGAAAGAGCATGTGCACAGGCATGAAGATGTGAACTGCAAGTATTTCATTCTGGTCGGAACATACAAAATAAATGTGAGGGATTAGGTTCCAGCAAAGTCCAATGGCTGCATCACCAAGGGCCTTGGAGCCGTAGATCTGGGACTTTATTCTGAGAATGATGGGTAGGTATACACTCATCTGTATAAATTTATTAGTCGACTACTGTTTGCTTATGTATTTATGAATGTAGTAGTCTTTGCCCTCATAGAGTTTATATCCTAGACAAAAACCAGGTAAACAGTTTGACAGTGAGAAAATAAAGGAGTCAACTATATTTATGTGATGGTTTAATAATTGTGTGTGTGATATATCCTGTGTGATATATCCTAGAGATAGAATAGTAAGCAGGAGGCACACCTTTCATCCTCTAGTGTTTGTGTTTAGTGGAAAATGGGGGACCTGATAAGAATAAACTGTTATTTAGCATTAACTATGTATCAGGCAATGCTCTAAGTACTTTATAAATATTAACTCTTTTTATCTTTATAGCATCTTTTAAGGTACTATCATCCTTCCTATATTATAAATGAGCAAAACAGAGAAAGAGAGGTTAAGTAACTTGTTCAAAATCACACACCTAAACGTGGTGGAGCCAGGATTTGAACCAAAAAGTATGGCTCCATTCACTGAACCACTACACTACCTTATTTCTGAAATACGTACAAAACAAATGCAGAAGGGAGAAAAGAAACAGAACTCCACAGGAACATAGTACTTAATGGGGGTCCGGATAGCCTGTTCTGAGGACTTGACATTTAGGTTGAAACTGAAAAAAAAAAAAAAAAGAAATTTGCTTCTTCGTGAACAATTGCATAAAGACGGTTCCAGATTGAGGAAATACAAATACATAAGCAATTGGTCAAGATTTGGAGTTTTATTCTCCTGACTGGGGATAATGAAACTACAACCCCATGGGCCAAATCCACCTTGCACCTGTTTTTGTAAATCAAGTTTCATTGGAACCCAGCCACACCCCTTGGTTTATGTGTTTTCTATGATTTATTTTGTGCTACAGCACCAAGATTGAGCAACTGGGACAAGACCGTATGACCTGTAAAGCCTAAAATATTTACTAACGTCGTTTATGGGAAAAGTTTGCTCACCCTTGTTATAGGCAATAGAATGAAAATTAAAGGTGTTAAGCTGGAAAGTGACAGAATCAATTTGCATTTAGAAATATCACTCTACACACAGTATAAAAAATGGATTGGAGAAGGGCAGGATGAAAAGGAAATGAAAAGGCTATTTCAGTTTTCATTCATAGATAAGATGATGGCAGCTTTGGGAAGGGTAGTTAGAGGGGATAGAAAAAATGTATAAAATTGAGAGAACGGAAAGGCTCTGATGGTTCGTGGATAGGGAAAATGATAAGTAGTAGGACTTAGGATGGTGTCAGATTTCTGCTTTAAGCAACTGGGTAGATGGCAGATGGAGTAAAGGAGTGAGAGAGCTAAATACAGATAAGAGTATTTGAATAAGTTTCAAGAAAAGTTGTTTTTTTTGTTTTTTTTTTTTAGATTATTTATTTATTTATTTGACAGAGATAGCCAGCAAGAGAGGGAACAGAAGCAGGGGGAGCGGGAGAGAAAGAAGCAGGCTCCCAGTGGAGGAGTCCGATGTGGGACTCGATCCCAGAACGCCGGGATCACGCCCTGAGCTGAAAGCAGACGCCTAACTACTGCGTTACCCAGGTGCCCCTCAAGGAAAGTTCTGATTGAACGATGTCCTGAGTGTAGCCATGTAAATGAGAGGGGAAGGAAACTGCATTCAGTTCACCAGGGACAATGGCCGAATCTGATGTTGAATTTGAGTCTAGTTTCTAAATTTCATTACACAGAAGAGTAATATCAACTGATGTAACATATGTTTTAATGTAGGTATGTGAGTAATGATTCAGAAGAGATATTAAAGAATAAGAAAAGTCTCATCTCATTCCCAAATCCAAACCCAAACTTCCTGGAATGTAGTAGAATTGTCATTAGAAGAGTGGTGAAGGATCAGACGTTCCTATCAGATGTTCCTATCAGGCCAATGGATTTGGAAGGAACATTCACTACATAGTATGAGACTACATAAGGAGTTATTTCCCAAGAAGGAGCTATTTTAAGGATCTCCAGGATAAAAATTGCATCAGGGAAAAGAAAGGTGATGAGGAAATGACAAAAATAGATGAATATATGTGGTCATAGTTAGGGAATTTTTAGGGATTACAGGGATGAGAGGCAGGGTGACTTTAACAGGCTTCTGGTTTTTCAGTGTATATATATAGAAAAAGAATACATATTTTTATCTGATACGATCTATATGGAATGTGATAGTGGGGGATTCAACAGGACACGTGAAAAGATGGGTGGAGTTAGCTACTTCTCTATTCTATTTCTTGCTGGGCCACCACTCCTGACTCTTACACACCCCAGTACCAAGTATTTCTAGAATTCCTACTGAGAATGTCTTATCCCTTGTACCCATGTCTTCTTCAAAAGGTCCAGTGCTCTTTCTGCCAATCTTGCCCTGATAAACAGGCCTTGGGTCAGTTCTGATACATTCCATCAGTACTTTTCTTCTTTAGGAGAAACTCATCCCTGATTTGTAACTGACCTGTAACTGGATGGAAAACATGAGCACCTAAATGTTCTGTTACTCTTCAGATTCAACCCATTCCAGTGTGAATATCATTTTTCAAACATGATCCTCTGCATTACTGCATTAATTTTTTCAGTGGCACCACTGTTCTTTAGACCTCCAAGGTTAGGTAGTTTAAAAAATTATCTTCAAATCCTCTCTTCACTCTGTTTGCTATAGTTAGGTGGTCACCAAATTCTGTAATGGTGAAAACTAATGATGTACCCCACAGTGGCTAACTGAAATAATAATAAAAAAAAAAGTTAAAAAAAGACTCAGATAGTTTACTATATGTATCATGTTGGGCAAATTCTTTAACATTCTGGGCCTCCATTTTCTCATTTAACAAATCAGGAGTACCTTTCTCATACAGGGCAATATACTGAAGCTAGAATGAGCGGCAGCATGCTGCAGTGGTTCAGAGTATGACTCTGGAGCCAAATTACCTGGGTTTGAATCATAGCTCTGTCCTGCACTAGCTGTGAGAACTCTAGCAATTTACTAGCTGTGTGATCTTCATTACTGATTTTCTGTACATGGAAAAAACAGATAATAAGAACATCTATTTCATAGAGTTGTTATGAGAAATAAATGAGCAAATATGTGTAAAACTTTAAGAATTATTTCTGACACACAGGAAGTACTAAATAATTATTAATTAAATAAAGGCCATATCTACATACATAGTAGAGCATTGTTCCTGGCACATTGTAAACACTCAAAAATGCTAGCTACATGTCAAATGTTAGCTATATGTATTATGATTTCTTTGTCTTCTCGGCTCCCATTGTCTCCACTCTAGCCCGTGTTTTCATTAGCTTGCTCTTGAATTACAACCAACAAAAAAAATTGCCTCTAACCTTCCACCCCTCTCACTACCTGTGCTGGATTGTCTGTGATTAGTTTAGCATCATATCTGTTTCCTTCTTTATTCTTATAGTTCTCGAGCTCTGTTTTCCCACAACATCCTTCTATTAGAGTTCAGCTAATGAGGAGCACTCGTGCAAGAGCCAGGGATTATGTGGGAATCATGGGAATCAACTGTTAGCTGACCTGGAGTATTGCCAGCAGCTTCAGATTTTCCTGCTGTTAAGAATCACCTACTTAAGTGCCATTGGCAACTGAGGTCATTATCAATGGCTTCCTTCCGGTTTCTTCACTTCTGGAGCCTCTTGAAGTTAGAATTAATCTTCCTAATCTTTCCTCTTTTAGCCCTTTCAAAATTGAGTAAGATTCCAGTTTTCTGTATTGAGTAATTCTCTGCTCCAAATACCTAGTTTTTTTTTTTAAATTTTTTCCCCATAATTAATAATGGAATCATTAGTAGGATTGCTATATTATCAAACCAGATTCCTATCAAGCCTGAATAATTTCCTACAAGAAAACATTTTCCCTATTATCGTTAGAATCCTTATTTCAAATAGATGCTCCCGATGAGCATGTCCTCAGACACTATAATTAAAGATTGGTTCCAGTATTCCTAAAAATATAGAAACATTTCCCAACTAAAATGAAGTCTTTCCAGGGTTCAGTATTTTTCCATCTGATTTGTTATTACAGTGTCTCATCTTATTTTGGCTTAGATTTTTGAAAATCCATTATCTTTTATTAATTTTCAGTTTACCATTCTGTTCCTGTCTTTTCAGGGTTCCCTTTCCTCGACTGTATCTGCATGGTTAGTTTCCTATTGCTGTGTATAGATTTTTAAGAGCAGAGGCTAGGTACACTTCTCATCTCAACAAGGATGTCACATGCGAATCCATGAGTAGGATTACATATAAGAAAAAGTTGGTGTCTAATTTGCCCTACTCCATTAAGAAACTAGAGCCTACCCTAAATATTTAAACATTTGTTTGCTTTATTCTAGTTTACTTTTGTTTTTAAGAACCAAGGAAACCTATTTCCCAAATAGGAACCACATCTGGAAATATATTCTATTTTCTCAAGTATAGAGACACAAACAACTATTCCTGAAGGAGAAAAGATGATAGAATGAAGATAAAGAACTTCTATCTTGCAAAACTCCCTTTCTAGCAAAACTTTCCACCGTGCACACCTATTATTAGTGACATCTATCATGGTTCCTCCACAAAAGGATGTGAGTAAAGGAGGAGGGTGTTAATGGGACATCCTAACTTATGTAAACTGATCTGTTTTTCCTTAATTTAAGTCATTGTTGTTTTTTTTTTCTTATATTCCAGTCAGAAACATGTCTGCATAGTCACAATTTTCCTTGTTTATATCCGTTACCTAAGGAGAAGTAGTGCATGGAAAGGAGTAACCATGGCATAGTATTAAAAGCATGGCTGTGTGTGCTCATACCTCAGATCTAATACCACGTATTTCCTTGGTCATGTTATTTAACCTTTTTGGGACTTAGAGACACACAGTTCATTAATTTATAACTCTAGGATAATAATAGTGCTTTCTCCATACTTTTGCAAGATTAAAGAAATTAGTACATATGAAATACATAGGAGAGTGTCATGCATAGAATCTAATCTTCAGAATGTTAGCTTGTTAAAACAGACAGGATTTTAAATATTATTGTCAAATTGATTATTTTTTGAAGCACAGTGTTTGAACCGATCCTTCAAGTCCTATGTGTTTCCAAATACCTCCAAAATTTGGTATATCCAACATATAAACACAATTTTCTATTCCTTGTCAAAGTAATCTTTTCCTTCTAGTCAGGTTGAGCTCCCTGTTTCTGTATATATATTTCTTAATAACAATAAAATAATAACTAACTTATATTTGGGGATTTCTAGTTTTTAAATCCTTTCTTCATATACTACTGTTTTCAATCCTGCGCTATTCCTTTGAGACAAGCAATTTTATACCTGTTTTTCAATGGGAAAACAGAGGTTTAGAGAGAGGTCAGATGACTTGCTCAAAAGTACATTTCAGTTAAAGGATTCTGAAAAGAAACCTCACTTTTTTTTTTCTTTTCTGCTTGTTCTCACTTATTCTCACATGTTTGGCTTATTCTGTCCCAATTACCTGATATCCAGCACCCACTATGATCTACATATCCATCTTACTCAGTGTGAAAATCCCAACTCAAAGTGTTACCTTTGAAAGATTCCCCAGATTCATATTATATCATTTTGTTTATATTTTTTATTTTCCTGTTTAATTATGATTGCTACCATACAATTTAGTACTTTGATTTAAAAAAATAAAGAAATAGCAGAATAAAATGTTGCACATTAGAAAAAGTTGAATGTTACTATTAGGTTTGCTTGACTTAATTTTTTAATTTTCTATTACGTGTTTAATACACGAAATATTCATATTTAGGCATCAAAATATGAGCAAGAAGAGTAACGTTCCCCTATATCCTTCTCCAAGTACAACTACTGCTATTTATTTGATATCTGTCTGTGCTGCTCTATGAGGTTTGTTGTAGTACAGTATTATAGTATAGGTACATATCTACTCAGATATACATGTGTTAGAGAATATATATACACACACATGAATATTACAGAATATTTATATACATATATAATATATATAATATTCACACACACTAAACTTCACAACAAATATATATGAGGTAAATATTATTAACCATAAATTTTCAGGTGAAGAAACTAAAAAGCAGAGATTAACTTCTCCCATGTCATACAACAATTAAGTGGCAGAGCTAAGATTCATTCCAGAAGATCAGGCTCTCTTGTACTCTTAAACCTCCTTTTATTATTCTGCCTCACTATAGTGCCTGACAGAATATTACTTGGCTTTACAATCATAAGCCTTTTTTTTTTTTATGTTCAGTTAGCCACTACATAGTACACCATAAGTTTTTGATGTAGTGTTCAATGATGCATTAGTTACATATAACACCTAGTGCTCATAGCAACATGTGCCCTCCTTAATACCCATCACCCTGTAACCCCCTCCCTTCTGAAACCCTCAGTTTGTTCCCCGGGGTCCATAGTCTCTGACGGTTCATCTTCCTCTATGATTTCTCCCCCTTCAGTTTTCCCTCCCTTCCCCTATGGTCCTCCATGCTATTGCTTATGTTTTACATGTAAGTGAAACCATATGATAATTGTCTTTCTCTGCTTGACTTACTTCACTTAGCATAATCCCCTCCAATTCCATCCCTGTGGATGCAAATGGTGGGTATTCATCCTTTCTGGGCAGAAGACATGAACAGACACTTCTCCAAAGAAGACATACAAATGGCAAACAGACACATGAAAAAATGCTCAACATCATTAGCCATCAAGGAAATACAAATCAAAACCACAAAAAGATACCACCTTACACCAGTTAGAATGGCTAAAATTAACAAAACAGGAAACAACAAATGTTGGCGAGGATGTGGAGAAAGGGGAACCCTCTTACACTGTTGGTGGGAATGAGTTGGTACAGCTACTCTGAAAAACAGTATGGAGGTTCCTCAACATGTTAAAAATAGAGCTACCCTACAATCCAGCAATTGCACTACTACGTATTTACCCCAAAGATACAGATGTATGAAAAGAAGGGGCACATGCACACCAATGTTCATAGCAGCAGTGCCCACAATAGCCAAACTGTGGAAGAAGCCAAGATGCCCTTCAACAGACGAATGGATAAAGAAGATGTGGCACATATATACAATGGAATATTATTCAGCCATCAGAAAGGATGAATCATGAGCGTTCTTAAAAACCAGTATCATTCGTTCTTTTTGAAGTCGTATGTTATCTATTATAAAGCTATCAAAGTTATGTCCAATTTGGTGCTATTATAAATAATCAAATATACCTATTTTCATATATTTCATTGTATGCATAAGTGGGCTTTTCTCTAGTGTGTGTTAGAAAAGTGAAAGAACTGATTATATGGTATATGTATATGTATATGGTACATGCCAAATTGTCTTCCAAAGTTGGCTTTATTAATTGACACTGCTGGAGGCAATGTACAAAGGGCCTTAGGAAGAGTCAGGTCTCATTACTGTTACGAAGAAACCAATTAAAACCAAAAAATATAGTTGATTTTTTAATATTTGGGCACAACTTATGTGTTAATCGATATATGGACAGAGATTCTACTAAACTAAGAAATAAGAGTTGTAATTAGACCCTTTCTCCCTTAGTGACTAATGCATATACACAGCATGATTATTCAGAATATGTGATGGAGAGTTAGGGGTCAATATGGATGCTGCCTTTCTAGATATGATAAGAAGTGGAGTTGTATAAAACATGAATACAACTTTCTGAAGCTTGCATTGTTTGTATATTAATAATTTGAAAGCATTTTAGTTAAAAATGGAGATGCTAACAAGAAATTAAAGTTAAAAGAGTAAATCGCTGGTTTTAAACTGGGCTTCAGAATGCTAGATACAAGATTGGCATTCCCCTAATATAGCATTTGGCACTCTTTACTGGGAAAGGATTTTATCCTTAGAGGAACAGATTTTCCCTAACATTTGCTCAGGATTCTGCCTTTCTTATATGGACTCTTAAATATATATATATATATATAATTACATATATGTACATGTAAAATATTCATTACTTGGTCTTCTATAAAACAGTTCTAAATCATTTTAACAGAATGATTATAAAAAAAATAAGTTGTATAACCAAAAATGAAAAGAACACTGAATACTATTTATTTTGATAAAACATAAAAGGTAAATAGAAAATCTCTAATTAAAAGTATACTTAAAATATCTTAAATACCAATGTTCATCTGACCTGGAGTCAGAGGTATTTAAATATTTTAAAAAAATGTAATTTCCTGTTTCTCGTTTTCAACCGCTTAACTACAGAATAAGAAAATAATGTATGTTGTGTTAAATCCTCCAGTCATTTACACAGTAAACACTGCCGTGTTTTTGCAAGCTAGTGCAGAGCTCCTGGTAGTGAAGGTGCCTTTGGAAAGACAAATGAAATATGTTTCTTTTTATCATTTAACATAATTTATTTAGTATCTTTAAACAGTGAATGGTAAATGAATGGTAGTTTAGCTACAAAATAAAACTCAGGAAATGGCATTTAATGATTCTTAACGAGATAGAAACATAATTTGATCCCAGAAGTGTAAATTGGAAATTTTAAGACACCTTTCATTAGTAAGTAGGAATAGTAGTATACTAAACTCTTTGTAGAAATAGAATCTGTATACCATATGGTTGATTCAAAAGGGAAAATGTATGCCCTTGAAATACATTTTTCTTAATGCATTCAGTGATTCACAATCAATTTCATCAATAGATTAAAGACAAACATTGAAAGAAATCACCGGGTACCTAAAAAATTTTGATCTTTTTATTTTTGAGATACTCAATATTCTTGATCTTCCTTTGCTCTTTTTGGCTCATTTGACCTATATATAACTTTAAATAGCTCCCTGGCTGACAGACAGGCTATCTCATCATATGGTAAATGGTAATACACTCCATTACACAGTAACTTAAAAATCATAGCCCCACTGAGAAGCTGCTCCAAGAGTTTAACTACTCTCCTGGCAGATATCAGCCAATATCTAGATATATTAGCAAGGGAGACTCTACTGACCACAAAAGGATCTGGGAGGGAGTCAGGAACTTATTTCAATTCTATATAAAAACCTCTGGAAGTTCAATAGCTTAATCTATTTTTTATTGAATGCATACAAGAAAAAAGAATTCAAAAGCTCCATATCAGATAAAACCCTGCCACCAACTCTGTCCTTGATCAGTTCTCTTAAGACTCTTGACCATTCACATACTGAAGAAATTAAATACTATCAAAGACATATATATATATATATATATATATATATATATATTTGACATTTTACTGAGTTTATATAACAGGTATATCTTATAGAATACGGAATTAGCAGAAGGAACAGTGGCCTCCCCAAATTGAGTACCTGGGAGAAAATATCAAAATATTATTTTTAATCTTATAGATTAATAATGGTGTGTTATACTTTTTTTAATGGTCACTTTACATTTAGTGTGCAATATCCAAATACATAATTGGGTAGCAATGCAAAAATTAGCAATAACAGATTAGAGGACAAATACACGTAATTCTCTTCTTACTCTTGCTACAGAAAAGCAAGCCAGTGGCTGCAGCCCCCAGCATGCTGACACGATACATTTTCACTTAGCTGATAAGTAAATACTTTCTATTTTTATTTTCACTTCTAATCATGATATATTTTTTGAAGCACATTTTGGAAATAAATGAGGGAGTTAAGTATGGGACTTTGAATTCCTTGGAAGAAAGCCATTATACATATACACATAGATGAGTGGATTTATAAAGAAAATTACTCTGGTGTAGAATTGGTTGAGTATTGAGCTGAACATCCTGATAATAATGTAATTATTATCCCTGTCACTTATTATCAGTGTTACTAGTATAGAAAAGGAGGTTAGAACTCTCTCATGAGGTCTATCAAGGAATTTCAGGATATGGTCACAGAAAGGTTTTCCGTATACAAATAGTAGAGACAAGAGGGAGTTTTAACAATGTTCACATTCTTAATTTTTTAAAACAATTATGAAATTGCATTTTGAGATGTGCAACTGCCTAGCAGTGCATCATATCATTCTCATGAGCAAAGAAGCTATTATTATATCACATGTTCGAAGGAGACAGTAAGTCACAGCAAAGGATGAGAAGGGCCACGGAGAAGAAGCAAATGAAGACTGCAGTTACGTGTCCTTCTGGAGGACTAGTGATCAGTCTCCTTGACCTGCGTGGAAAGGGTACGGCCACCGTGGAAAAAGCTAAAATTTTGAAAAACTACAAAAAATGCATATCTATTTCTGTTTATCTTTCTACCTATCTATCTATCTACCTATCAATCTATCCTCTATGTACCTATCTCCCATATGCACAATTCCAAAGTGTTTATTTACCTCAGTTTACAATACAGGGAACTTTCTGCCTCAAAGTTCATGATTTCAACACATGAACAAAACAGCTATCAGCAAAAAGAGAAAAATTCTGTTTCAATACACAGACTAGTTTACCATTTTGTAAATGTGTAAAAGATTAGTTAAAATAAAATGGCTTTTTTTTTTTTTTACCTATTACTGCTACTGAACAACAAAAAGAAAACTGTATACTAATAAACGCATTTCTTCTAGTGCATCCCAGGGTTACCTGTGTCATTTATGTGACTAGCGTGATTATTCAAATGCATTGCACAAATTGTGAATGCCTACGCATGTTTGTGTGTGTAGTTTACATAAAATTTGGATTTTCAAAATATCTGAAGTACAGTTCAGTGTGCTATTGAAAAGATAGATTCTCGAATTTAAACAAATTCAATTATTGAAAATGAGCACTACATGTTAAATAAAATATACCAAAACATCAATAGAATATTATTCTCTAATTCAAAACTCCACCCTTTACTGAACATAGAATTGACCCAGCTTTAAAAATTAATTTAAAAATATAAGTCCATAAGAGATATTGCAGTTAGAGTAATATATTACTTCATATTTACCTGAGAAAATATGTGTAGAGAACCAAGAACTTAATGCAATTTCATTTCTTTTTACCTTACTCTGTGCATTGGTAGAATGCTTTGTAGATTATAAAGTACTTTCCCATGCATTATCTCTCTCTTTATCCTTACAAAAACAATCTTCTGAGGTGAATAGGGGAATATCCTATTCCCAGCTCTATAGATAATATTTTCAGGCTCTGAGAGATTAAGAAAACTCTCTGAAGTCAAACTAGTACAAAAGAGCAGAGCTAAAATTCATTATAAAACTATGGTTTTTAGAAAGAAGTCATGCTCAATTGCATTTTAAAATGTTAGTCATTGTTTTCCTAACCAAGGTTAAATAATTAGCTTCAACACTTTTGATTTTACACTTGTTCCCTCTACAGGAGAGTGGGCTTCAGAGATGTAACATCTCAAACCTTGTTAAATCTTGGTTAATCCTCATAGATTTCTGTGCTATATTTGAATATTTTCTTCTCTAGGGGGCATGTTCAGAGCTGACACCAGTTCTTCCTGGATGAAATGATTAGAATTTTAAGTAGTGACCAATAACCAAAATGAAAAATAAAGACAAAGATTTAAAAAAAAAGCAACTAAACAGGATATGACAGGGACATAGTTTTTAATATTAAAAAAGAGAAAAGCAAGATGAAAATTAAGAGGGGAAAATAAATGTAAGGCATAGGAATAAGAGAACGGAAATAGACGAGAAAAATGGAAAAGAGAAGTCATCTCTCTGTCATTCATTTATCACTTAATTGCCAATTTCATGGAAAAGAATTCCTTTAAAGTAACAACTAGAAATGAGCACCTATATATTTGAGTTCTAAGAGTCTGCATCTTTATTGTGTACAGCTTTCATCCAGCAGAAAGAGTGAGGGTGCTGCCATGCCATGGGCTTCACTCACATTTGAAATGTTTAAATCAGCCACAAACTCATGAGTTGACACTTCTCAAATAACAGTATTATTGTAACTGTTGCCGCTCCCCCACAAACAATAGCAACAATAGAATGCAGCGCTGATCAAAACCATTTTTAATAAGGCATTAGTTCCATCTAACAGCGAATCAGTATATTTTCAAATTTCTTTTGAAAAACAAAGATCAAGAGAATCTACGAAAGAGTGCTTCCTCACTTTTTCATTTGCCCCCTCCCTAAATTACATGGGTCCATTCTGAATGTCCCTTTCCCTATTAATAACCTCTGTAGAATATGTAAGTCAAATATTAATCTATAAACATATCGTCCTAAGGCATGAATATATGACTTGACATGAGCGAGACAAACTTTTTACATATTTCAATTTAATTGGCATTTTTTTTTGAATGGCAGCTCTGTGCTTATTAAATGATATGCCATCCTCTCCTCTGAGTTTAGAAGAATAATACTTGGAATTCCAACGACTCACAGAGTCATTCTCCTCCTACCCCTCTGCCATGCAAAATGCTCTGAAGATTTGAGAGAGAGTAGTCATTCCACCTTCTTTATTCTTTTTTAATTGGAGATTGCATCTTTTAGCAGGCAATCTAGATTTAACATCTTTTAAACTCGTTAGGGGCTCTGAAGAATGAGAGGTCAAGCATGACTATTGGATAGAATGGCTTGGCTTTTCTTTTTTTCACATTTTCATTTTTACCCACCATGTAAAAACAATAACAAAAAGAGTGACTGTGCTCTAGTATGTTTCGTATATTTGTCACAATATTCTAAGTAAAATATTTCCCAGGATTCTTTTTGCCATATCTTATGAGTATTATTTTCGATTTGCGTGTGTGTGTGTGTGCGTGTGTGTGTGTGTGTATTTTGTTTTGCTACCTTCATCCTTTACCACAGTATATTTCAATGGGATTTGATTGGTATTTCTCTGATACTATGATTTTGAGCAATATTTCATGCATTATTGTCCATTTATTTATGTTTTTGGAAATACGTTGGTTTTGCATTTACAATTACATTAATTATATTAATGATCCATTTGGAATGAGTTTATTATGTACGGAGTAAAAAGGGTTTGAAGTTCATTTTCTCCCATATAAACACACTTGTTTCTCTATCTGTATCTACTATCTATCCATCCCTCCATCCATCTATGGAAAACGAGGTTGATTTGTAAGGAATTGGCTTCTATGGTTATAGCAGTTGCAAAGTCCCACAATTGGTCATCTGGAAGCTGAAAACCCAGGAGAGCCAACAATAGAATTTAGTCTGAGTCTGAAGGCCTGAGAGAGAGGGGAGCCAGTGGTGTAAATCTTAGTCTAGGGTCAATGAGGATAAGATAAAATGTCCCAGTTCAAACGGTAAGGAAGGAAATAAAGGGGTTGGGGGTAGAGTCCTCCTTCCTCTGCCTTTCACTCTATTCAGTGCCTCAGTGGATTGGATGGTGCACAACCACAATGGGAGGGCAATTCACTTTAGGGAGTAGATTGAGTCCACCAATTCAGATGCTCATCCCATGAAGAAATACCCTAGTAGAAATAATCTTTAATCTGGGCACCCCAAAGCCTGTCAAATTGACACAGAAAATCACCTATCACAATGAGTATCATTTCTTCTTTAAATATTTGATAGCACTAACTGGTGAAATCATTTGTGCTTAGTGTTTTCTTAAGGGGAGTAAATTATTTTATAGGTTCTGCTTTTAAAAAACTTCAGTTTAATTTTACTTGCAGAATTATTTACATACACGTGTTCTTAATATACTCATCCGTTTAATGAATATAGAATTTGTAGTGATGTCTAGTTTTTCTATTCCTGATTTTAAAATTTATATATTTTTTTCTTTTCCCTTTGATTAGTTTTGCTAGGGCCTATCAATTTCATTAATCTTCTCCAAGAGGCTTTGACTGTTGATTTTTCTCTCTCAAATACTCATTTCCATATTATTAATGTCAAGTTTTATGTTTACTAATTTCTTCCTTCTACTTACATTTAATCAGTTTATCATCTATTTATTAAGGTGGAAGTTTAGAACATTGATTTTTCATTTTTCTTCTGTCCAATGCAGACATTTATCTTAAAAACATTCCGTAAACAATAGTTCGAATGCAAATAACAAACTTTGATATGTTTTGTTTTTATTTCCATTCAATGCAAAATATTTTTTAATTTCACTTTTAGTTCGTTGGAGGACCTGAGGATGATTAAGAGAGGAGAATAAAAAATTGCATAATTTCCAACTCTTTTTGATTTTTAAATTATTTTCATTGATTCCTATATTAAACTACTGTGGTAAGAAAGCATATAGGATTTTAGTCCTTTGAAATTCATTGATACTAATTTTATGGCCCAATTTTTAAATTTTATTTGTGTATCTGTGCATACAGGTGTCATGGGACACCTGGGTGGCTCAGCCAGTTAAGTGTCTGACTCTTGATTTTCGCTCAGGTCATGATCTCAGGGTCATGAGATCAAGTCCCGAGTTGGACTCCACACTGGGTATGGAGCCTACTTCAGATTCTCTCTCTCCCTTTCCCTCTGCCACCCCCCCACTCTCATGCGCATTCTCTCTCTCAAAAAAAAAAACAACCTTAAAATAATGTGTATTCTGTCATTGTTCACTGTAATGTTTTCTTCATAGTACTGTCCTAGTCTTCTATAACCTTAAAGATTGTTTTCACCTAATTCATCAACTTCTAAGGTAAAAGTATTAAAAGATCCAAATATTTTATATGTTTTTCAATGCCACATTTTAGTTCTATTTTTGTGTTGTGTGTTTTAAAGAATTTTATATGCATCTACATTTAGGATTGTATTATTTCCTCAATGTCTTCACTAATTACTATGAAATGCATTTCTTTATGTCTAATAATACTTTGCCTTAAAATCAATTTTTCTGATATTAATAGAACCACACCCTTTTTTATATTTAATGTTTGTATGGTATATTGTTCCCATCCTTAACTATTTTTTTTATATTTAAAGTGTTTTTAAAATTTTCAATGTGATTACATATATATAATTTAAAATTTTCCATTTTAATAAATTTTACAATCAGTGATATCAATAATATTCACAATGTTGTGTCAACCACCATCTCTATCTAGTTCAAAAATATTTCATTTGCTTTGTTTTTGTTTTTGTTTTTATTTACCTGTAAATTATATTTTCATAGTAATAGGTACAACTTTGATAAGAATAAAGATGTAAAACACAAAATAATACAGCTTGGATATTATCCCATAATAGTACATAGGTCACTTCTATACCTTTCCTTTTCTTTTTAATATTTTTTATTATATTATGTTAGTCACCATACAGTACATCCCTAGTTTTTGATGTAGTGTTCCATGATTCATTACTTGCGTATAACACCCAGTGCACCATGCGATATGTACCCTCCTTACTACCCATCACCAGTCTATCCCATTCCCCACCCCCCTCCCCTCTGAAGCCCTCAGTTTGATTCTCATAGTCCATAGTCTCTCATGGTACATTCCCCCTTCTGTTTACCCCCCTTTCTTTTTCCCTTTCTTCTCCTACCAATCTTCCTACTTCTTATGTTCCATAAATGAGTGAAACCATATGATAATTGTCTTTCTCTGCTTAACTTATTTCACTTAGCATTATCTCCTCCAGTCCCATCCATGTTGCTGCAAATGTTGTGAAATTGTTCTTTTTGATAGCTGAGTAATATTCCATTGTATATGTGGACCACATCTTCTTAATCCAGTCATGTGTTGAAGGGCATCTCGGCTCCTTCCACAATTTAGCTATTGTGGACAATGCTGCTATGAACATTGGGGTGCATATGGCCCTTCTCTTCACTACGTCTGTATCTTTGGGGTAAATACCCAGTAGTGCAATGGCTGGATCATAGGGTAGCTCAATTTTTAACTTTTTAAGGGACCTCCACACTGTTTTCCAGAGTGGCTGTACCAACTTGCATGCCCACCAACAGTGTAAGAGGGATCCCCTTTCTCCACATCCTCTCCAACATTTGTTGTTTCCGGCCTTGTCCATTTTTGCCATTCTAACTGGCGTAAGGTGGTATCTCAATATGGTTTTGATTTGAATTTCCCTGATGGCTAATGATTTTGAACATTTTTTCATGTGTCTGTTAGCTATTTGTATGTCTTCATTGGAAAAGTGTCTGCTTTAAAGTAAAACTCTACTCCTTAGGCATTTTTCCCCTCATCCTTCCCCTTCCCTTATCCCCTGGCAAAGAGTGATCTGTATGCTGTTTATTCCGGATATTTCACATAAATAGAATAATAAAATAAGTGATCTTTAGCATCAGGTTCTTTCTCTTAGAGAAGGAAAATAAAAATGTTTTTCTTTTGCTCATATTTTACTTTTCAGTGTTCTTCATTCCTTCCTATAGATAAACACTTTCAACTCCTATATTTTCCACTTGAACTACTTCTTTTACCACTTGTTATAGGGCAGGTCTTCTAAAGGTAATTTGTCTCAGCTTCTGCTTGTTTAAAAAGGTGGGGTTTTTTGCATATATTTTGGACTTTCCTCTGTATTTATCTTTATGTTTCTCCGAGCTTTTCTCATCTGTAAAGTTTACCTTTGATCAATTTTAGAAAACTCTCAGCATCATCTCTTCATAAGTTTCTTCTGCCATATTACTCACTTCTTTACTTCTTTACTTATGGGACTCCACTAAGCATATATTATATCCATATAACATAGGTTCCTAGAAGGTTTATTTATTTATTTATTTATTTATTTATTTATTTGGTACTCATTTCTGTTTAGGTTTCAATTTGAATAATTCCCTTTGCAATATCTTCTAATTCAATGTTTGTTTATTATTCATCTCTCCACTAAAATTTCCCATCGAATTATGCATTCTTTTTTATTTTTACTTTTCCATTTAAATAGTTTAAGATATTTTATTAGATATTTCATTGTGCTTGTGTGATAATTACAGTTCCAACATCTATCTCTGGGTTTGCTTCCATTGACTGATTACTCTTTTTAACATAGGTCAAATTCTAGCTTTTTTCTCAGTCTCATAGTTATTTATTGCATGCCAGATGTTCTAAGTAGGGACTAAAATAAGCAATCCTTATCCCAGAAAAGACAAAAGAATTGATTCTGGTTAAATAGATTTGGGTACTAGTCCCTACTTTACTCTTCCCCTTGGAGAGTAAAACTGCATGTGGTTACTCTGAAGGGTTTAAACTGTTCCACCACACAGCAATCTATTTAATTATCTCCAAGCAAAGAATGTTCCAGTCTTCTGTGACACAGAACTTGAGGAAGAAAATAGCTTGTTACATCTTGCTCAACTTTTGTTTGGTAAGTGCTAAATCAGGTTATTGAGAGAGAGAAAGAAAAATAAGCAAGTTTTTTTTCCTTTTTTTGTAGTGCTATGTACTTAACTGTTTTAAAAGGACTTTGTCATTGTAGATTAATTACTTCATTAAAACAAGGCTGAATAGGTAAGAAGAGCAGCATATTTGAAATTAATAAAACAGTTCTAAGTTACATATTTATTATTTTGATAAATTAGTCATTTTGTAAGGTTTTAAGTGACCACATAGATGACATTTGTTTTATTTATTTTGCCATCAGACGATTTAAATTAAATTGAGTTAATTTGAAAGAAATTCATAAATAGAATATATTTCCATACATCTTATATACTTTTTGCTAAAAATGTCATTTCTACTCATTTCTGCAACCTTCAAAAATATTAATTAACATGTATGAAATTTATGTAAAATGAAAAGTTAGTAAGTAGAAATATCTGATTACATTACTTTTCTAAAGAATGTCCAATGAAACATAAGGGTGACAGCGACTAAAAATAATATCATGAAGCAAGAGCCAAAAAGTCTGAAACCTGGTTTAAATTATGCCAAGGTATTACTCAAGAAATAGAAAGAATCGTGATAGTGTGCGTTAGTGTGTGTGTGTGTGTGTGTGTGTGTGTGTGTGTGTGTTTTAATAGCTTTGGTTGGCATTTCGTAAAGGCAGACTAGGAACTTCAAACCAAAATGCTTTCGAAGAATTTTTTTTAAATGTTTAGATATAATTTAAAATATATCTTTTAGGAAATATCAAGAAGCTAGCAAGATAGAATATAAGATCCATCAGAATCTAAGAAAGTACAAGAACAAAGCAAGATGACCCCTCCCCAGGCAGATGAAAAGACGTTGGGTGCCATGCCTTTGTTAGAGCATTGCAATTTAGGGTTAGTAATTTGAAGGAGTAAGAGTAATCTGGAAGTAAACTAGTCTTCATGAACATAGTAACATAGTAAGAAGTCTGGCTTCCATATTGCCCAGAATATTTCAAACTCTAAGACTGTTGATCACACAAATTATTTCCAAACAGTGACAACTTTAACAGTGTCAAGAGACACTGAAAATAATTAAATTCTTATAAAGCTTTTAAAATATGTTTTTGACCAATAAATTTGTTTTTCATTATTCATGGAATACCTATTATAACATACTCCCCTCAAAGACTATTTTAAAAACATAATCATTATCAAAACCAAAATACCATATTCACGTACTTGAAACAAAGTGGAACACATTAATTAAACACTTAAAATAGCATAAACAAGTTTTCTTGGCACACACACATGCATTTTAATACTCAGCCAAATAAAACTTTAATATTATATTCAGTAGTATTTCCTCAAGATTTTTTCCCAGTATTTTCTTTAGGAGTTTTAATATTTTTAATTAATAGTAATTTTCTTCTAAGTTGCATATTATGCTTAAAACAAAGTTAAAACTTTTTGTTAAAAATTTTTGTAAATAATTTTCTCTTCATATAAATTGTTCCTGGAGTACATGAGGTTTTGAATTAAGAAAAAATTTTTTTTCTAGAGCTGTCAATTCTTAGTAAGCTCAGAACAAATTCTGCAAACTGGATGCTATTCTTAAATCTATTTATTTTTCATATTGAAACATAAATAGTTCAGCCAAAATATTTTCACAGATAACTGTTTTTCCTCCATTCAGAAAACCGTTCTTCAATAAATACTTTCACAAGCCAGAATTTTTCAGTATGTTATTTTTTATAATTATTAAATATTTTGCCAACTTTGCAAAATTATAGGGCTTTTCAAATTGAGTTCAGTATTAAATATGCATTCATCCAATTAAAAATGGCATATTCATAAAAATAAATGTTCTTATAGGTTGAAACATTTCAAATATTGAATTTCAAAATTAAACATTGTATGCTATTAAAATTCTCAACTTCTAATTTTAATTTATTCCTTGCTTTTATAAAGATAAATTTTAATGCTTTAAGTGTTAAAAATTTCTGGTTTACAAATTTTAAGTACATTTCTATCTACATGTTCCTTAATTTAGTAAGAACATTATTTTTTTCAAGATGCTCCACCAGCATCTCTGCAACATTATCTCTGCAAAAACAAGTGATTTTATCCTCAATGTTGAAGTTTTAAACTGGATTTATAATAGCATTCACTATAATATTTGACATTTCGCCTTCAGCAAATGAACTTCCAAAAGATTTACTTTCTTGATGACTACAGCTTTGTGCTAGAGCTTGAAGTCCAGAATTGTGATGCCTCCAGCTTTGCTTTTCTTTTTCAAGATTGCTTTGGCTATTCAGGGTCTTCTGTGGTTCCATACAAATTTTAGGGTTGTTTGTTCTAGCTTTGTGAAAAATGCTGATGGTATTTTGAGAGGAATTGCATTAAATGTGTAGATTGCTTTGGGTATCATAGACATTTTAACAATATTTGCTCTTCCAATCCAGGAGCATGGAATGTTTTTCCATTTCTTTGTGTCATCTTCAATTATTTATTGGTGTTCTATAGTTTTCAGAGTACAGATCTCTTGCCTATTTGGTTAGGTTTATTCCTAGGTATCTTATGATTTTTGGTGCAATTGTAAATGGGATCAATTCCTTGATTTCTCTTTTTTTCTGCTTCATTATCAGTGTATAGAAATGCAACAGATTTCTGTACGTTGCTATTGTATCCTGTGACTTTACTGAATTCATGTATCAGTTCTAGCAATTTTTTGGTGGAGTCTGTTGGGTGAGAAAATCAAACTATTATTGGAATTTACTAACTTTCTGTCTGACACCTCTGAAGACACTGATATCAAAGAATAGCAAGGAAAAAAGGATATGTTGGTCCTTTAAAATAAAATATACTCTTATTTTTGAGATTCAAACATATGGCAGGTTTAATGTTACCCTATAAATATTTTTACTTAAAAATAAATTTGTTTGATATATAAATATGATTTATACATCTTACCTATAAGTGTATTAGAATTATGCTGGTGCAATCAGCTGAATAATAAAAAGTTCAGGGGCGCCTGGGTGACTCAGTCCGTTAAGCATCTGCCTCTGGCTCAGGTCATGATCCCAGGATCCTGGGATCAAGTCCCTCATTGGGCTCCCTACTCAGCGCGGGGCCTGCTTCTTCCTCTCCTGCTCCCCCTGCTTGTACTCTTTCTCTCTCTGTTGAATAAATAAAAATAAAATCTTTTTAAAAACTTCAGTTAATGAGCCAGTTTTCCATATATATGTTTAATTTTTTTAAAATTTCAAGTTGACAGTTCTATCAAAATATATGTGGGTTCTTTTTTTTTAAGATTTTATTTATTTGACAGAGAGATAGAGAAAGAGCATCAGTAGACAGAGCAGCAGGCAGAGGGAGAGGGAGAAGCAGGCTCTCCCCTGAGCAGGGAGCCCAATGTGGGGCTCGATCCCAGGACCCCGGGATCAGGACCTGAGCTGAAGGCAGAAGCTTAATTGACTGAGCCACCGAGGCACCCTGAGGGTTCTAAACACTAATCAATATTAGCTTGTTCTAAAATTTTTATAAGTTGGGATGGGTCAGGGAAAGAGAAAAACAACAAAAAAATAGAGTATACTTTTTAATGAAAAACCTAACTATATTTGAAAAGGAAGTAAGTTGTCAGTTCTCTATTTTTTTTCCCTAGGATTACAACAGGTTCCCAAAAGGCAGAGTCTGAAGCTGCTATAATATCCCCGGTAATGGTAAACTGAAGAACATCCACCGAGTAAAATTCATCAGGCACCAGCTCATTAAACAGCAAGGCCTTTGAGTTGCTGAGACTGGGAGATGTTTAATGGCTGAACAGAGGAGAGTTAAATGGGCCCAAACAGGAAGAGAAATATTTTCAGGAAATTACTCTTCACACAAATTGGGGTAAAATTACTCCTCCTATGCCTAGAGGGCACAGAGAATGCTGAGGGGATCAGAAATAATGCAGCCAACACTGAAAAGACAGATTGATTAAGATGAAGAGACAGTTTTGTAATTCTATTAAAGTTGGCCTTCAGAATTTCAAAGAAAATATTGAAGGGAAGCCAAGCCTTCCATAGAAACCATCTGATAAAGACTCAGTATGTAAAGACTTCTTTAAAAGACTTTCAGCAATTGCATAGACAAAGAACTTGCTGCCTTTAGTGAAGAAGCCTCCCAGCAAGCACCTCGTACCCAGGGCAAGATGCCGCGGAATGTATGGCACTGGAATGCAAATCTTGGAAGAGGAATAATGCAAACTAAACTAGAATCATTCTCTTAAACAAAAGTTACTTGATCTTTTCTGGATGACAGTATCATCTGAGATATTTTTAAAAAGTGACCAGAATCAAGCCTCACCTAACACAAAATTAAAATTTCCAGGTGATTCTAATGGGTCACTGGGTTTACTGCCCCATGAAGTGGCTAGCATTTATCTTTATATTATTTTCAAGAGAAATCTGGATAGTTTTATCAGACCACACTTCATAGTCATTACTGCTTAATTATGTAACTGGTATGTCACAGTGAACAAAAGCACCAAGAACGTACCTATATAACCACATGAGATTTATTGATTTTTTCATCAAGAGCATCAGATCATTCTGTGAGGAACCCTGGAGCTTCTCAGTAAGACAGACCTAAGAAAGGCTTGTTGTGGTGTTTGAGATTGTCCTGTGTGTTTCGAGAGAGGGCTTAATGAAGAAAGGGTGTGTTCTGAACTGGGTGCTCTCAGGAATAGGGGCAATTTAATGATTGGGTTTAATAATTTTTATCTACAAGGTGGAAGAAACAAAAGTACCAGACATGTCATTTGTAAGTGTAAGGAGCCCCACAGTGAGCCAAGAGAAAGGAGCATATTAGATTATTTTTGTGGTAACACAGTGTCCTTTTCTTTGGCTTATGTTTAGAAATGAGGCCAGATTGATCTTGTTTTTGAATGTGTCCAAATATTTTTGACATTCTGTGAAATTTTTGTTATGTTATATTCAGTAGGGAACGTTATAGTCCAATTTTGAGCTGTCAGCTTTAGAGCCTTTTGACCTCATATGCTTATATAATAAAGTAAAAGACATTATTTTATTTGAGGGTGTGTTCAGTCATCCACAGAAATCTTGCTATGTCTCTATAAAGTTTAGTATTTAAAAAATACACTTTCTATGGTCTATATACATACAGGCAAGGATGGATAGATTCTGAGCTTCTAATATGGAACATTGATAAATAAGAAAACAAGATCCCTCACAGGATGCTTTAACACGATGTATTTCCTCCAGTATGATAGAGTTTGTTATGTTTTATTTTCACTAAGTACGACATTTGACATTACTTTCTCCTTTCAATTTTACAACAAATCCTAAGATACATGGTTTTCTATTGACTGTGTGTGTGGCTAGGGGGTGGGAGGAGGGGTTTGTATATGTATTTGCATAAAAGAGGAAAATATTTTATCTTTATCATTACTGGGTTGTGATTATCTTCTGGCTCCAGGAGGGTAGAATTTCTAATATACATTCCAGGAAGAAAAGGGAAATCCTAATTTAAAACTGTAACAAGATTGACTTTGTGAAGAGAAATGGGCAAAGAGACAAGAGGACGTACATATCTACTTAATAAGATCAATTAATCCATGTATTAGAGATGAGAAAAGAACCTAAAAATCTAGGGCGCCTGGGTGGCACAGCGGTTAAGCGTCTGCCTTCGGCTCAGGGCGTGATCCCGGCGTTCTTGGATCGAGCCCCACATCAGGCTCCTCTGCTATGAGCCTGCTTCTTCCTCTCCCACTCCCCCTGCTTGTGTTCCCTCTCTCGCTGGGTGTCTCTATCTCTGTCAAATAAATAAATAAAATCTTAAAAAAAAAATTTATTCAGCATGTGATTTGATGATACTTTTCCTGGGAAGTTAAGATACTTTTTAAATATCATAAGGAAACATTCAACCCTAAATATCAACATAAACGGCATATACAAAATATGAGAAAAGCAGTTCCCCATGACATGGGAACAGTGCCCTTAAAATGACAAAGCAAAGAAAGAAGAGAGCAGGATACAGTGGTTTTTCAAGCAGAAGTTTTAGCAATATAGAATCAAGGCAGTGTGAAAAACAATTCTGCATGAGGGATACTGCAAGCAGTTTGAAAAAGAGCATTGTGAAATTAAATCGGGAAAGGTAGACAGATATTCTTGTGAATTCTGGCCAAAAAAAAAAGTCTAAGGCCTTTTAAAAAATCAGTAGCAGCATTCTCAGATTAACATCAAGGACTGTGAAGGCCATTTAGTATTTGCAATTTTTCTACACTAGAAATTTTAGTATGAATTTCAGAGTAGTAAAATAGAAGACACTTTTTGAATGGGGAGACTACTGCAATAATCTAGAGGAAGAATGATAGGGCTTACATTTAAGGGAGGAGCCATGGAGTGGGGAGGATGGGATAGGAAGGAGAAATGTTAATGAAGTGAAATAAAAATGCTTTGTGTGTCATTAGAGGGTGTGAGATTACTCTTATTTCTCATTTGCATGTCGAAGGAGAAAGGTGTCATTAACTAAGACTGGAGATGCTGAAGCTGGAGCAAGATTGAAAGTGAAAGTAGGGAGAAGGATAATGAAGTGAGCAGATGAGATCAGAACTCTTTGAAGAGAGCTCAGTGGAAATGTAATTTGGGAATTACATGGTAGCTACAGGAGTGATAATACCCTGGAGGGAGAAAATAAGACAGTTAGTAAAGGATAAAAGTTACCAACATAAAGGAAGAGGAGCGAAAACAAATGATGGAATGGAAATGGTCATGGAGGTGAGAAAACAAACATTTGGCGCTGAGAAACCAAGGAAAGAGACACTCCCGAGCTGAGGGGAATCCACAGAGTGAATGGAGCTGACAGTCACTGCAGTTAGCTTTATCCTCATTGTTGCCATTGAAAGATTCTTTTACATCTTTCCAGTATATTTTAGTGGAATATAGAACTAAAAACCAGATTGCAGTGGGTGGAAAGAGCAAATATGATGTGAGGAACATAAGACAGGAAATATGCTCTCATATTAAAAAAAAATCACACACATACACCATAAAAAAGGAAAACTAGGGTGACATAGGGAGGGAAAGTTAGGTTGGAGAAAGAGTGTATCTTTTCATTGTTGCAGGACAATAAAGCATTGTTGTTTTATTCATCAATAAGGTAAATATTATTGAGTACTTAATATGTAGTGGGTACTATATAAAACTGGTATCATACTAAACATGATATTGTTATGTGACATTTTTCCCTTAAAATTCAGGACTATTATCCCATGTGATTTAATATGATTTGGAGATATGTAGACAGATACAGATAATAGATATAGATCTGTTTTATATTAGTGTTTTATAATACAGTTATAGATATATTTTATATACTTGGGATGTTTCAAATGTGAATATCATTAGTAATATTTAATTAGTATCTTTGCAGATAGATAAATAAAAATAGTAGATAAATAAAAATAGTTACTTGTTGAAGGGTGCATGGGTTTTTTTCCTTAAAAAATCCTAGGGAGTCATTTTCTATTGACTCATCCCCCAGCATCTAGAAGGCGTACCAATCTGCTTTGGATTTCTGGGTCTCAATACCAAGTTGCCAAGCAGAATTTCTTCCCTTGCAGCCTAGCGAAGCTGTCATAACTTTAAATCCTTATCTAAACAGCAGCATATCAAGACACCAACTGAAAAGGTTATAACAATTCACATATAAAACGAGATTATGCAAAGTGTAGTATTTTTTCCTTACATTGTACAGGAGACATCTCAACAAACCACTAGGCCCACAGAAATTTCATTGAGGAAATAAGCCTTTGCATTTCTGTGCGGTTTCTGTCCCACACTTCAGCACGCACGTGTCTTAGACACCTAGATTGTCCATTATCTCTGCACTTTGGGTTATGTCAGCATAAGGTCACCACTCCAAAAGGCCCGCAATGTGCATGTTGCAGGGTCAGATGGAAGAACTCTGGAGCCTAAATCACAGCAGAGAGGGAGGGGTGATAGAAATAACCCTGAGGCAAGAGCATCCATGTCCCCAAGTGCTCTGGGATCTGACTCTACAAATTTGGGGAAATGAGATCAGTCATGGGTGAGGCCTGAGTTGAATCGGCTTCACCTTTCTGGGTAACTGCCTCTGGTGAGATGTTCAGGAAGAGCATTAACACACTCGATATAAAAGTGGGGGGCAACTGGTCCAGGTATCACGTCCCCCTTGTCCATCTCACATATCTCCACTTCATGTATCATGACCCTTGCTGCTATCAGAGACTCAGTGCGTTCTGTTCGGTGCTCTCAGATTTTGCGTAACTGTCCTGTTAATGCTGTGAATTCTACTTCTGCGATGCATCGTGAACAAACATTTGATTCAGGTATCTTAGCTCTGCCGCTGCCTGGGATGGATACTTGTAGCACTGAACTAGAGTCCCTGAGTCTCCTTCTGGTTTCCAACAGAGTTCAGGTAGGCAAGCGAGTCAAGCTCTTTGAACTCTATGGCACTCTGGAGATGCTGCCTGAACTGCTCAGCATTTGAAACCGCCCTGTCCTCATAGAGCATCCATCAGTAAGAGCAGAGGTTTTCCCAAACCATCCCGACTTATTTTAATACAGCAACTTTTGATCATTATTCATCAAATTTTGTTTAAATGGTGCAAATACCAAACCAGATAGAATGCCAGATAAGTAGGCATAAAACAGGATCTCCCCAGGCAAACTAGACATGTGGGTTCCCTATCAAGTTGATCCAGAAGTGCGAATGCCTCCAAGCACCTGGGTAGGAGCAAATGAAAAGCATCTGTGAAATAAGATAAAATCCTGGGGTTCAATTTTTTTCTACACATAATTTTTCAAATACCTGAAGAGATAAGACAAACCAAGGAGAAACTAGCAGAAACAAAAACCAACAGGAAAAGATCCATAGGCACCTCAGATAATGGGATTAGGAAACAGATTATAAAATAAACAAAGCCAAGTCTGGCAATTTTTCCCGGGAAAGTGAAAAACTATAAAAATTGACCTAGCTGATGAAAAAGGAAACAATTTTATAACTCTGAAGAAAACAGACAAAATTTAGAACAAAATGGATAAATTTAGTATAATTTAATTCTATTTTCTTACAACAATTAAAACATCTCACCATCTTTTGGCATTCAAAAACCCTATGTAAACTTTAATTATAATTTCCTTGTATTTAATGTCTCCGTATCTTACAGCATCTCTTTTCACTTTATATTTGATATTCGGTAACACAAAAATTTGTCTAATTTGGTGCTTCTTCAACTTTAGGATTATATCATCCATTCTGAGAAGTTATCAGCCATATCACTTCTAATATCCCCTTTTATTGTGTTCTAATAGAACTCCTTATAGATTGATGCAGGACCTTATTCTATCCCCCATTAGCGTCCTTTTATCTTTTGCAACAAATTTTGTTAAAAACAATACCTAATAATACCAGCTATCATGCCATGCATTAAAAGTGTGCCAAGAACAGTGTGAGCATTTGACATGTAACTCTTAGGAATGATACTGGAATCTGAAACACAGAGACTAAGTAACTTGCTGATGGTCACGTTAGCAATTGAGCCGAATTCAGGTGGTTTCAGTTTTTCAGTTTTGTGTGCAATTTGCCCAAAGTTTAATATTTATTTCAATTGTTGGAATTTTTTACGACTTTGTTTTGTTCCTTTTCAAATTCATGTGCTTTTCAAAACGTACTGCGAGTGCTTTATCAATTCTATTGCTTACCTTATTGAACACATTAATACACATATTTTAAAGTGTCTCTCATGTTGTTGTATTACCTGTTTCTTGGGTGTCAGACCTGTTATATCTACTTATTCTTCCTCATTGAATTTGTTTCTTTTTTGCCTTGTAAATTAGATTGTGGAGTGATCTTCAGCCAGCTTACTTACCCATGAGATTCTTTTTGCCCTCTGAGTTATCTACTAGTGTAGTATAGAAATGAAAGTTTTGAGATTCCTTTGCCTGAAATACCACTCGACTGTGATATTGTATACCTAACTAATTAGGGACACCAGGTCAATATTTCAGGTTACCTGCATAACTCAGTCAATGTACCTAAGGATCCATAGCAGCACATGGCGTAGCCTGAGTTTCTCATTACTTGCCAGTGACACTTTTACCACACATATAACCTAGCCCAGTGTTGCTCACTTCCTTGATAGATGACTAGGTCAAGGGGTGCAATTATTTTAAACAATCGTCCATGAAATGATCTGCTCTTCTTTGGAGTTTCAGCTCCAAAGTAGAGAGGCGACCTGGGGCTCAGCATCCTAACTTACTTATTAGCAACAGCCCTGCCCCGGTAGCTCCCCAAACTCTTTCCTTCTTCATTTCCAACATGCGGGAATTCCCTTTTTGCTATAAAGCTGAAGTATGCATTTAAAATATCCTTTTGTATTTCATATAGATTTCAATGTGTTTGGAGTGATGATGACAGATGTCTTCAGTCCTCTGTCCTAGAAGACGAACCTCTTGAATGGGAGGCTAGAAAGACAGTTCAATGCTGTGTCCTTTTAATTCATGGCTCAGGGAAATTTACCTATATGTGCAGACCTACACTGTAGAAATGCAATAGGACTCAGTAGCAAGCCTTCTAACTGGAAAATTCTACAATTTCTCCTATGCTTTTCACTCTACACTTGGCTTTATAGATTGGAAGAACATTTCAATAAACATTTATTTTGGGTACCCTGGTGGGGAGGAACAGTGAAGGGGATGAATCCTCCACTTCAAGAATGACCAGCTTCCATAAAGAGACTATTGCCTTGACTACCATGCTCTTCCTTACATTCTTTCTCTAAACTGAGGGGGTGATCACGTTTAGTGATCTGACCATAGGAAATAAAATAAAATAAAGTAAAATGTTTTATTTGAAAGTCTGAATTTGGTAAAATAAATTCCACTAGACCTGTTTCAAAGTTTTCTATAAATGCCTAAGATAATTCAGGGTGTTTACCTTAAGACACATTTGCCTATCACTCCAGGTATTATCATATTATCATTTATTATTATTAAAATAATTACACATCTCAGAGTATTCTCCAAAAGATTATAACTTCTGAGACTACATTGGCTGGCACAGGGAAGTTCCATAATAAATAATATTTAGTAATAATTAAAATAATAATAACTCATGAAAAATAGTAACATTGTGCAATGGGTATTATTTAAGATCATAAATTAATCTTCAAAGACACTGCTATCAATTTAGAAATGACACATAAAGAAAGTCAGGATAACTTAAGGGTAATTATAAATCTTGGAATAATTCATTTGATTATGTTTTTGGGATGCAACATTTTTGCTTCTAGAATTCCTTGGTGACTACTCTAGCTCTTTAGCTTATATTAGAAATTGATAGCTCATTAACAGCTCTTTAGGAATGCTGTTAACTGTGCAAAAGAAAGATATTCTGCATAGTAGATTCTTACTTGTGAAATGTGTTGAAGTTTGGGTCAGATTCAGCATTTCAGGGAGAATAAACATCTCTGCCTAGCAATAATGAAGAAGCACACACATGCAGGGTTAAAATGAGGGAGGGAAATGCCACAAGTTTCAATACATTTCAGAAAATATTAGAATGTGACATGCTTTCTTTCTGCTACTTTTTCTCTGACTGCCAATTTATAGAAGTTCCCTGTCAATCTCCATTTCCCTTCAAAACACATTCAGTTATCATTCATTCCAATGTTCTAATTATAAAAATCATTTGGATATTTGGAATTATTTGTCAATGGACGAAGCCATGTCACATTTTATGAATAAACACATAAAAAGATTATTAAAATATTTTTAAAAATAAAGAAAAAATGATCCTAAAGTTTTGTTTTGGAAAAATAAAAACTTAAGTATAAGAAAACAAAACTTAGGAGAGGAAATCACTAGACAGAAACAAAAACAAAGAAAGAAAAAAAATGAGCAAAACCACTTCCACTGTTGGCTTATACTTGTATTCATGTTTGTAGTATGTAAGAGGACCATAGTGCATATATAAATACATATTCCACACACTCCTGTGTTGCTGTCTTGACTCTCTTTTGCTGACTCTAGTTGCATCTGAATAGCGAAGGCACACAGCAGGCAGATGGTCTAAGGGCCACCAGGTGGAGGCTCAGGAATCACCATATTGGGTCAACACAGCAGGAGCTGCCTGGTTATTCCCTCAGAGGGGTGCACCGGTCCTGTAATACCAGGCCCATGCATGGAGGGGACAGAGCACGCTCCTATTCCATCTCCCTGCTCCAGAAATCCATTTGATATATTGTCCTCGGGTAGAGCATGTATCAGATATTAAACTGGTAAGAACAGATATTACACTTGATATTAACCAAAAGGCTGAGAAGCGATGATCCCAAAGTTGTGAAAAATAGCCACATCTATGCTTTGAGCCTGACTGGGGATAGAAAAACTATAGTCCAGGAACCAAATCCAGTCCATTACCTGTTTCTGTAAAGTTTTATTGGAACACAGCCACATTCATTCAGTTTCGAATTATCTATGGCTCTTTTCATGCTATAATAGTAGAATGGAGTAGTTGCAAAATACACCAAATGACCTGTAACACCTAAAATATTTACTATTTGGCTTATACTATTTTATTGACCCCTGGTTAGACTGAAATAATTTTTTAATTTATCTTGAGATGTATGTTATTTGAGTTATAAAATGGTATATAAATAGAGGGAATATTTCTTTGGCTGGAAAGCCCACAAAACTGGCATCTTTAACTTTGGCTTCTAAACACCTTTAAATCTTTAGTTATGAGCAATCCACTGAGTGATTTATAAGCTTAGATTATAATTCTTGTTTTCACTTTCTCTCTTTGTTATTACAACAGGAATGGGATGTCCGCTCATAAATGTAGTATACAATAAGTGTACTTTAAAATTTTTTTACTATAATTCCTTTTTGAACCCATAGTCCTCCAGTCCTGCAGTAAAAATTTTAACTCAGTGTTTCAATTTGTGGGTTTTCCTTATTTCACAATTTCCATGTCTGCTTCAGCTACGGAAGTATTGGGAGGACTGGTTATGGATGTTGACTATTCTCTCTTCTAATTTGATCATCGTTCTTGTCTGGTTTTAGTCACTAATCCACACATGTGATTCCAGATTCTCTATGGCATTTGTTCATGGTAATCCAGACAGTTCATCATGAGACATTATTCTACCCTCTGGGCCTTTTCATGTCTATTGGATCTACTTCTATTCCAAAGTCATTTTATGGGGACTTGTGATTCACCTTGTTCTTCCTATAACCCTCTGTGGAGAGAAGTCCCCATAGGCTCTACTTATCTATTCTTACTCTATATCTTTTTCATCTGGGTTTTTGTCCAGCTTCCTTGTAGTTCTACCTGAGCACAAGAAGCAGTGGCCCTTTTCTAGAATATACCAGGGCTTCATCATTTCCACTCTGTCTCCCACCATTCTGTGGAAGCCCTCCATTTCTCAAATCCCATTTTTTCCAATACATTCGTTTATGCCCAGTGGTCTTCTCCTGTGGCAGAATTCTAGGATCTATACAAAAGAAGTTCAAGAGATGAGCACATACCAATACATCTTGTCACATTGCTCTGCAAAAACAAGGAGCCCAAATATCAAGTCGGTTTAAATAAAGGTGAAAGGAAAAAAGGAAAACAAAACTGGGAAACAAAAATAGAAGTCTGTTAAGATATCTAAAATATAACTGTAGATAAAACATAATTTTATTAATTATCTTCAATTAATTAATATTATTAATATTATTAGTAATTATTAATAATATAATTATATAATATAATTATTAATAATAATTTTATTGATTAAGTTTATTCCTACACCAATTGCTTGCTATTGCCATCTCAAATTTTAATCAAATATCAATTTTGTATATTATCTTAGTACAGATATGTTATTGGTACAGATAGGTTAGTTTAAGGTAAAGCAACAATTAATCCCCAAATCCTTGTAGTGTAATATGATAAATGTTGATACCTTTTCAACTCTATATCCACTACAAGTTGGTGTAGGTATCTGTGTCATATAGCCTCCCTTTGAAATATGAGTCCCTTTTCTTCATCAAGAAGAGGTTAAGGAGATTAGAAAACAATGCAGAGACTTTTCTCTGGCTCAGCCAAGATGTGCAATATATCACTTTAGCTCACTTATTATTGAGTAGAGTTAGTACACATTTACATATAACAATAAATAGGCTGAAAGTGAGTCTTCTCTGTGTCCGTGCAAGAGAAATTTGAAATGAGATACAGTAGTTCCAAAACAGGAGATATTATGTGATGATAAATTTTCAATCCTTGTAAACTTTTGTGCAGGGAACCTCAGCAATCATATTTTCAAACCCTCTGATAAAACATACGACAATGCAAGAGAACAATTCTATCTTGGAAAAAAAGGAATACACTAAAAAATAACAGTTTGTCTAGTCAGAAGCAAGTGAGGATAATTCCTCACTCTAAAGGAAACAATTACAGGAGCATCCAGGACTTCTCCTCTGATATGTTCTGTATATCAGGACCTCAAGAGGTGTGTGCAATTTAATTTTATTCCTTTACTTGTATGAGCATAATGAAAAGATAAGGGTTCATAGCAAAAATGAACATTTTCAAGTTTTGCTTTAGCTATGTTAATGAAATACATCCTCTAAAGCAAAAAGTTATAGAACTATATGAATATTTAACTAATACTACACTATTGTTGCACTTATGACATCTTTTATTTATTTTCATTAAATGGAAGTTCATGAAAAATGAAAAAGCCAATTCTAGACTCAAAGGACATATTGGCATGGTGTGCCCTCTCAATTAAAACATTTTCCTAAATGAGCAGAAGTGTTATTATAGGAGGAGAACATGAATTTTTGTTCCAGAAGTTTTATATAACATATATATAGCATATTTAATATATATAATGCATATGTGTGCTAAATTTAATTGAGGACACTGTGATTTGAAAAATAAGGCAAGCAAAATTAAAAGATTAAACAGAAAAAGATAAAATTAAATTTTATTTCAACACCATATAATAATTTTCTAATATGTGTATTTAAGATAATCGGAAATGCACATTATTTTCTTATATACTGATTTGAACCAAAGGATATGATAATGATTTTTGTGGAACAATGTCTTTGAAATTGCTAGAAAAGTAAAAATAATTGTTATAAGTAAGAATGTATCTACAGTTATGTATTATAGCTCTTTCAGTCACAAGTCTATCACACCATGGGGGAAAAAAAACCATCTATTCGGTTGGAAACAGCTTGTAGTGCAAATGGACTTGAGTCAGCAAACAGGCCACATGGCTGTGGAGTCCTGATTCACTTCCTTTCATTAGTTCCCCCTATCAAATAAACTGAAGTTTAAATTACCATCTTCAAAGTTTAATTTATTTTCTTAGTCAAGCAGTTAACCACATTTATAGAGGCCTGACAATTCTAGGAAAGAAAAGTGCTGATAGTAGCACCAATACGAGGAGAGAGAGATTTAAAAAATGTAAATTTCCATTTGAAATGCTAATGGAATATTTTTCTACAAATGCATGTAATTATAATTTACCAAAATTTTAATTTGGGGGGCGCTGACATATCAATTCACTTTTAATCAGAATTTCTCCTTCCTTTAATTATATAGTCATTTATTTAATCCAGATTCATAACTATATAATCCTATCTAACTAGATTTAAGCTTAATGTGGTAAAGAGAGGGAATATTTTCAGCCTGTAGGAAGATGTCATTCTTAATTTAACACCCATGCAATGCATTTATTTTATGACATATATAATGTATATTTATAAATATTTACATATTTATTTATAATACGTATTTATTATATATTTGTATAAATTTATATATTTTATACATATATGAAAAATGTCTATGAATGTTAAAGTCATTTGAGGTAAATATCATGATATAGTGTATTTTCTTTTACACGAAGTAAGTAAGCATAAACTTAGCTAACTCCAAGAAATGTATTATCGATGGGGATTCTTATAGTGGATAAGAGTTTGAATTACAGGGGCGCCTGGGTGGCACAGCGGTTAAGCGCCTGCCTTCAGCTCAGGGCGTGATCCTGGCGTTATGGGATCGAGCCCCATATCAGGCTCTTCCGCTATGAGCCTGCTTCTTCCTCTCCCACTCCCCCTGCTTGTGTTCCCTCTCTCTCTGGCTGTCTCTATCTCTGTCGAATAAATAAATAAACTCTTTAAAAAAAAAAGAGAGAGTTTGATTACATATCTTCTAAATAATTTTCAAATTATGAATTCATCTTTCAGAATCAAATTCTTATCTAATATAAGAATCTCCATGTGTAATACATTTCTTGAAGTTATCTAAGTTAGGCTTACTAGCTTCTAGTAAAAGAAAATACACTACATCAGGACATTCACCTCTAATGACTTCAACTTCATAGATATTTTTCTTCGATTGGGTTGCCTAGGAGCCCATGTAGGAGGTTCACTCAATAGGATGGGAGTGCCCTTGGAATCAACATCTGTGAGGGAGTGAAGGAAGAAGGATTACACAGATGAAAGAATTAAACTGGAATGAAATTGCGCAAAGGCCTCAGCCAAATGTGATGGAGAGCTCTGGAGCTAGGACGGCGTTTCAAAATTATCCTGCCTCCAAACAGGGAGACTCATTTTTTTTTATACTGCTGTATAAACCAGTCCTTGAATTTAGGGTGCCCTGGGGAGGGCCCAGGACCTCAATACAGGTAGCATTTCTTACAGAGCAACTTGGCTGTGAGCTGTCAGCTTTCAACACATTCAGCAGCTGAGGGGATGAATGTTTCAATCATAAAGTATGGATCTGTGTGACCAACCATTTTACTCAGCTTAAACTTGGTTACACACAGGTCAATCTTCTTTTAATAATAAAATGTTCAAACAGTGCCATAACATTCTTTTTGATCTCCTTTACTGAGAAAACTTTTAAGAAGGTTAATGGGATGAACAACACATCCCACCTCCTCACCCCACCATTGCCACTGGACCAAGAGGGCTCAACTGATATTATCTACTCTCTCAACTACTTTTCATTCAAGATTTTTCTTAACCCAGGCTGGTACCTCTGTGGAGGGATGATCAGCTATGTCATTTCTATTGGTATAAGTCTCCAGGTACCATGCCATTTTTGAATCAGGGCAAATATAATAGTCCATTTACTGCCATACTTTCACCAAAGAATACCAAGAGATGCCCTGAAGGGGTAATCTGAAGAGCCACATATCTCCCTCTATGTCCCCAAGCTTTAAGGGTAGCCCAATCTTTTATTAATAACTGTGGTAAATTATTGAGGAGAAAATAATGACTTTTCATGCCTCATGGCATCTTTGCACAAAAAGCCTGAACTAACCAAGCAGCAGTCATTAACTGAAGTTATTAGAACTATTGCTATGTCTCCTGGTGGAATCATTCTGCTTTAACGGTAAGTACTTCTAAACCCAGAGAATTGGTATGGGAACTATAAATTCCCCAGGTACGTAACTAGATGTGATGTTAAGCAAAGCCATCCTACTTTTACCACTGGGTCCCCAGATTCAAGTTTTCTACCTCTTGGGCACATAGCATCATACTATAACCAATGATTTATTACCAACTCCAATCCAGCACTTCAGTTCCACTTTCAATAGCCATGCTCTGCTCTAGCTACTGGGCCAGAAGCTTCTGGGTAACACAAGGCATGATGTGACTGCCATGTGCCCATTTCCTTTGCTATAAATTGGATCTCTTGGGCTGATTAGATGTTATATGAGATACTCTGCCAGAAAATCAAACATTTTATAAGCACTCGGATACTGGTTAAGGGCTTAAGAGCGGGAAAGACAAACCCATACCAGGAACATATGTGGAATCCAGTTCGGATAGTAGGGTTTTGGAGGTCCATCTGGATGACTGGTCTCCTTGAGGGAAGTGCCATATCAGGGCATAAGTTTTGGTCTCTGCTGTAGGCAGTTCTGATATTCAGCAACAACAATAACTAGATCAGCTTTGTTGAGTTGGACCTAAATCATAGAGTCTATATGTAGTCTACATCCCTGCTACCTTGTTACTCCAACCCTGATGTCATTGTGTCAGCACTGAACACTGATAAGAAAGGCTGGCTGGTAGATTCCTTCTGTTTTTGTGGTAGTTTTGTGCCTCTTCCATGATTGTTCTTAATTAGCATACGATACAAAGATCATCAAAGTTCCTGCAGCCTATCTTTGTGTGTTTTCTCCAGATTTCTTTGTCCCTAGCCTTACAGTTTGCTTCCAGGCCTCCAATAAACCAGTCGAATTATTCATGAGTCTGCAAGTATATATTCTTAGCTCTGGCCACTTGTCTTTTAACAAAAAGTAGATGACAAGGAACATTACCTAAAGATCTGACCACTGGAAGCATTGTCTCTAGCCATTACCCTTTAGTGCCATACGTAAACGGACTTTAGTGCAGTAGACTTCCATTTTGAGTTTGCCATCGCGGAGTCAAACCATCTCCTAAGCAAGGGTGACCTATTTCCTCCTCAATCCATTGGTCATAAGGGACACCCACCCCCTTATCCGGCCATAAGTGTGAACTAGGGGAAAGTCAGAACATTCCCATTTTCAATCCATATCACTTCTGTCTTAAGACAGATTGCTGCTGGACAGTAGACTTGGTGGGTTTAACGGAATCCAAGTCATGGAAGATTTCCAGCTGCATATACACCTGATAACCCATAGTCAGGTGGTTTTCTTCTTCCAAAACTCAGTAGCACTCCAGTAGCAGTTTTTGACTAGGTATAATTCAAATAACTTTGATCTGCTACAGGGTCCTTTCTTGTTCTTAGACTTACTCAAAGTTGGCAGCCTTCCATATCACCCCCCCCAAAAATGTGCTGATTCTATATTCCCAAGTATGGAATTGCCATTGTAATCTTGCTGCTATAATTCGGCACTTATTATATTAATTACTCTCCAACTCCCTTGCTTTTAGTAATTAAGCACCAGCATGTATTTTGGAACTTTTCATCCCCATTATTATCTGGAACCCCAGTTTTGTAACTGCATCATCTACCCTCAGCTCTGACTTGCAGAGAAAACCAATACCGAGTTTCTCTGTGATGCTGTTGCCTCTTTCTCCAGCAGAGTGCCTACTGCTTTGATAGATACAGCGTCTTCAGACAACTCTCAGCATCCAGGGAACACAGTCAGTTGGTGAGCGTTCAGACCTTACTTAAAATATATACCCCTTTCTCTGAATCTTTTGATCTTTTCTTTCCCTGTTGACCAAGATACTTCTTTCATTTCTACATAACTGTTAGTCATCACATTCTCCAGGCTTCCAAAGATCATTCTAGTAATGTGTAAGAAGTTTCTTGGGGGTCTTACCATAGTGTTAATACGTGTATTAAGGAGAGCAATCCCATATCAATAAACGCCTCCTGCTGTAAGTTTATATTCTGCTCCCTCATGATGCATCACTTCAGAGTCCAGTCCACTGCATACTCTCCAGACTCCTGTTGGTACATATTGGTTAGTTCCTACAATTCCTTTGAAGCACAGTTCTTTTTCTCGCTTAACAGGTCCAGCATTTCCCTAGCAGGATTGTAAGGTCAAGTAACTCTAGTGATGTCCTGGGAGGAAGTGGGAGTAGATTGTGAATGGGTTCTTATCTCTTGCAAGACAGAGACTATGGTTTCATTTCCTTCAAGTAGGGGAGTACTAGCCTTTAAAAGAAAGTGGAGGGCGTGGGGGCACCTGGGTAGCTCAGTTGGTTAGGCATCTGCCCTTTGGTTTCTGCTCAGGTCATGATCTCATGGGTTGTGGGATAGAGCTGTGAGTTAGCCCGTGTGCTCAGCGTGGAGTCTACTTGAAAGATTCTCTACCTCTACCCCTCCACACACCCACCCATGCGCTCTCTCTCAAAAAAAACAAAAAAAATCTTAAAAAAAAATTGAAGAAAAAAGTGATGGGCACTCTTGCCCTCTTGGAGAGCTCACAAGAAATGGGAACTTAAGGTTCCCCAGTGTCTCCATGCCATTCCTGAGGGTATCATTCCTTCCTAATCAGGGCCTTAATCCCTGTGTAGCCAACTTGATGAAGTTGAGAATTCAACCTCCTCTGGAACTTTGCTATCCTTATAATTAAGTTTCCGGCCCTCAATTTCTTCTGCTCCCTGGCTGCAGAAGATGAGACTCTTTGTGTTACCAAAAGAGACCTCTTGCTTTCAGATTTAGCTTTAATTTCACACCCTCAGCCTTTCATTTTCTTTCTCTAGTACATCCATTGACCCAGCAACGGCCAACCAATTCCACAGTCCTACAATAAAGACTTCCTCTGAACTTTCAAATGACTGTGGTATTGCTCCCACCAATGCATTCTCTTCCACTTGTTCCCCATCAAGATCACCATAGGGATAATAACCACCCACCAGCTGTGTTGATCTTTTTATTAGCCATCAAATGATCAACCTCAAAAATCTAATTTTAGAGTCTACTTCTTTGGACTACTTCAGATATCAATTATTTTGGGGCAAGTTTCCAGGGATTAAACTCTGAGATAGAGATTTGTATGCAGGAAATTATTAGGAGTACCCTAGTAATCATCACCTTGGGAAGATGAAGGAAGTATGATTACGCAGAAAGAGGAATTAAACTGTGAAACAGTCATAGCACAAAAGTCTCAGTTTGCCCTCAGGGAAATCTGGAGCTGGGCTTGCCCTTTGGAATTGTCCAACCCTGAAGAAGTGTACCTGGGTCCTTATATTCTTCTATATAGAATGGCCTCTATATTTCTGTCATAGAATGCAGACTTAACATGGGGTACATGTTGTGCAATATATTGTCTGTTTCTTGCACACACACACACACACACACACCCATACACACACTGGCCTTGACTATGACCTAAGCACACCATATAAGTGACTCAGTGTATCTCTGACCACCGGCCTCTGCATCTCTATCCTCTCGATTTCAGAGCTTATTTTATTCTGTTAGGTTCCTGATACTTCCTGCTAGCACAATCTCCATTTCTGGCATAATTACAAAGGTCTAGCTCTATGTGATCTTAGATTTTAAGACTTAGAGGGTATTTGAGTAAACCCATGAGCTATTATATTACAATTTTAAAATGACATTTGTTTAAATACTCTTTTATCCCTTCATGATTTCTTATTCCAAAATTAGAAAAATGGAGCATTTGTATAGAATCTGGAAAAATATTAAAGTTGAAAACAAGAATATTTAGTACATAAAAGATTTTTTTGGGCTCATCAGAATTTTGGAGCCTCAGAGTATATGTGCCTTCAAAGAGTTACAACAAATCCTTCCTTTTTTATTAAAGACATTTGCATGAACAGAAGACATTGTTTTTAACAGTTCATAAGCTTCTGCTGTTTTTATACTATCTGAAGGCTGTATCATCTTTTAATGTCAATGCAGTTGGTTGCCATAGAAATTATAATGATGTCACTCACTATTTAAGTCTAGAAATAAACAGCAGGAACAGATGGGCATTTAAGAATAAAGGGCAGAGTTTTAATGCAAATGGTCTTGAAAACAAAAAAATGGCAGGTTAAAAATCACATGCAAAAAACAAGCCTACCTTGTGCAACATTAAAAATTAGGAATGTGTCTCCACAGTTAGCTATCCAGGTTGCTGGATTGGAATCAGGGGCGTAAAAGCAGAAGGAGCAGGAAAAGCATTCGAGCAACGACTGAAACAGAATCCTGTCTAAACAGGGTTGGGACTGGATTATAGTCACAATATACAGATATGAACACCCAGTAATCTCCAGCACGATGGGACTGAGACAGACTGCAGAGAAACGTGAACTTAGTCTCACAGACGTTAGGGCGGGTGTGATGACTGCTAAAAAAAAGACAAAACAAAACAAAAACAACAACAGCAATATAATAGTATGTGTGAGGATACACGGAAGCATATTTGACATTCATAGGCAGGAAATCAAAAAAGTCACATCTATCTAGGGTCTAAAATGCAACTAGAATTGCTTTAAAAATGCATTGTTCCGTATTGCTGCACCATTGACTTAGAAAAGAGGGACAGCTATGTCCATTATTCTAGTCTTTGTCAAAAAAATCTCACCCTGACAAATAATATCCACAAATTACTCAAAATATGACATTTAAAGTACTGTGGGCACCAGTGTATAGGGGGTTACACTAAAATCAAACCACGTAAGTCAACAAAAGGGAAAAATAATACCAATTTAAGGCAATTGAAATAGGGCTCAGACACACAGCCTTTTTTTAGAGACTTCGTTTTTAAAATATCGATTAAGGATTACAAAAAGTCTAAGAATGTTTTCATCTGCAAACCTTTGTTCTGTTAATTCTGTTGATCTGGCTATAAAAAAATTATCCAATGGTCACTAATTATGTAATTAGAAAATAGGAATGGAAAAAAAAAACTTGCTAAAGAGACATATTGAATTAATTCAAAGTGGAAATTTCTATGAAAATACAGTATAAAAGCTATTTGGAAGACTATTTAAAAACTATTTTACCCTGCACTGATTCTCATCATCTGCTCTCTTTAAGTTTGTGCTGATGCATTTTAAGCATAAGTTGTCTTGAGTCCTGAGCCTGTGGAAACAGGCATCCCCTATAGGGAACCATGGAGTGGTGGCGAGAGGTGTCCCTGGAGTAAACCCAGCCACCATTGTAGCTTTGTTGGTGGTGGTGTGTGCATATTACCCCTTCCATTCATTCTTAACAGGTGTTATTGCAATTGTGTAAGGAGTTACACACTTATGCAGCCAAACTGCCACATTGAGGCACTGGTGTCTTAGAAAAGCTCAGGAATATGAACTCTCAAAATGAGCTGGGTATTTTGAGTTCACCTCTCCTTAATGATTTCAAAATGTTTTTGTATTACAGATTTTTTTTAAATGTTGAAAGTTTTGTTATAGCCTGAATATTTGTATTCCCCCCAAATTTACATGTTGAAACCCTACCCCCCCCCCAATGTGATGGTATTGAGATGGGCCTTTATTAGGAGATGATCACGATTAGATGAGATGATGAGGGCTGAGTCCTCATGAATGGTATTATTATCCTAAGAAAACAAAAATTGGAATAAAAGGACAGTATTTACCTCCTGATACATTAAATGTCTCCCCATGTCTCTTTTGTGAAACTAAAAGGTATAATTAGATTAATAATTTTTATTTGTTTTTTCCTTGATTTTTGGTCTGATGAGATAAAATTGAGGATAATCTTCAAATTGCCAAAAGATGTAAAGTAATTTATAGGTGGCCAGTATATGTACCAGAAGCTATTATAATGTAGCCAGGGAGCATCAGGTGTCTAATTTTGCCTATGATATAATCAGACTGAATGTAGGTAAGTTGTTAGACAATGATATTCAAAATACTGGAATAGATTTTTTAAATTATAACAGCTTACTTTTCTCTTTTGAACATTTGCCAAAAAGGGAAGATAACCAACTGTCTGGAAAGGTACAAGTAACATCCATCCTTACCCTTTTACAAAAAGGAAGTCAGGTCTAGTCTCTTGCTGATTTTCAATGGCATCCATAAACTGGCCTCACCCTACTGACATTAATCATTTTTAATTTTAAATTCAATAGCACATTTGTTGATTGATTTATAAACTTTTAAAAAATCAATCAGCTTAGGTTGTTTTGCATAGTTTTTTATCCTTATTTGACACTTCATTAGACATTGGGTGATACATTTACTTCTTTTTCTTCATCTTTGGAATAAGAATTTTCTTCCCCCATTTAAAATCTCTCCTTCTGTCCAGCCTGCCCTTTACTTCCAGTCTACTCTTAATGGAAAGGCTGGATTACAATTACACTTTCCACTTCACAATTTCTCATTTACTCATTCTCCATTTACATGTCTGGTAATGGCCTGCCATAGACACTACACTTTGCTAGATCTCTAATGATTGTTCTGAGGATAAATCTATGATGTACATCATAGACCATAATGTACTTTATGTTTCTTTCTATGATATTATTCTGTACTTCCTACATTTTGAAATTCACTTTCCTTGGGTTCTAAGCAAAAAGTTTACCTTTCCTCCAACCCCTCTTTTCACTACTGTTCCATCTCTCTTTTTTTAAGGCTTTTTTTTCCTGGCCTTCCCACAAAATGATTGTTTTTTCAGGTTCCATCCTTAGAGGTGGCCACATAGACCCACATGCTTCTTACTCCCTAAATCTTGCTTGGCTTTGTCACTCATATCCTCATGTTCAGCTGACACAAGAGGCTGATGGCACCAAGTCATTCTCTTGAGCATCTATGTCAGGGAGTTTCACTTAGGTGTCCCATATATAACTGTAATTATATAGGCTAACATTCAACTCTCATCCCCCTTGTGGCACCCCCTACACCATCTTCTGTTCTCCTACTTCCTGCATCAATTGTCTAGCCAATCATATCCGAAACCTGGGACTCACCTGAGATTCCCATGTTCTAGTGAATGAGATCTTTCCCTTTCCCTCACTGCTCCTCACCCCATTGGTCAAAAAGCGCCGTGATTGTATTTTCTAAATTTATCTTCATGCTATTTCTTCCTCTCCATTCCATCATTCATTTTTCTCCTGTTCTATGTTCATATTGTTTATATTTCTTAAAAGCAGTTTGACTGCATTTCAATCTAATTACTAAAACCTTAAGTGTCATAAAAGACCCTTTCCAGTTTCACTCCATGCTATTTAAATTTGTTTTATTACATCATGCTCATTCAGAGCTTCTTGTCTCTGCACATATTTTTTCCCCCCAGAACATGTCAGGTGCTATACATCACTGATTCTGCTAGCATGTGTACCTAGGAAATCTTATTTGTTCTACATGATTCACATAAACAGATTCTTCTGAAGGAAAATTCCCCCAATTGACCCACTATCTAATGTGACCAGATCATATGTTCCTCTCTTTGCCCACTTAAATCCATACTATAATTTTTGCGATAGGTTTATCATACTCAGATCTATTCATTTATTTTTCTGTGAGCTTCATGAATGTAGGCATTGGGCACCCTACATCTGTGTCTCAAACTGAAGGACTTGCAAACATTTTGAATAATGAATGAATTCTGAGTGAAACTCAGAAATTATGGACAATGAAATTACATAAGTATTTAATTGTATGATTTGGGTCTGTTCATCCTACTCAAAGTTCTTTTAAATGGGCTAGAAATACATGTGTAAACACATGGTAGATAAACTTAAAACCTAAGCACTGCATTTAATCTACTACCAAGATAATTACACCTCTTACTTGCCTCCTACACCAATCTGCCACTCACACATGTTTTCACTTATCTTTCAAACTTGAGTGTTCTCTTTTCTCCTTCCTCTTGTTCATCTCACATCCTCTGTACTCTCCACCTGTACAAATTTTTAGCTGTATGTAAAAAGAAAATATGCCTTTGAACAGTTTATGAATTCACAACATAGGAGACTGTGTACAATGATTTAGATTTATTAATCTATGAAGTAATATCTGAGATGGGATGGCATCCAAAGCTGAGTGATTTTCCTAAGGACCTTCGGTGTGTTAAAATATTCAGGGGATATACAAATTTCATTAATTTTTTTAGGAAAAGCATACAATAGAAGTAAGATTCGTAGTATCCCAACAGAATGTTAGATCATGGGAATTTGGAATCTTGAGAAGGGAATGGTTAAAAGATTTATTGATTAATTATCCATTATACTTTTCTATGAGTAGCCTTATCTCAAACACTGAATATTTAGGAGCAACAGACATCTAAAACTCAGTTTCTGTGGTAATTCAAGTATGGTAATTGTTCCCAGGAGAGTAAGTATAGACTTTGATACAGGAACCAATTTTACCTACCCTGTAATATGTACTGAGGCATTTGGGGATGGATATAACTGAAAATCAGATCACAGAGACCCTGTAGACAACACTAGTTATTGTGAATTATCTTTCAGAGAATAACCAACTGTTTGGGATCATCTGTTCCTTCCTACAGTCTCACTCTCATCGCCATATACAGTATAAAAATAATCATGTTAAGTATTTTCTTAGTTGGGAAATTGGATTGAATGGATTCCAAAATGTGTTGATGGAAAAGAGATATTAGCATTCTCTGTCGGAATTGAATAGTTGAGAAACAAAAAGAAGTGCAAATTAGTTCATTGGCAAATTAAATACTGTTCAATTAGATTTTTTCAGGTTAAAAAGTTGTAAGAGCAGACCTGAATATCAAATAAAATGGACCAGTATTAATAAATACTAACACGCACACATACACACACATGAAGCATGAAAGAAAACAGATAACACAAAACAGGAAGAGCAGAAATCAATCACACGCATAGATATCTATTAGATGGGTCAACAAAGCCAGGAGTTAGTTCTTTCAAAAGGAAAACACACTGTCATAGTCTGGTGGTATTGACCAGGAAACAAAAAAGATATGACACAAATAATGAATAGAATGATTCGAAAAGTGAAAATAACTTTGTAACTGATATAATTAGCAAGATAATTAAGTTAAATTATGAAACTTTTAGGAAACATCATTTGAATATATAAAATAAACAGGCAAATTACTAAACACACTATACTGTGCCAATGACCATTAGGTAATCTTCCTAATCAATCTCTTTTTCTTGACAAACAACTAGACCAGATACACAGTGTGGAATGGCTATGTGACTGGGTCCCAGTAAATTAAACATGATGAAAATATTTCATTTCCAGGTTGATCTCATAAAGTTTCTATGCTCAATCTTTTATGGTTTCAGACATTCCAGCTTCATACATTGTAGGTGGCAAAGCCTAGAAAAAGGGGCCTGGGTTGTGAAGTCACTGAATAGAAGACAAACCTGGCAACAAATGATGTCCAATCACAACTTTACCCAAAAATGAAGTTAACTTGCATTTTATTAATATACTGAGATTCTGATATTTAATGCTTAAATAGCTGTGATGCCTTAACTAATGTACTTCAATATATTTTAATTAATATCACTACCAAAACTATTTGTAGAATAAATAGCATGCCTGAACAGAACAGTAGTAAATAAATTGCATGAGAAAAAAATACTGCAAATTTACTTCTCTTTACTAGTGAATTTCACTGAACACCCAAGAAAAAAAATTCTAATAGACATAAAAGCCTAGAGAGAATAAAATACATATTGTACCCTCCAACTCATTTTATGAGGCCAGTAAAACTTTGCCAAAAAAAAAAAAAATTCAGTAAGAACATTATCAACTAGGAAAATTAAAGTCTCATATCTTTCATGAACATAAATTTATACATTTAAAAACAAATATACCCATTGGTAGACTAAAAATAGAAGTCAAGTTAGTTAAACTAATAACGATATCTACCAAAAAATCGCAGGAACCATCACACTGAACGGTGAGCTAGTAAATGAGGTGATGGTGTATTAATTAACTTAATTGTGGTTATTTTCACAAGGTAGACATATACTGAACCATTTTGTACTCAATCAATCAATCAATAAATCAATACTTTTCCTCTGAAATTGAGAAGAAGGTAAAGAGATTCATTATGATCACCTTTTTTTCAACACTAAGCCAGAAGTTATAATGCAAAAGAAAAGAAAAATGTACGTATCTGTAATCATTATTAAAGGAAAAGGATATGATTATGCATGTAGAAAATTCAGAAGGGCAAAAGGTGAATTTTGAGGAATTCCTATGAGTTTATCAACACAAATCAATATATCCAATATTTCATTTTCACATACCAACTAAAACAGAAAAAGAGGAATTAAATAAATAAAATGGCATATGACAAAGAAAATGTTTAGGAATAGATATAAAAAATATATATTCAAGGCATGTATGAAAAATCTGTAACACTGTTTCAGTTTATTTTATTGAGAGAAATTACAAAAAATCTTAATATTCCACTGAAAGACATTAAAGAGCCCTATGGGGTCCTGGGTGGCTTAGTCAGTTAAGTGCCTTCCTTCAGCTTGGGTCATGATCCTGGGGTCCTGGGATTGAGCCCCTCATCGATCTCCCTGCTCAGTGAGCAGTCTGCTTCTCCCTCTCCCTCTACTGCTCCCCCTGCTTGTGCTCTCTTGCTCTCTCTGTCAAATAAATAAATTAAATTTAAAAAAATTAAAGAACCATAAATAAATGAAGCTTATATCATTGTCATGGTTGATTATGTCTCAGTGCTGTAAAATTTGTCAACTATCCCTATATTGTTCTACACATTTAATACTCAAAATCCCAATAGGATTTTTGAAATCTCCACAAAATGATTTTAAGATTCATAAGAAAAATAACATGGCCTCATATAGTCAAGATAAGAACAATAAGGTAGAAAGCTTTTCATTATCAAGATTTATGATAGAGCTATAGTAAGTCAGCCACACTAGTATTGGTGCATGCCTAGCAAATAGAGAAATGGAACTAAAATGTAAATGTAATTATTATGTAATGATACTTGAGAAGTTATTTATAACAAGATGGATCCTTAATAAAGTGGAAAACACTGTTCTTTCCACAAATGGTGTTGGAAAATAAGATATTAGTGTATAAATGATGAAATATGGATGCTTACCTCCATTATATTAAAATATTAAGTGTAGATAGGTTATAAAATTAAGTGGAAAAAGCAAATTAAATAAATGGGTAAATTAATATAAAGTGAAACTCTGAAAATATAATCCTTGAGAATATTTTTATGACCACAGAGTATAAACAGATTTTTAAACAATGTATAAATCATACCAACCATTAAAGAAAACAGAATAGTGAAAATTAAAAAGTTGTACCTATTAAAAGACACCTTTAAGAACATGAGAAAATAAGCCACAATATACAGGTTTATATTTATAATTCTGATAGGCATCAAAGGACTTGTACACAGAAAATACAAAAAAAAAAAAAAAAAAAAAAAAAAAAAAAAGAAAAACCAAACCTCTTTTAAATTGAAGATAAATAGAGACATTGTAAAAATTAGAAGAAGAAAAGAAGAAGAAGAAAGAAGAAGAAAATGTTTGCTAAAATATTTATTCAAATTGCCAATAAGTATATTAAAATATGCTTAAATTCATAGTTAATAAAAACTAGTTATTAGAAACTATGCCTACCAGAATGTCTAAAATTACTTCTGACTGTATCAATTGTGGGAAAAATGTGGAGCTACAAGAACTCTGGTGATATAAACTGATGAAAATATTTTGGGAAATAAATCATTCCCTAGTAAAATAAAAATATTGTAATAAAAATGAATATACCCCCATGATAAAAATATTGTGATATACACCACAGTGAGTTGTGTGAACTTATGCAGTGAAAAGCATATACAAGAATATTTAAAGCTACACTTGTTTTGTAATTGCTCATAACTAGAAACAACCCAAAGAAGAATAAATTGCAATATGGCCAAATAGTGGAATATTATACAGCAGTGAAAATGAATATGCTAGTGCTCTACCCAATAACTATGAATCTCCAAAACATAATGATATGAATTACAAGTAAAGCATAAAAGAATACCTATTATATGATTTCATTTATACAAGTATTCAAATTCAGGCAAAATAAAACAATTTTTACTTTAAAATGCAAAACATTTTCAGTTGGAAAACTAAAAGGCAAACAAGGAAGCAAGCATTTATTCTGGGGTATGTGCAAAAGAACTGGATGAATCTAGATAATCCATAAGAAATCCGTAATATACAGCTCAGAAATGGAGAATCTGTGAAAAGAGTTAGTGTGGTCAGTCATATTCATTTAAGTGTATAGCTAAATCTGTTTAATGGTGGAAATTCAAATTTTTGTTTATGAACAGAATATAATAGAGGCACCTGGATGGCTCAGTCAGTTAAGTGTCTGCCTTCAGCTCAGGTCATGGGGAGTCTGCTTCTCCTTCTGCCTCTCCCTCTGGCTTGTGCTTTTTCTCTCACTCACTTTCTCTCTCTCTCAACTAAATAAACAAAATCTTTAAAAAACAAAAAAGAAAATAGTTTTCTCATCCTTTTAATACTTAAAAAAGAGTAGAACATATGAAAATTCTCTTTTTAAATTTTGAGGCAATTCCAACCTATTTTCCACAGTGGCTGCTCCAATTAAAAACAGAATTACCCTATGATCCAGTAATTCTACCACTGTGTATTTACTTAAAGAAAATGAAAACACTAATTCAAAAAAATATAGGTACACCGATGCTTACACTGCTGCATTATTTATAATAGCCAAGGTAAGGAAGCAGCCCAAGCATCTGTCAACATTTGAATGGAAAAGTAGATGTGGCATATACATGTATATAAGGGAATATTGCTTACCTATAAAAAAAGAATGAAATCTTACCATTTGCAACAATATGGACAGACCTAGAAGGTATAATGCTAAGTGAAATAAGTCAGTCGGAGAAAGACAAATATCATGTTTCACTCATACGTGGAATTTTAAAAACAAAACAAACGAAGACAAAGAAAACAAAAAACAAACAAAAAAGTAGACTCTTAAATACAGAGAACAAATGTGTTTACCAGAGGGGAGGTGGGGGAGAGGGGTGAACAGATAAAGGGGATTAAGAGCACACTTATCTTGCCCTGGAAGTCTTAACCTCAGCAATCAGACAACAAAAAAATAAAAGGCATCCAAATTGGCAAGGGAGTCAAACTTTCATTATTCACAGATAACACGATACTCTGTATAAAACTGGAAAGACTCCACTAAAAAATTACTAGAACTGATACACAAATTCAGTAAAGTCACAGGATACAAAATCAGTGTACAGAAATCTGTTGCATTTATTTTCTTTTTAAGATTTATTTATTTATTTTAGAGAGAGAGAGAACATAAGCAGGCGAGGCAGAAGGAGAAGGAGAGAGAATCCCAAGCAGACTCTGCACTGAGTGTGGAGCCCAATATTGGGCTCGATCTCATAACCCTGAGATCACAACCTGAGCCGAAACCAGGAATCAGATGCTCAACTGACTACACCACCCAGGTGCTTCTAGAAATCTGTTGCATTTCTATAAACCTATAATGAAGCAGCAAAAAGAGAAATCAAGGAATCAATCCCATTTACAATTGCACTAAAATCCATAAGATACTTAACCAAGAGGTAAAAGATCTGTACTCTGAAAACTATAGAACACTGGTTAAAGAAATTAAAAATGACATAAAGAAATAGAAAACTATTCCGCACTCATGGATTGGAAGAAAAAATATTGTTAAAATGTCTATACTACTCAAAGCAATCTACATATTTAATGCAATCCTTACCAAACTACCACCAGCACTTTTCACAGAGGTAGAACAAAAAATCCTAAAATTTATATGGAATCACAAAAGATTCTGAACAGCCAAAGCAATTGTGGAAAAGACAAACAAAGCTGGAGCATCACAATTCTGGACTTCAAGCTATTTTACAAAGCTGTGTCATCAAGACAGTATGGTACTGGCATAAAAACAGACACATAGATCAATGGAACAGAATAGAAAACTCAGAAATAGACCCACAACTAGATGGTCAACTAATCTTTGACAAAGGAGGAAAGAATATCCAATAGAAAAAAGATAGTCTCTTCAAAAAATGGTGTTGGGAAAACTGGATAGCAACATGCAGAAGAATGAAACTGGACCACTTTCTTAACCCATACACCAAAATAAATTCAAAATGGGTGAAAGACCTAAATGTGAGACAGGAAACCATCAAAATCAGTCCTAGAGGAGAACACAGGCAGCAACTTTGACCTCAGCCACAGCAACTTTTTACTAAACAGTCTCCAGAGGCAAGGGAAACAAAACCAAAAATTAACTATTGGTACTTTATCAAGATAAAAAGCTTATGCACAGTGAAGGAAACAATCAACCAAACTAAAAGGAAACCTTTAGAATGGGAGAAGATATTTGCAAATGACATATCTGGGTAAGGATTAATATCCGAAATCTGTAAAGAACTTATCAATCTTAACACCCAAAAACCAAATAACTCAGTTAAGAAAGGGACAGGAGACATGAATAGACATTTTTCCAAGGAAGACATCCAGATAGCTAACAGACACATGAAAAGATGCTCAATGTCACTCATCACCAGGGAAATACACATCAAAACCGTGATGAGTACCACCTCACACCTGTCAGAGTGGCTAAATTTAACAACACAGGAAACAATAGATACCTAGTTGGCAAGGATGTGGAGAAAGAAGAACCCTCCTGCACTGTTGGTAGGAATGCAAACTGGTGCAGCTACTCTGGAGAACAGTAGGGAGGTTCCTCAAAAAGTTAAAAGTAGAAATACCTTACGACCTAGCAATTGCACTACTAGGTATTTACCCAGAGGATGCAAAAATACTGATTCAAAGGGGCACATGCACCCCAATATTTATAGCAGCATTATCAACAATAACCAAATTATGGAAAGAGCCCAAACATTCATTGACTGATGAATGGATGAAGAAGATGTGTTGTATATACACACTGGACTATGAGTCAGCCATCAAAATGAATGAAATCATGCCGTTTGCAACGATATGGATGAAGCTAGAGTGTATTATGCTAAGTGAAATAAGTCAGTCAGAGAAAGACAAATATCATATGATTTCACTCATATGTGGAATTTAAGAAACAAAATAGATGAATATAGGGGAAAGAAAAAAAAAAGAGAGAGAGAGAAAGGCAAACCATAAAATAAACTCTTAACTAGGGAGAACAACTGAGGGTTGCTGGAGGGTAGGTGAGTGGGGGTTTTAAGTGGGTGATGGGTATTAAGGAAGGCACTTATTGTGATGAGCACTGGGTGTTATACGTAAGTGAGGAATCACTGAATTCTACTAACACCCACAAACACAAAGAGTACACTTTTATGTTGATGAGCACTGAGAAATGTATAGAATGGTTGAATCATATAATAAACTTGATATTAACATAACACTGTATGTTAATTATACCTGAATAAAAAAAGTAGACATAAAAGCTAATAACTATAGTAATTGGTGTATAAAAAACATCTATAAAACTTCAGAAGTACATTATTGGTACCATGCAGATGAACAGAAAAGATAAAAAAGAAAAAAATAAGCAGAAAAGCAAAAAAAAAAAAAAGGTGAAAGAAAAACATTAAAAATAAGTAAAAACAAAATGGTCATTCCTATAAAAAATAAATAAATGTTCATAGGATGAATATATCCAGTTAAATTTTTAAAATAGAATAATAATATTTGTAATATTACAGACATATATAACACAAAGTTGCTTAGAATGATGGAAATTAAATGTTTGGCCAAATATATGACAAATGCATGGAAAGAAAACAAAGCAAAGTTTTATTTCAAAGCAAAAGCAATAGATAAGAAAAAGAAAAAAGGGGTACTAAAATACAATAATCATGTCTATACGGTACCCAGAGACTATCACGTGAAAATTAAAACCCTGTAAGAAATAAATGGAGAAATAGAGAAAAATACAAGTGAAATAACAGATCAACTGGATAAAAAATTTTAAAGTGTATCGAGAACCCAATAATCAAAATGATAAGTCTGATCTAATAGATTAATGTAAACCTGTATGATGTGAAGACAGAAACTATTATTCTTTTTAAGAGTGCATGGAAAATTGTAAATTTTACCCATATATTAAGTCAAATAGAAAATGTCAACATTTACAGAAAATAAAATCACATTTCCTTATGAAAATGGAAAAAAATGTGCTTAACAGTAAAAAGAAAACAACAAAAATAAAATTTAAGAAAAAAATAGCAATTGAATTAAGAGAAAAATGTAAACACAAACTACAGAACACAGATATTATAACTGCAATGAGCATGTTAATTTCCCCCAACTCCTGGTTATGGCAAAAGATGGCTAAAGATACTTGTTTGGCTAACGATAGCTAGAGATATAGTTAAAGATTTAAAGACGTATTCCTAAAAAAGTAAAGGAAAATTTTGTGCATTGAATAAAAATGATAGAAAATAATAAAATTTTTATGTTAATAAAATTAACTTAAGAAAAACAGAATAATTTTTTATTAAAACTTCATTTTTATTAAAAATGAAATTAATAAATTAGAAAAATAATAAAATGCTAAAATGTATATTTTTACAAAGAACCATGTAAATTGTTCATTAAAAATATAACACACACACATGCCATTAGCTAATGTTTAAGAAAAAATACTCCAAATGCACCAAACCGAAGCAGGACAAGTGAAGAAGAAAAAGTAAACTGTTAAGAGATGGTCATTTGCAGGAAAATTCCCATGTGAAAAGGACAGTACCTCTCATTGCAATGCATGATCTCTCTCTTTCTCTCACACCCATGCCCACACCCCCCACACCCATAACACAAGGTACAGATATTTCAAAAGTGAATGTAAATAAAATCTCTCAAAATAGATAATTCCATTTATCTATTTAAAAGGCACTGTGGAGTCTTCTATTAAAGGTAGAGCTTTGGACCAGCAGTGTTAGCATCAGTAGGCAGCTTGACAGACCAACTTAAACAGAATCTGCAATTTTGAGGAGGCATCCTGGTAATTCACATACACACGAAAGTATGAGTAGTCCTGTGTTAGAGCAGTGGTTCTAGGCATCGTTTCCATATGAGAATCACCCAGAAAGCCCATAACAAACAAACAAACAGAACAGGAAAATAGGTGTTAGGCTGTGGCCCTCCAACCTAAGATTATAATGAAATGAGCATGGAATAGCTTCCAGGCAATAACAATTTAAAAAAATATATTGTTCTAAGTTGGAGAACCAGACTTTGGCATATGCATCAGGTATGAATTGTGTATAAACATAAAATATTTTTGTTTTTGTTAATAAATGATATCAACATCATGTGCTAGGACCATATGGCTTGATAGTTGTGGGGAAATTTTTGTTACCAATTAACATATCTCATCCTTTGTGGTAAATTTACTTTATCTGGTGATTTTGTAATATAATTCAATTATGAAAATTTTAGTCACTATATCACTTCTCATCTCAATATTAGAGTTGCCTTGCTTCATTGGGCTATTTCCCTTCCTCTTACTCCTGGTTCCACATTCCCAACACTCAACTGTGGGAGGCAGGAGGGAAGAGGAGGGTGGGTGCTGTGCTTATGAAGGTTACTAACTACCAACCAGTGCTGGTGAGTTGGGATCTGTCCTGAGACTGCCTGTTGGTACACTGCTATGCTCCTGCATCTGTAGCTCCCTGACACCCCTGGAGCTCTGTCCGCCTTCCGCCTTCCTAGTAGCAGTTGCCTGCTGGAGCCTTTTCCTCCCCTCACCCCACAGCAGCAAGGCTGTGCCATGGATGGCTGTCGAGGGAGCTGGCAAGCAGGCTGGAGTCATACCTACTTCAGCTGTACTTTCCATAGCCCGGGTATAAGCCAGAACCCCCTCCATGCAAGTAGAGAGTGCAAGCTGTCCCCTGACATCTCTCACCCTGGCCTTGGCTCTCCTCCACTGGGTGGTATGAAATTCTGGCCGTTCTCTAGACCAAATTTCATTGGATGACTAAAACAGTCTCTGTTTCAATGGGTGCCTACAGGGTCTTGAAGCTCCGTGGTAGAAACCAAACCATACAGATGAATGTGGAAAGACATTATTAAAATCTGAACTCATGTCTCCTACAAAGAAGCTACTTCCCTCGTGTAATGCCCTCTTTATATGGCAGTGAGGTGGCGGGGGCGGGGGGGGGGGCGGAGGTGTTGCCACACAGACTGCATCGCAAGTCCCGCAGTGTGCCTTCTACTACTGGAGTGGGCTTTGCTGGAATTTAGAAGCTAAGTTCTGTCAGTTAGCTCCCGAGCAAGTTGTCTCAGTCAAAAACAAGGTTAGCCATAAGACAAATAAAAAACTAAGTTTTGATGTTGGAAGTTTTTCACAAACATATATAATTTATATTACCCCTTTACCTGTGAATCTTAATCTTTTAACAAGGTTATTCTAAGAGCGAGCTTAATATTTATCCACTAAAAATGTTCTAAACATATTCATGAGCACTGAGAGTAAGCACACACCAATCTCATTAAAGTTTATCCTGTAAGTTAGTCTAAAGAAATTTGACAAAAGGAAAAAAAAAAGTAAACATATATTTTGAAAAGAAAAAAAGAAATGTTAATATCAACAAGTGATAGAGTTGTGGAAAATTCAAGGATAATTTAATACTAAAATACTATGGGCACAATATTAACATTCAGTTAAATGGCTGGTTACTAAACTATAGGTACGGATAGTGTAACCACGTAAAAACAGCCGCTAGCCCGATAATATGATGTACGAGTAGATAGCGATTGCAGTAGCCAAATAACTGAAAAGGAGGCAACATTAGCAAATTCATTAATAAAAGCTGTAAAAGGCTAATATGAAAAAAGTTTGTTTCTAAGGAGTGACACAAGGAGAACTTCACAAATGGAAACCCAAACTTACCTTGGATACGAAGACATGATGTAATAAAGTTGTCAACTCTCACCCAGTAATTCTAAAATTCAAAGCACTCTGATCAAAATATCAAAGGAATATTTTTGAAACTTGACTAAATTTTCCTAAATTTCATATTGGAGAACAAATATTCAGAGTGACTAGAAAACATTAACCATTCAAATGTATTATAGCAAAATATCTGTATTTATGTCTGTCTTTATATCATGACAGGAATACACAAATCAATGGGAAATAGTAGTCAAATGACAAATGTAGTTCTTCATATTAGTAAGGAAATGATTAATTATATAATGAATTTTTTTCTAACTATTGCGTAGTCATTTAAAATTTTAAAAAAGTTTTCCATGACAACCGAGATAAAAGACAGGTAGAATCAATATTTATGTTTTTTAAAAAGAGCTTACTGTAAAAGTACTACAAAAATTAGGAGGATCTTTAAACATGATATATGAGACTAGAGAAGGCTTTTATTAGCACGATTGAAATTTGGCACTCAAAATGAAAATGACAGATGACTATATTAACATATGTTTTTAACTACTAGCAAGGTTAAATTTTTCTGTAAATAAACTCAAGAAAAAAGTGGAAAAAGCACATTTGCAATAAATGACACAGGAATAAGACCTTCCTGCAATATACATATTCCTTTGATAGATAAAGAAAATATTAACAGATTAAATGGTGAAAGTCACGAACAGGCAGAACACAAAAAAAGAAAAGAAAAATTTAAAATATGTGACCGCTAGCATAACAAAGTGCATATATGTAACAATCAAGACTATGTCATTTTCAGAACTCAGATTGGCAAAGACTTAGAATTAATTAATCAATATAAATCTCTGATAATTTGTGTGAAACTCTTTACTGTCGCACATAATTATTAGGAACACAAATTGACACAGACTACCAGAAAATTTTGTATCTATTCTTATTCACATGGAAAATCATAGCTCTAATCTATCAATTCTGTTTTGAGAAGTGTATGGTACCTCTATGCAGATATACTCACATGCAGAATTACTGATATATAAAATATTTTTGTAGACTGTTTTTAGTAGAAAAAAAAATATTTAGAGCTACAAAACATCCACACTTATATGCCTGGGGAACCTGTCTCTGGAAAAGAGAAGATAGTGTGAATTTAATAGAAGAGTTTATTTCATGTTAGGATTACACTAAATCACTAATTCTGCCTTTATAATGAAAATGTTCTCACGCCTCAATTTATTCTATTTAATTCCATTTCACTACTAGTTTCAAAGATGTATTTCTGTTGGTCCTATCAGAATATTTTTATTGAAAAGAAAGAAACCATCCAGAAGTAGTCATAACAATTATGCACAGAGTATCTCCTGGTTTTTTCTTTGCTTTATTTACCGCAGTGCCTAGATGACCAATGAGGGAAATAGCCCTCAGGGCACGATGGGTAGATAATATGTAGAGTAGAAACTCTAACTAGTTTCATATTATCCTAAGACTAGAGAATGAGTGTGAAGCCCATTTCTTTGTAATTGTTAATACCACACATTACACAGGAATCCAGTAAACTAATATAAGCTTTTATTAAGTAAGAAGACTTCTCAATGCATTTCTCATATATAGCTGTGAACAGTGGTATAAAATTATTTTCTTCCTACTTCAGAGGTCTAAACACACTGGATGTTAAAGATGACATGAGTTACCTTAAATGTTGCATTTCTCCAATGATGCAAAGTTCACAGATTATCACAGATCTTATAGAATGAGCATTTGAAAAGTTTAGAAAAAAGTATACATGGCTCCTCGAAGACATCGTGGCATCTCAAATTTAGGCCACAATCTACCTGCCAAATGGGATCACCAGGCCACTTCCTGGCTTCACAAAATGTACCACTGGGTCCTCTTGCCTGTTCTGCCAGTGGTGAGAGTTAATACACTTTGAACAAATCTGAACTCTAACTGGGTAAAACAATGCCAGAGTCAGAGTGCAAGGGTTTGATAAATTTGAAGTGCACATCAATTTACTCTTCTGCATAGGGAGGGAAGTGCTAATCAAGTGATTTGCTGGACAGTCACTAAGGAAAACTGCTGTTTATGTATGGGGAGTGACACTGTGTCACACCTACCGAGACCCATGTCCCTGAAATGCCTCATGGCCACCTCAGATTTCAGCAATTTAGGAGACAAAATGATCTGAAATTATTCTCAAATTTTATTTTATATTTTTAAAGATTTTATTTATTCATTTGGTAGAGAGAGAGAGTGCGAGTGTGCGTTTTGGTGGGGGTTGGAGCAGAGGGAGAGGAGCAGAGGGTGGGGGAGAAGAACAAGCATCCTCTGTGCTGAGCATGGAGCCCTAAGGGGGCTCCATCCCAGGATCCTGAAATCATGACCTGAATCAAAACCATATGCTTAAACAACTGAGCCACCTAGGCACCCCGATTCTCAAATTTTAAATGTGTGATAAGTTTGGCCCACAGACATGGCACTGGACGTGGACTGTGGCAGAAACATTTAAACTTTCTGCAACATTAGTTCTATGCTAAGTCATAATAATTTCAAAGTCAAGGTAGATAATGTATCTGATACTCTGGCTTCACAATTCTTTCACCCCCTCTCCCCCAGTGACCATTACCTAATCCCTTGCTCATTACCTACCCTTGTCAATATCAATAGCTGGCTACTATAATCTCTTTATCGGCTTGGTTCTCACGATACCACCTCTATCTTTCCAGCTCACTCTTTTTATTATCCCATCTCTGATAACTCTTGGACACCACTCGAATGTATTATCCATTGACCCAGCTACATTTGTAATGTCCAGAGCCTCTGCTGTCTTTACTCCTCCCTTCACACAGGTTAAATTCTATGTCCCATCATTTACCTACTCCCTTGTATGCACCCTCAACTTCCCTGCAACTCTCTCCATTCACCATATGCACCTGATGAAACTCCAACATTTAGTTTAACCTAAACCCCACCCATATTCCACCTGCAAACCCAGTGCCTGAACATGGCTGCCTGAAGGTTTTAATTTAAATTCATGACCATTATCCTCAAGGAGACCATTCAACTCAGCAGCTATTTCATGTACTATCTCTCCTTAAATCACCAAGATCCCCTTCTAATCTAATTGCCAGTTAGCTGGTATCCTGCTTCCCCCCCAACTCCCCGCTGAGAAAACTGAAGATATGAGAAGAGAAATTCTTTATCTCCTGAATATATGAATCTCCGCGCATGGGAAAAACATACTCTGCCTTCTGGATGAATAGTTATTGCCATTATCAAAGGCCAACTCTTTCACCTCTGTATTAAATCCTTTCCACTCCCCTCTATGAAAGGAAATCCACTGGGTGAGTCATATCAACTTTATGTTCTAGCATCAATTTAAAAGATTGATTATAAACATAGAAACATATTCCAATCTTATTAAAAAATCACTTTTAATACCACCTTCACCTCCTGCCTCATCTTTCATCACCACCCATCACAGAACTCCTTAAAGGGGTTGTCAGTGGGCATTGGTTTAGGTATGGGTCTGGTCCCCAGTTGCTTTCCTCCATTCTCTTATGAACTTCAATCTGCATTGTTACCACTGTGCCCAAACTGTACGTATTGGGTATCATATCCTCTCTGTCCAATCTTATGGCCAGTATTTAGAACTGGACATACTGCCATTATCAGTATCATTTGGTATCTTCAGTCACTCTATCTTTGACCAAAATAATACTTTTTAATCCCATAAGAGAGTTTTAATATCTTCTTATTTTGTGAGGCCTTCCCTGATCTTGAAGACAAGAGGAGTCCCTTGCCACTACACGCTTCCATAAAATGTTTGATTGTTTTCCCCAGCTTCTCTTGGTATTATTTGCATACTGCATGAATTTTCTACATCTTCTCGATAAAATCATGTCTGTTTATAGTACCATAATTCCAGTGCTTAACACACTGTTGGCATATAGCAATTTCTCAATAAATATTTTGAAGTGAAGAAATGAATGCACATTTATTTTATAAGATATTTCCTGTTTCTTTTCTCTGGCACTTCTGACACCCTATCAATTTTATTCTGATAAAAGAGAATAAAGAGCTCCAGAAATACTTTACATATTTTGGTTCATCCTCCTGTCTAACCATGATATCAAATAACAGAGAAACCCAAAATAATACCTAGTTACTTTGCTAATGGAGTAGGGATAAAAAGAGTAATGTTTAAATAACATTCCAGGGTAGTATGTGATCTTGCATAGGTTAGGGGTTATAAATGTTTCAGACAGAACAATTTGAAATATTATCCAATATCTCTGTTTATGAAATAAATCTAAGTTGATTAGTTAGGCTAGTGCTTACAAATTTGGTGATACTTCCATCAAGAGAAAATGGACATCAAGGCACTATCATAATTTGTGATTCTAAACCTCTTTGTTATTTCTTGAAGAGCCGGGTCAAATTGAGCCTCAGAGTCTTTACACATTTCTGCCTCTGGGACTCTTTACACAGATCTCTGTCTGGTTCATGTTTTCATTTCCTTTGGTCTTCGCTCAAATTAAAATTGTCCTCTCCCTAATACTCCCTCGCCAACTTTATTTACTTCATAGTACTTATTATCAACTAACATACTGCATATTTGACTCATACATTTTTTTTCTTCGGCTCTTCTCTCCATTAGAATGTAATCATCACATGGGCAAGGATTTCTGTTTCCTTTATTCACTGTGATATATACTATGACTTAAAAAACATCTGGCACAGAAAAACACTCATTATATTTCGACTGAAAGTAATGAACATACCTTTTAGTGTCATTCCTTGAAAAGCAACACAACAGTTACCTGCTGAGGACACTTTCCCCCATAAAATAAGCATATGTTAATTACAATAAAATTAATTATGTTAAATTCAATTACAGTTAGTTAAGGTTCATCTGCCTGAGGAAAGTTGCATCCTCATCTCAAGGAATCTGTGAACCTCTTTAGAGGGGGTAACAGGATTGAATGATTATCTCTATCTTTCTAGAAGTTTTTGACTCGTTTGTCCAGTTTAGGTTTGACTCCATCATCCAAAGCTTTTCCTTTGATGCTTACCTGAACACAACCATCAAATCAATACAGCATTGTCTTTTATCTTTACCAAGCAAAAATACAATATTCATGGGGCACCTGGGTGGCACAGCGGTTAAGCGTCTGCCTTCGGCTCAGGACGTGATCCCGGTGTTGTGGGATCGAGCCCCACATCAGGCTCTTCCACTATGAGCCTGCTTCTTCCTCTCCCACTCCCCCTGCTTGTGTTCCCTCTCTCACTGGCTGTCTCTATCTCTGTCAAATAAATAAATAAAATCTTAAAAAAAATACAATATTCATGACATTTTTTATACATGACAATTTTTTGTATGACTAGTAAAATTTACTAAACTTTAAATGACCTGGAATACATCACAGAATTGCTAATAACTGATTGCATAGTTAACATTCTTGTTCTTAAAAGTACCCCAACTCAAGTATGTGGCTGGCATAGAGAACACCCAGGACTCCAAGATGACATCACCCATACCAGTGGAGGAGAAGAAGATCCTGGATGTCAAACTAGGAGAGCTGCCAAGCTGGATACTGATGCGGGATTTCATCCCAAAGGCATTGCTGGAGCGTTTCAAAGAGGTTACTACAGGTACTACAAGTATGTCAATGTGAAGAAAGGGGCGTCGCTGTGATTCCTATGATGCCAGCAGTTGATGGGCTTTTCAACTACTGTCATTCTTACAGGGAGACAGGAGCAGCTACTCAAGTACCACTGAAGGGGGCCCAGTGTGGATGCACATTCTGCACTCCTGACCTCGACTTCTGCCTCGCATCTATGAATTCTTGCACATTCTGATTGAGAATTAACACCCAGTGAAAAATGACTGGTACACGGTGGTGGGGGGGGCAGTACTCTAACTCATTTCCCCAGCAGAGTTTCTGGGTCCCTGCCATGTTGGCTCATTCTCCTCTGGTCTCTCTCTCTCCCTGTTTCTCTCCCCTCTCCTCAACCCCAGACCTACATTTCTACTTACATAAACAAAACCAAGCAGTTTAAGATTTTAAAAATTTTGTCTTCAGTCAATGCAAACCCTCACGGTTATTTCTCAAGTTGTTTATCAAGATGCGTTCCTAACAAAGTCACTTCTTACCCCAAGAGAAAATCTGGTTTACATCATATTTACTTGGTATAAATTAAAAAAAAAATCGCACGTACTCGTGTAACACAGAGTCAATCAATGTGGGCTATTTTACTTTTTCAATTGTGCTTCCCCTTAAAATACATACACTCACTTTGCTGAAACCACCAAGAGGCAGCTGTGTGGACAGATGGCCTGTGTTGACTACAGTGTAATAAACTATATTAAATGCAATTAACACATTTTCTTACTTTTAACAGGAAGTAGTTGAGTGTCATCTATTTCAGACCAAACTACCTTTTGGGTGTATACATGTATTCATAAATCTTCAGATGCCATGAGTTTTTTAAGTGAGCACTTCTGTCAGCATTTATAAAAATGTCGAAACTTCTTGATCATAATTACTGCTAGTTATAAAAAAATAGAGAAAAATTATCTACACTGGTCATAGTGATCTGGTCAGGATATCTTTGAATAGTAGTTGTACTTTAGTAATTCATAGTTATTTGGAGTTTTTGTTAAACATTGTTTGAAAAAAATTATGTTTACTAAAGTAGCAACCAAATTTAATTTATATGAGACAGTTGCAATAAAGAAAAAATATATTTACTTTTTTCCAGAAAAATTTCTATCAATAAGGTCAGGTAAAATTTACAAAAATTTAAAATAACAGGTTCATGGAAATTTCAATGTGATTAAACACTATATGCTCTAAATTAGTTTTCTGAGTAAATATTAGTTCATAGAATGTGCTCCAAGAGTCTAAGTTATGAATGACAAGTTATTATTTGACCAAACATTAGAGCTTATTGAAAATTTAAAAATCCAAATAAATACAATAAGTATTTGTTGACTATTTGCTACATCATTAAAAAAATAAGCATATCCCCAGTGTAGCTACTATCATTATCCTTATTCTGTAAAGGAGAAACTTAAATGCAGAGAAAGAGTGAATAAATTGCCCAGGATCACAGTTGGAGTGTTTTGGACTTTAGTTCTTAGCAGTCTGAATCCAAATCATGAGCTCTTCACACCATGCTACAAAGCCTGCCAATATGAGTTCCAACTGTCTTTTAGGAGATGAGATGTAAGACTGAAACCAGCCACTAAAGAATTTGAAAAGCATTTGTTGATGATTACATGAATTATAACTTTTTCTTTGTATAAAATGGACACTTTTCATAGTCACCCATATGAACATTCAAATATCATATATATTACTTAAAATAAAAAGCAAATAAAATCTATAAATGTTGACTCTAAATGCTCGTTTGAAAATTAATGCGTAATATCAATACCTATAATTGATGTTTAATGTGGCATTTAGAAGGAAATAATATCATTTTAAATCATTTTTAGTAAAGATCTAAAAATCATAATAAAAAGTATAACATAATTTAAAATAAGTATAATTGATTCTTTAATAATTTACATGATGAAATGGTCTGAAAACTATTTTTGGACATTATTATGATATACAACTCCATTTTCTACAAGGCCCATACTTTTCTATCTTTGCTGTTTAATATTATGTACATATTTAAAAACCAGACATCATTAAACCATCTAACTGTACATGGAAATATGTATTACTGAAGTGACTTGTTGTATATTTGTATAAATAAATACAAGCCATGTCAAGAAAAAGAATTCTCTGGAAGAGCTACCATTAGCTTTTACTTTTTAATATGTTCCCTATTAAAGTTGTAATCTGTAGCTTTGACATAAATATAGAAATAACAGCAACTTTAAAGCTAAACAACTACCTATAATATCATATCATTAAGGAGAACTAAAGCATTCTGAATTACAACACACGATGAGCATATTTTAAAGATTTGAACGCAGCACCTTTATAAAGAGTACCTCTTTAATAGAAATGTCAAAATATCTATATTTATTTTTCATTTTCACTTACATTTTAAAATGTCAAAGGGGATATATTTTGGATTTAAAATTTCTTTGATGTTCAGTATTGTGAAGAAACGGAATATGTGTTATGAGATCAATCATCGAGCATCAAGTTTACTTAGCATTTGATGCCACCATTGTTAGTGTTACTTTGAAGGATGTAAATGAACCGAGGTAAATTATTCGAATCTCCCATCCAAAGGCTGGAACTCTAACGCATCCTCAGCATTGTGATAACAATAGGGAATCTAGAAAAAGTAAGCTGTATAATTCTAACCTCAAAGTGTTTATAGACTCTGTGAAAAAAAGACTAGTGCACATAGACAAATAGCAACAATATGAGAAAAATATACGTGAAGGTATGAATTACAGTTGCTGTAGGGATTGCAAGAAAAAGTCCTTGGTAACAATTTATGGTGACAGATGTTAACTAGACTTATTGTGGTGATCACTTTGCAATATACACAAATATTGAATTATTATGCTGTTGTATACGTGAAACTAACATTGTATGTTAATTATATCTAAATTTAGTTTAAAAAAAAAAGATTTTTTAAGACTATGTTCGTGATGGTAATTGTACCCTTGCTCTTCTTTTTGTTTGCAGTGGGTGATTTCTCCTCCTCCAGTTTATCTCTTAAAATCATACTGATTCATTTCAACAATCTCAGTTTCTGTCTTGGCCTTCAAAAAAGCAAGGTAAATGGTATATTATCATCTTCCTTCTACTCTTTACAACATATTTCTTCATAACAAAGTTAAATTCTGTGTTCTTGTTTCTTTCATGTTACTAAATACCTGTTATCTTCAAAGGTCTTCAGTCGTTTCATAAACAATAAACACACAAGAGCATATCAGTACTATTAATCTTTGTCCATGGCCCTTTCTGGGTTTAAAATGCAGATCCAGGGGCCCCTGAGTGGCTCAGTCGTTAAGCATCTGCCTTTGGCTCAGGGCGTGATCCCGGAGTCCTGGGATCGAGCCCCACATCAGGCTCCTCCGCTGGGAGCCTGCTTCCTCCTCTCCCACTTCCCCTGCTTATGTTCCCTCTCTCTCTGTCAAATAAATAAGTAAAATCTTAAAATAAATAAATAAATAAAATGCTGATCCATCTATCTGTTAAAAATCCGACCTTTCTTAAAGGAGTAAATCCATGAGGAAATCTCTATTCATTCTTAGAAATGACAGCTATCAGCCTCCTCTTGCAAAACAATGAGTTTGTAACCCTCATATGGTGCTGATGAAATTAAATAGATATATAGAGATATGTAGACATACATATAGATATTACTATAGTTTTTTTTTTTTTACTAACTTGTGTGCTTTCTGAGGCCTGAGACTATAGCTTATATATCATGATATAAATTACTATACTAAGCCTAACGCCACATATAGGAATATGTGCTTAATACATTGAAAAATAATGTGAAGAATGCTGATATATATTTTAATTTGTCACTTAAAAAATAACAGTGTCGGGATTCCAGGGTGGCCCAGTCAGTTAAGCATCTGCCTTTGGCTCCGGTCATGATCTTAGGGTCCTGGGATCGAGTTCGGCAATGGACTCCTTGATCAGCAGGGAGCCTGCTTCTGCTGCTCCCCCTGCTTGTATTCTCTCTCTCTCTGACAAATAAATAAATAAATAAAATATTTTTTTTTAAAAAAAGCAACATTTCCCTTAAAACATAGGCTGATTATTTTAATGAAATTATCATTTTAACTGTACAAAAAATGTTCTTTAATGTCTTCAATGGTGTCTTTATAAGATCTACCTTTAATGCCTTATTTAACTTTCAGAGACTTCCCAAAATCTTTAGATTGGACTTAGGAGATGCTTACCTGAAAAAAGTTTCCGAGTCAAGGGAGATTAAAAGACAAAGGGTCTTACCATCTGTATTTCCTGCAAAGATCAAACTGGCATAAAGATCTTAAATTTAATTTAATTGTATCATTATCATCAGCATCAGCACCATCATCTACTAATCATCTAAAATGAAACCAAGTGGCTCGTTAATTTTTGAAATTTCTTTGAGGAAAAATATAATTAAAACATTAATTTTAAATTTAATTTCATTACTATAAATCTTTGGATGATGGCTACTATTCATGATTACATTTCTTAAATATCATTAGTTCTAAATTAATTCAGATTCCTTACCTTATGCTATACACTGAGAAGATAGTTTTTATATGGAATAAAAACTCATAAAGAAATGCCAGTTTGAAATTCTAGGATAATGATTAAAAGGTCTGGATGGTATTGTTTAGACTAACAATCAAAAGGCAACTGGGTGGCTTACAAAGTAAGTGTCTGCCTTCGGCTCAGGTCATGATCCTGGGGTCCTGGGGTCCAGCCCCATGTTGGGCTCCATGTTTGGTGGGGAGTCTGCTTGTCCCTCTCCTGCCTCTCTCACTGCTTGTGTGCTCTATCTCTTTCTCTCTCTCTCTGTCTCTCCAAAATAAATAAAATAAATCTTTAAAAAATAAACAAAGCAATATGAGCTAAAATAATGTCTAAATGACTTCAACTTAACAAAATGTAAATATTGACAACACTCAGTATTGAATGTTCTTACAGGTTAGGAAGGAAAATTTCAAAACTGCCAGGGGTGGTGTGGTTATATCTAGCATAATTACATCAAAATCTATTGAGCAGCAATTACATATTAGGTATATATCCCATTGAAATATTCCCATATCATTTCCCTATTTCAATTATTGTGAAAAAGAATATTCTTACCAGTATTATTTGGAGTGTTAAAAAGTCAGAAAATAAGTCAATAAGAATCTTTACATAAATTCTGGTTCACTAGCACAATTAAATGTTATATCTTTTATATTAAGAATATTAAAAATAATTTGTTAAAATCAAAAAATTTTATTTTGATAAAAAAACATTTTATGTATGTATATACGTAATAACACTGATGTCCATTCATTAAAAACTTCTGGAAAGATACATATAAAAAGTTCAGAGAGCTTGACTAGAGAATGAGATATAGACAGGTATACATATAGGATTAGGAAAAGATGTAGGTAATATATATCTATTTCTATTTCCTATATATTGTAATTTTTAGATATTGCTGTGTTGGTGACTGCTGGAATCTGCTCTGGCTAGTTATTTGACTGAGACAACTAGCCAGAAATGAGAATTCTACTCAACACATAGTGATAGAGTATTTAAATGACTGAATTAGGCATTATTATAATTACCAGGATCAAAAAAATTTTTACTCTTTTAATACCTAATTAAATATGGAAAAGGATATAGATATGTATAATACATAATTAAAATTCTAGAGGTCATTCATAACTCCTGGTATTTCTAAAAATGCAGCTGATTACTTAATAAGTTTTTAAATCAATTTGAGAAAGTACTGTTAAAAAGATAATGCATAATTGATTTTTTGTATAAAAATTAATGCATAAAAATGCTTTAATTAAAATTAGAAATATACATATAGGTGTTAATACAGTATCAGGAGATAGTAGGTATTCAACATTTAGTTTATTATAATTATTTTATTACAATTATTGGATGAACTCCCGCAGTGCAAATTTTTCTAATTTACATGACAATTTTCTTCTTTTTTTCTACATGATATACATTTTTTTTAGAAACATAGTTCAAATGAATATATCTTTTTGGTTATTCCTATTTTTTGTGCTCTCTTCTCGTAGTGATGATGTTGATGGTAAGAAATCATTCATCTGATTTCTTCAAATGTTTGGTATATTTTTTCTGCTAATTTTCTGACAGTTACTACTAAAGGTTTTTGTCAAGCTCCCAGTTTAGTCTTTCCATATGTTATACCCACAGCTGTCATTACTCCCCACCCACTATTTATGAGAATGATTGCTACTTAATTTTAAGATACTATTTTTAAACATCACTTATTCAGAGAGGTATGTCCTAAACAGTTAATATAATAAGAACTTCCTGGTAAGTTTTCTTATTACATGGTTATGTGAAACATATTCAGATCACTTAACTTGTGTTATCAAATAATTGTATTTAATTATTTGTATTCAATTTTTTAAAGATTTTATTTATTTATTTGAGAAAGAGAGAGAGCACAAGCAGGGGAGGGGCAGAGGGAAAAGCAGATTCCCTGCTGAGCAGGGAGCTCAATGTGGGGCTGGATCCCAGGACTTCAGGATCATGACGTGAGCCAAAGGCAGGTGCTTAACTGACTGAGCCACCCAGGAGCCCTATTTGTTTTCAATTGATACTGATATGGTCACAACCCCATCTACTTCACTCAACTCAATATGCCCGGTGTGGCGCCCCATGACTCATTGAATAAGTACTCAGTAAGTATTCGCTAAATGAATGAGACAGTCTTAGCTATAGCATTTTTAAATTTATTTTATTTTCTTAAAAGATTTATTTATTTATTTGAAAGAGAGAGAGTGTGAGAAAGCACAAGTGGGAAGAGCAGAGGGAGAGAATCTCAAGCAGACTCTACGCTGAGCACAGAGCCCAATGCAGGGCTCGAGCTCATGACCCTGAGATCAGAGCCCTGAGATCACAACTTGGGCCAAAACCAAGAGTCAGACACTTAACTGACTGCACCACCCAAGTACCCCTTAGTTATACTGTTTTGAGTTGCACCACATTCAGGCAAAATCCTGTCCTCTTGATCAATTATGACACTTAAAATAATATTTTGTAATGGAAGTTGTTATAAGTTTAAATGTTTTTCATGAGCTGCTAGACCTACACAAAACCATCTTTCTGCCTTCTAAGCACTCTGGTAAAATACTTGGAACTCGACACCATTAACAAAGAAGCATCTGTATCCTTGCTCGTGCACCTAGATTATAGGTTTCTAACTGCAGTTGGGATCATAGAAAGCTGTAAAGGACTTTTGCCACCAAAAAAAAAAAAAAAGGTCTGCATCCTCATCACTACTTTTTTTTTTTGGAGCTTTCATAATTCCCTGAGTGAGATTTGCTAAGCTTTGACTTTCTCCTCATTACCGAAACCTCACAAACTGCCAAGAGTCTGAGAAAAAAATAAGATTCAAAGAGGGAGACAGACAACTAAATATAATAGTCCCCGAAAAACTAGCTATTGGAGGCAGTCAAAATAGGAATCTGAGAGAGGGAAAAAAAAAAAACCTTACAAATACATTTAATCCAATTCACCTCCTGCAAAAGTATTCTTTGAATGTTGGTAGGAAGAAACACTATTTTGAGAAACTAGTCCCTCTTTCCTACACATTCTATAGCATCTCTGAAATAGCATAGGAAATATCTCATGCTTTAAGCTCAAATTACAAAGGAAACCCCACCCTTTATTTGTCAAAAGGCCAAAAGATGTTCATATAGCTATTATGAAGTGTAAGCATTTGTTATATTGAATAAGAACATGTGTTTTATCAAAAAATTGTGTAACAGTGTTTCCTGCTGCATTTATATCAATTTCAAACATATTTTCTTTCTTTATTTTTATTTTTTAAAGATTTCTTTATTTAAGAGAGAGAGAGAGCAGGAGCAGGGGAAGGGACAGAGGTGGAGGGAGAGAATCACAAGCACACTCCCAGGGGGATTCGACCCCAAGACCCTGAGATGATGACCTGAGCTGAAACCAAGAGTCAGTTTAACTGACTGAGCTACCCAGGTGCCCCAATTTCAAACGTATTTTAAACCAGCATTTCCAAACCTTTCACATTTATGTGAATTGCTAAGGAATGCTGTTAAAAGCAGATTCTGAGTCAGTGTTCCTGAGGGCTAGCCTGAGATTTTGTATTTTTAAGAACCTCCCAGGTGATATTAATGCAGTTAGCTTATAGCTTATAGCTCACATTTTGAATAACAAAGATGTTAGGCTATAATAATTATTTATTAATGGATTTAATTTGCACTAATAATATAATTTCATTGTAAAATATATTAGAGATTATAAAGATTTTAAGACTCTTCTCTCATCTAATCCTCCCAGAAATGTTGTGAATATTTTAAATCTGTTATTATAATTTTTATTTTACAGACTAAGAAAATGAGGCTCAGGAATGTTAGCTGGTTTAACCAAGATCACAATCGAAGAGGAATATCTTGCTAGTTGCTTTATTATTTTACCCTATGTCATTCTAGCAGGTAAAAAGTACAAACAAGTTAGAACTGCCATATATTCAGAATTCGTTTATACGCCTATTATCCTTGATGTAGTCAGTCTCAGGACTCGTTTCCCTCCACAGCACAGACCTGGACAACTTTCTCTTATGTTTAATAATAGAAAACCATTTTATACTTTAGCACTTTAATATATACAGATATAGTAATTTTACATTCTGATACATATTTTAAAATCTTGAATGCCAATTGATTTTTCCTCATTTACAAAGGTAGACATTCAGCCAAGATATATTCAATATCTGTTCTTTACCTGATATTGTACTCAATAACAGGATACATAATATTTTAAAATGCACTGTCATACTTATTCATACATATTCATATTTGTAAGCAAAGTAAAATTATCTCGTAGACGTGTTCACAGTGTAGTAACAAAAAGAAACAATCTTAAAACGTGAGAGAGTGATGGGTTAAAAAAAAAAATCCGTGCTGGGCCAGAAATGCCTGTCAGGAGTTATCTGAATATAGATGAGGCTGTACCAAGCTTTACTATTTCTATATTGGGATTCACGGTGGTTTCTGATGAATTCTTATCCTACTTATTCAAGAAAATGGTTTATGAAGGAACTAAATTGTTATAAAAATTAAAGGGACTTTGCAAGAGCACGATGACCAGGACTTTAGGGACCAAATAAAAGGAGACCCAAAAGAAGAATGAAATAGAGTAAAATTAGGACCAAATAAAAGGAGACCCAAAAGAAGAATGAAATAGAGTAAGATCAGGAGGTTCAAAAACGTTGGAAGGTACTGTTTTTCCTATCTGGCTATAGAAAAGATAGAAATTAGTTAATCGAGGTTAGGGGAACCTTGAGAGACTATGGACTCTGAGAAACAAACTGAGGGCCTCAGAGGGGAGGGGGGTGGGGGAACGGGATAGGCTGGTGATGGGTATTAAGGAGGGCACGTATTGCATGGTGCACTGGGTGTTATACGCAACTAATGAATCATCAAACTTTACATCAAAAACCAGGGATGTACTGTATGGTGACTAACATAATATAATAAAAAAATTAAAAAAAAAAAGAAATTAGTTAATCGGTCCAGATCACCAGAATGAATTAAGACACACTCAAAAGTGTCTGTCATGCTTTTAGAGACAATACTCTATGTTGTGGCATGAGAAGGCAAACAGTCCAAATGGTGTGTCATGTGAACAACAGGGGACCTGACTCTCCTCTCCTTTCCCCTGCATCCCTGCTGCTGCGTATCTGTTCCGGGGAAGAAGAGCCTGCCACCTCATCGGAAACTATGTACTTACATGGAAAGCTGCGTAGAAACAAGGAGGGAAGGGCTGTGTAATCAGGTTTGAAAAGTCTGAACATTTCCAGAGTAGCTGCCGCCACCCTGCAATGAAATAAAAAACAGGAACAAGGTTGTCAGCAAAACTATTTTTCAGAGTAAAACCCTTTTTCTTTTTTTCTTAATAGAAAACAGTGCAATGAAAATAAAAAGAGTTTTAGTCTGAAGTTGGACTCTCAAAAAATTATATTACTTGATTTAGAAAGTTGTTCTCCTGGAAAAAAAAATAAAAATAAAAGCCTCTTGGCTAAAGGAATTTTCATTTTGAAAACCTTTATTCCAGAGAGTTTATTTTTAAAATTCATTTTTTATCATGCTAAGCCATGCAGTATTTGATCTTTATAGCTAAGTTTTAGGTACTGGCTAAGTTAAATTTTAAAGATTTTGAATAAGTATATTTCTTTAAAGGAAACATTGAATAGACTCAAGACTCTTATTTTCATATATAATTATTTAAGAAATAGGCAGATAAAGGAGATTTTATTTTTTTAATGTTTCAAGTTTTTATTTAATTTTAGTTAACATATAGTGTAATATTGGTTTTCAGAGTAGTATTTAGTGATTCATTACTTAGATATAACACCCCGTTCTCCTTAATGCCCTCCTTAATGCCCATCACCCATTTAGTCCATTCCCCACCCACCTCCCGTCCAGCCACCCTCAGCTTGTGCTCGATAGTTAAGATTCTCTTATGGTTTGCCAAATAAACTTTTAAGTTGTCATGTTTTATCTCAAATTATTCACAGGCGAGTACACAGAATAAAGTTTGCTTATATACAGTTGTTTCAGCACAAGTTAATTTCACTAATACTTTGAGGAACGTAAGTTCAAGCAATCAAAAATTTCAAGTTTTATTTTAAAAGGCAATCCTCAATGTGAAAAAGTTAAAAAGTTAACATATGAATATGTGATACCAGAATGCAAGAGTTCACACAAGATGATATCAAGGAAAAGATGTTTTTCAAATCAGTTCCTAAATCATGAAGGAAAAATTTTTCTCTGATATACAGAACCTCAACCTATAAATTAGAATCAAATTTAGAGAGGCTATAATCTACTTCTTGATATATTGTATAAGATGAATAGTAATGCTGTCAAGTATTGCTATAGATCGGTATTTTTGTAATTTAATATTTAGTTTTCCTTTCTTCTAAGAACATAGATGATGCAATTCCATTAAAGCATTTCAGGGTAATTTATTTTCTAAAAGAGGGGCTCTAACCACTCTCTCTAACCATTCTAGTTCTTTGCAATTTTGTTCCCCAGGAGTTCTTCCAAATATTTAACTTATTACATATTTAAATATGTTGATCCTCATCTTTTAAGTATATTCTAAAAATATATCATTAAATTCTGTACATTTGGTTTTTCTGATGATTTTCAACCATCTTTACTTTAGGTAATATTTTCTTCTTAACCTTCACTAGTTCCATCAATATTCTTTTTCCATTTCTGTTTGACATTAAAAATTTTCATCTGTAAGTGGTTTCCTCCTTTCATATAAGGCTACACTCTCTTTATACATAAGTGCACTTCAAACGACCAATTAAATTAAGAACTCATTCTGGGAAATTGGGTGGAACTATTTTATTGAGTGGGAGGTTAATATCATGTCCTTGTTGAGAAGATGTCAGAGTTGAGCACATTCTCTTACCACCCTTACTTTGGTCAGCAGCTCAGCATGCAAATCCAAGTTTCGTTAATGGACATCTGCAGGTGATGGGTAAAGAAACATTGGCCCTGGTATAGAAAAGAGGCAACATTGATCTTCACTGCTGTTACCAAGAAAATACTACCTTCCATACAACAGGAATGGAAGTGATGAATATAGTGATTTATTTACTCATTCCAAAGTATTTATTTAACACTTACAGAAGCTGTTTGGCTTAGCGATTCTACATTGTACACAGTTTATATGAATATTATTTAATAATATAATAGAATGTGCTATAAATATAATGCTCATATAATTTCAAGCTTTATGGGACTTTAGAGACATTTTAGTTCAAGCCTTGTTTAAGCACTTGAGTAACAAATACTTGGCCATCTCAGATAATACTTGTTTCAAAGGCAGAGAAAGAGTAAAACTGGTTTTGTCATTTAGTTATAGCCGATATTGCGTAATAATCAAGCTCACTTTCCATGTCTTTGCGTTTGTTTTCATCATGTTCTACTAAGAGTTTTTAACAGTGTACTTTTTGGTTTGTTTCTCTCTTTGACTTTATCTGCTTAACTACTCACTGTTACTCCATTTCTCTCTACATTATAAACTCTTTGTCTCTTCTTTTTGCATTTGTTAGTGAAACAACATTCTTTTTAAGGACTTAGACATTTTAGACAAGTTCTTAGTTCAATATTTTTGTTTTATTAGTGATGTGCTGTATCTTCTAATGTTAGAGAAATTATGACATCATATTGTAGAAAAAACAAAAAACTTTTGTAAAATCACTATTGATTATTCCATGGAGGCTTTACTAAGAGCTAACATCAGTTTGAATAAAGAGCTTGAAACTGGCCAAAGAACTCTACAGTCACCTACCCTAAATAACCTCAGATATTATCATACAGGTATTGAATGATCAGTGTCTATTCTTAATAATCATATATTTCACTCATCCATATGAATTTTTAACAATAATCGTGCTTGAGTGAAGTCCTTATTAAAATACGTAAGAAGAGATGCGATTTTGAATGAAACGATAGCCAGGAAAGAAAGATGGTACTCCCATTGTGTCTATCCAACAAAATTAAGTAATACTGTCAACATTTAAAAGCAATGGCCATAGCAGTTTGTGAAAGTGGACTGACAACGTAAACTTAATCAAATTGTTGAACAAGAAAATTCTGTGCAATTAATTTGATCATGTTGACTATTCAAACAATGAAAATGTTTCTTTGCTAAAGAACTACACCACTTAGAGTTAATCCAACCCACCTTGTTTTGCATTTCCAACGATCTTTCAGCATTAATATTGCATGACTTTTATCCTTATGCTTTGGTAAAATATAGACTTTTCTGAATCCTTAATCAGGTGTCAAATTAATTCTGAGAAGCTTCTACGAATGATAAAAGTAGCCTCATTTGTTTTCCTTATTGGTCCATTTGGTCTTTGGCAAATATTCTTTTCTATTAATCATTAGAAAATTTTAACTTTCCTGGCAGAGTTGACTTTAGAATATATAAACCATAAATACACAAGGGCATTTTGTGGAGAAGTGTGCAGATGCAGAAGGAAGAGGAATCATAAAGGAAGCAAAAGAATTCTCAGAAAAATGGAAAACAAGAGCATTGAGAACCATGCATCATGTATAAAGCAGTACCCACATGAGAGGAGCTCATCAACCAGGGACCCATAACTCCAGGGCATACCAGTGAGATTTTGTCAAAATAACGTGTCTCAAAATATAAGAAAGGTAGTCCTAGTATAGAATATCTCACAGGGTTAGTTTGTCCAATTTTCACTTCTGGAAGTTCAACTATCCAGAACGTTTACCAATAAAGTTTTGAGACTAGTTATTTTTAATATGAGTTGAAAAAATTAGTTAAAAGTGGTGTTTATATGCAGATTTTATATGGACTATATAATTCATAAAATATCTATTTAAATTTAATGAAATTCTAAAAAGATTTTTGTTATGCTCTATGTCATATAATTGATTTCCTCAAGAATATGTATTAAATTAAAAAAGAACACCTATTAAATGTATTACACTTAATATGTATCAAATATATATTGATTATCTAATAAATTTTTACTCTATGTAGACCAGGAACAACAGCAATAAAATATAATGAAAATAATAATAATAATATAGTTTATATTTATTGATTATTCCAACTGCCAGATACTCTTCCTAAGAGCTCAAATATATTAACACATTTAATCTTTTTTAACGCATTTTTATCTTGACAATGATTTTATGAACGCAAGTGCTATCATATTTCTTCTTTTACAGATAAGGAAAGTGAGAAAAAAATAAAAGGAAAGTGAGATATGTAAAGGTTAAGTAACATTTGTATAACTAGCATAGTTATGATATTGTCCCGGACAAACTAATTCATGTAATGAATTGTAGTGTTCTTTCTCTCTGTCTCTTCCTCCCTTCTTCCCTCATTCCCTCCCTTTCTATTTCTCCCCCCTCTCTCTTTCACACACACATACTCCTATTCATTATCTCATAAAAGCAAAGAGCAATTCAACATACAACTAACTGTCTCTTAAAATTTTCAGAGTTTTTTAAAGGTAAAAATGAATTAAAAGAATTAACATCTCAAAAAAAGTAACATCTCTCATGAACAAACACTAAGGAAAAATTTAATAGTTATTAATTCAACCAGTAATTACAATTACATTGGTTCCGTTCTACTCTTTAGGGAGTGAAAGAGAGTGAGAGAGAGGGAGAGAGGACAAGGGGAGAGAAAATGAGAGAGATTCAGAAAGAATGATTAATTCAGATTTCCTTCAGTCTAGAAATGTTACTCTTTCATATAATTATCATACTACCATTTAATATGTTGCAGGTGCATTGATGCAATATGGTCTAAGGATCCAAAATATACTAAATAATCTCTTTAAAATATCGTCATTCTCAGTTCCTTTGCTGGACCTTCTTCCTTTAAAGGACATTCTCCATCTCAGTCCTTAGCTCTTCTCTTTGCCTCTTTTATGTTTCTCCAACATTCTATTTTCAGTTTCTCTCCAAGTGAACCCACTCAGGTCTCTGATGACAATTCCATCTACATACTGCCAAATCATTAGGTATCCACATTCCCTACCTGTGCTCGAGCTCTAGATTAATACAGATATACTTAGTGTAGCAACTTCAATCTTCTCTTAGATTTCCTATAAAACATCTCAAACTGAACACCTCCAATTTGAAAACATTAATGCCCTCCCATCTGCCTACAATAATTTTCTCCAGCCGTTCCAATATCATATTTACAATGATATATAGATATTTTTATCCCCAAACCCTAGCAATCACCCTTAATTGCATTTCCCTGATCTCTCCTCATCCAAATTAACTGCAATATTATTTATCTTATCTCCAAAGGATAATCTCTACCCCAACACTTCTGCCACCACCCTAGTCCGATATACTATGTCTTCTTCCCTAAACTTCTATAATTACCACCTAACTGGTTTCTCTCCTTCATCTCTGGCCCACAAAGGAATAGCAGTATGCATTTCAAAGGGATTCAAGGAGTATCCAGCTCCCTGCCCAGAGTCTTTATTTTTTTTTTAATTTAAATTCAATTAGCCAACATATGATACATCATTAGTTTCAGATTAGTTCAATAATTCATCAGTTGCATATAACACCCAGTGCTTATCATATCATGTGCCCTCCTTAATGCCCATCACCCAGTTGCCCCATCCTCCCACCTACCTCCCCTTCTGCAACCCTCAGGTTGTTTCCCAGAGTCACGAATCTCTCATGGTTTGGCTCCGTCTCTGATTTCTTCCCATTCAGTTTTCCCTTCCTTCCCCTATAATCTTCTGCACTACTTCTTATATTCCACATATGAGTGAAACCATGTGGTAATTGTCTTTCTCTGATTGACTTATTGCATTTAGCATAATACCCTCCAGTTCCATCCACGTCTATATAAATGATAGGTATTCATACTTTCTGATGGCTGAGTAATATTCCATTTTATATATAAACCACATCTTCTTTATCCACTCATCTGTTGAAGGACATCTTGGCTCCTTCCACAGTTTGGCTATTGTGGACATTGCTGCTATGAACATTGGGGTGCAGGTGCCCCTTCTGTTCACTACATCTATATCTTTGGGGTAAATACCCAGTAGTGCAATTGCTGGGTCATAGGGTAGCTCTATTTTTAACTTCTTGAGGAATCTGTATACTGTTTTCCAGAGTGGCTGTACCAGCTTGCATTCCCACCAACAGTGTGAGAGGGTTCCCCTTTCTCCACATTCTCACTAATATTTGTTGTTTCCTGTTTTGTTAATTTTAGCCATTCTGACTGGTGTGAGGTGATATCTCATTGTGGTTTCGATTTGTATTTCCCTGATGACTAGTGATGTAGAGCATTTTTTCATGTGTCTCTTGGCCATTTGTATGCCCTCTTTGAAGAAATGTCTGTTCATATCTTCTGCCCATTTCTTGATTGGATTATTTGTTGTTTGGGTGTTGAGTTTGATAAGCTCTTTATAGATTTTGGATACTAGCCCTTTATCTGAGATGTCATTTGCAAATATCTTCTGCCATTCCATAGGTTGCCTTTTAATTTTGTTGACTGTTCCTTTGCTGTGCAGAAGCTTTTTACATTGATGAAGTCCCAATAGTTCATTTTTGCTTTTGTTTCCCTTGCTTTTAGAGATGTGTCTTGCAGGAATTTGCTGTGGCCAAGGTCGAAGTGGTTGCTACCTATTTTTTTCCTCTAGGATTTTGATGGCTTCCTGTCTCACATTTAAGTTTTTCATACATTTTGAGTTTATCTTTGTGTATGGTATAAGAAAATGGCCCAGTTTCATTCTTCTGCTGTGGCTGTTCAATTTTTCTAGCACTATTTATTGAAGAGACTTTTCTTTTCCCTTTGGATTTTCTTTCCTGTTCTGTTGAAGATTAGTTGACCATAGAGTTGAGGGTCCATTTCTGGGTTCTCTGTTCTGTTCCATCGATCTATGTGTCTGTTTTGGTGTCCATACCATGCTGTCTTGATGATCACAGCTTTGTAATATATCTTGAAGTTGGGCATTGTTATGCCCCCAGCTTTGGTTTTCTTTTTCAACATTCCTCTGGCTATTTGGGGTCTTTTTTGTTTCCATACAAATTTTAAGATTGTTTGTTCCAGCTCTGTGAAAATGTCAATGGTATTTTGATAGGGATTGCATTGAATGTGTAGATTAGCATAGACATTTTAACAATATTTGTTCTTCCAACCCAGGAGCATGGAATCTTTTTCCATCTCTTTGTGTCTTCTTCAATCTCTTTCGTTAAGTGTTTTGTAGTTTCTAGAGTACAGATCCTTTACCTCTTTGGTTAGGTTTATTCCTAGATTTCTTATGGTTTTGGTGCAATTGTAAATGGGATCAATTCCTTAATTTCTCTTTCTTCAGTCATGTTGTTGGTGTACAGAAATGCAACTGATTTCTGTGCATTGATTTTGTATCCTGCCATGTTGCTGAATTGCTATATGAGTTCTAGCAATTTTGGGGTGGAGTCTTTTAGGTTTTCCACATAAAGTAACATGTCATCTGTAAAGAGTGAGAGTTTGACTTCTTCTTTGCCAATTTGAATGTCTTTTATTTCTTTTTGTTGTCTGATTGGTGAGGCTAGGACTTCTAGCATTATGTTGAACAACAATGGTGAGAGTGGGCATTCCTGTTGTGTTCTTGATCTTAGGGGAAAAGCTCTCAGTTTTTCCCAATTGAGAATGATAGTCACTGTGGGCTTTTTGGATATGGCTTTTATGATATTGAGGTATGCTCCCTCTTTCCCTACATTCTGAAAAGTTTTAATCAAGAAAGGATGCTGTATTTTGTCAAGTGCTTTTTCTGCATCAATTGCGAGGGTATGTTTCTTGCCTTTTCTTTCATTAATGTGATCTATCACGTTGATTGATTTGTGAATGCTGAACCACCCTTGCATGCCCAGAGTCTTTACATACCACTGAGAATAGGTGAACAACCTTCAATCTCAGATCTCTTGTCAACTTCTGTGAATGTGCCTGTTCTCAGAAGATCCAGGCTCCCTCCTTTTTCTCTTCAATAATTTTCCAAAATTCTGTTCATCTTAGTTCTTTAAAATGTTCTCTCCTCTGGTAAATGTAACCTATATAAGGAAGTTTATATGTCTAGCTGCTTTTTCTGTTTTGATCTAATTAAATATATTCTTTCCCAGGACTCCTCCACTACCCTTTTATTTAAGGAAACCCTCCCTTCCCCAAGTCACTCCCTTATAATCCATTTTTATTTTATTGAAACACTGTTATCACTGTTAAAAATCAGTTGCTTCTGTTTATTGGGTAAGAACTTACCGTTTTCCCCACTATCATCAGATCTAACTTGTTCATCATCACATTTCCAGGACTTGGAACAGTTAGGTGGTGGATTTCTAGTGCTTTATAAATATGTATTCAATAAATGAATAAAATGATACATTAACTTCTGAATGAAAGGAACATGAAAATACTAACTGTTGCGCTAGATTACTTTATATGGGTTTGAATTGCTTAACTATATTTAAGAGGTAAAATATTTACTCAGAGAAAGATGATGGCAGAATCTGAAAAAATGGCCACAAGGCAGCTTTGCAGGTCACAGGATATTACCAAGTAACCATGTTGCTTTTCCAATGTTTGAAAACAAATTCAGAAAAAAATCCACAGAGAGCTTATTTCTGTTTTTAAAAAATGTGTATAGCAGCCACAAAAAAAAAAAAAAAGTTTGAAATTGAGAATAGGACTACTGTAAGGGGCAAGAATTTTAAATTGGAATAAAATCCTACACAGGCTTTCCATTCTTCCTACCCCAGCTTTCTATTCTTCCCGTTTAGACTGAATGATCTCCAGAGATTAAAATTACCATCAGTAAATCCATGCTTTCCATCTATTTCCTCATGTGTCTCCCTGGAGGACTCTTCCTTGAGTCGGCAGGCTTCAGTTGGAGGTAGCAAAATACCATGCCATGAGCAAGTCTGAGTTACCTAAAATTACTTCCCTGCATCCCTGTAATATACAAACGAGTATCTCTTTTCCAAATCTGAAAAACTTGCTCTCAGATAAAACTCCCTTGTACACTGCAACTAGATCTAATAAAAACTGGAACCGTGGCCTCTCATTGCATCTCTAACTTCTTGGAAAAATAAATATGCTAAACTCCTATTAGGAGTTTTCAATGATTGTTTTCTTGTAAGGGAGGAGAGATGTCGATATTCTAAAGTAAGCATGGATAGAGTATATATAAACATAATTAGTATTCAAATCTTTATCTCCCTGCAGCTGAAATCTCATTTAACTGTGTAACTTATAAGCTAAATTATTTATTTGTTCCAACTATTTGATTATTTCAAACACTTATTTGTTTACCAAAAATGATTCTCTAAAACACAGATATGACAACCCCCTTTTTAATTTGTTTTCTTTTCTTTATTTATTTGAGAGAGAGCATGTACAAGGGGAGGGGCAGAGGGAGAGCGAGAAGCAGACTCCCTGCTGAGCTGGGAGCCGGACGTGGGGTTCAGTCCCAGGGTCCTGGGATCATGACCTGAGCTGTAGGCAGACAGACGCCTAACTGACTAAGCCACCCAGGCGCCCCAGTAACCCTTTATTTTAGTTCAAAAGTCTTAATAGGCTTACACTTAGTCAAATTTTCAAATATGTACTTGCATTTTCTCAGATGTTGAGTCCCATAACCAAGCACGAGATACAGTTTTCCAAAGCAGTTTATTTTTTTCCCCAATGTAGTTTAAAAAAATACTTGTTGTTCAAATTGTAGCCTTACTATAAAGACTTTTCCCTGGGAGTTGTTCTGGATATTAAACCACAGTGTTACAATGTCAAGAGGTGGTCCTACAGGGGATCTCTTTGAGGAAAAGAGAAAAAGAAAAGGAAAAAAAAATATCCAAGAGACTAAAGCCATGAAATCAAAAGATAAACATGTAACATATAATAGCAAAACATAATAATAAATGTTAATATATTTGTTAATTTAAATTTTCTCATCCACACAATCAATATCTTCTTGTGATTTACAATAAATCAAATCTATAGAAGGAAACTAAAACAGAACTATATATGAATAGTAACTGTATCCTATTATATTTGGAGCCAGCAGATGAGCACTCTTTGGTACTGAAAATATAGGGCTAGAAAATTTATAAATGTTCTTTCATCTGCAAAACACTCCCCAAAAGAAGATACCACTATTAACAATAAACAGATGAGTATTTTTAAGTTTAAATAACTAAGGGTCATAAATATTTGGTAGGGTTAAAATATATACCAAGTTTAATTTTATAGTCTATGTTTATTGAAGAACTCTTAAACATTTTATTCATCTTTTTAATCCCTATCTGGAAAACTGCTTATCAGAAAGTACTTATTCAGAAAGTGTGATCTGCTATAGTAAGTCCTGTCTCTAGTTAGTGTAATTGCAAGCTGCTGTTAAAGATTAAAAACCTACGTCTCAACAGAGTAGTCCACTTCCTATCAGGAAGCAGTCCTCTTCCAAGTGCTCATTCAGAATTAAGGCTCTTTCCATTTTGTGGCACGGCTTATTTCAATATGTAGCTTCCAAGTTTGGTTGTTTGTTTGTGTATTTCGCCCCTTAGATTTTCTTGCCTCAAATCGTGAAAGGGGTCTAAAAGTGGAACTTCTGTCTTCTCACATTCCACTGGCTACAACTCAGCCACAGGAGACATTAAACTAAGAAGGAGGGTGGGAAGTGAGGGCTAGCTCTATGCCCAGGAAGAAGATAAAACAATTGAAGAGATAGCCAGTTGCCTTCCAATAATCAAAAATCCATTTTACTCTTCCTTCCACAGATAGAATATACTTAGCCTCTTCTAAAAAGAAGGCAACCCCAAGTTACATCTAATCACTTAATCCACAAAATTGCCACGTCCTTGCTATCTAACAAAACATTGTCTTGTTTTAGGAGCTAAACAAACCTTCATTTAAAACAAAGTTTTATTGATCATGGGATGAAAAGAAGCACAAAATGATTCTTTTTTTTTTTTTCTATGATGCTCAAATTTTTATGGTTGGTATCTGTTGGTTGATGATGAAGAAATGGAATTCAAATGCATTTAATGTCTAGTCTTTGCTGAGATCTGTTGTAATGAAGATGGAGAATATGATTTTTAATCTAAGAGCCAGCTCTGTTCACAATGAATGGGTAATCTAATTCCCTGAAAATATTACTCTAGTATCCATTGCAACTTTAAAAGATAAAGAGAATGTAAACATGGAAAGCAGAGACTCTTCTCAATTTTTTCTACTTTGTTCTACAGAAAATTTAAGTATTTTTGAGAATTTTATTTTAGTTAGGCAGAAAAAAACTTATATTGCTTTTACATTTAACATTTCCCCAAGCATATAATTTCCTATTCTTTGTTCCCTAGAAACATTATGACAGGGAAAATGTTACTGCAAAAGAGATACAACAAGAAATAGAAGAACAGTTCTAGCAAATATTACTGAATCAATGTGTGTGTGTGTGTGTGTGTGTGTGTGTGTGTGTGTGTGTTTAATGCAATTCTCTGGAGGAAGAAAAGTCAAAAATTCTTAAACATGTTGAGATTACTTTTTTTCCCCTACTGACCTTGTTTTGTGCAGCTCTTGGGACAGTCCATGTTTTTCAAACATTATGGTTTTCTACTATTTCTTTCAAATACCCAAAGGTTTTATTTTTGTTTTAAATGTCTCATGATAATTTTGCTTATTTTTCTGTAGTACTTAGAATTTAAATAAAGGCATTATTGTAATTTTCACCCCCAAAACGTACTTCCAACAGATTCATTACTCACTGAAATGTGATTCAAATCTGCCAAATGATACTTCTGCCTATCCCCTTTCTAATTTACATAAAATGTTATTTTTTTGAACAAAGTATGCTTTATTCACTTATGCTAACATTTGCAGGCAGAAAAAGCAATAGGAAGTGAAATTAAGCTCACTGGAATATGGAATCATTTCTATAGTTTTTTTATTTCAATTATTCACTTTTTCTTATGGAATTCTAAAAAAATAATATTTCTGACCTATTTAGGGTTCTAGTATTATTATGAAGGACCTATTTATTTTTCATCAAGCTTAAAAATAAGATCATTTAGCTTTTATCTTAATTAAGCAGCAACAAATAATTTGACAGAAAACATAATTCAAATAGTGTTTCAGAGACTTGTTCTTTTATAAAGAATTCCTGATGAAAGATTTACCTGACCAAAATAATAGAGAAAACATTTTAATAAGCGATTGTCTTTCTCTGAAGTTTAAACATATTCCTTAAGGTTTATGAATTTGAAAATTTGATGAGGTGGCATAAAAAAGAATCACATGCTTACTTCACTCCCTACTTTTTTGTAATACCTACTATGAGCTACACACTACTCCTCTGAAATACATAAGATGGTTGCATAGAAATCATTCCCTGAGAAACCACTGAGTAAACAAATAGTAGGTTAAAAGGGGCATATTAATAATCTAAACAGTTTTGAGCCATATGACAAAAAAGCAAACCAGTCATACAAGAGAGAGGTACATACAAAAAAGTATCCTTGAGCTATATTTTGAAAGCGTTTATAACCTAACTTGAGAAAGAGGTGAAAAGGCATGTCAGGCAGAGTGGGATCATGTTACACAAAGCCATAGGACCTGGGGAGGAAAAAAAAATTGTTTTGGGAACGTGAAAGATGGAGGTCACCTAGGTGTAGACCGTGAGAAGGAATGTGTCTGAGAGATTCATAAATTGGGAGGCTGTGGCTCTTCCTCTGGCTCTCCCCTATACAGATGCTTATTTGGCTGTATTATTCGACTCAGACTAGTCCCAGAGATGGTTATTACTCTCTCACCCTCATATATACATCCAGACTCCTCCGAGTTAGAGTTTACCACTCTGAGTTCTCTCATTGCTTTGAGCCATATTTGACGCTAGTTTAACAGCTGTGTGCTTTAATATTTTAATGCATACATATTCTCTTTCCTCCAATCCTTTAAACAGATTTTAACTGACTATACTTAATTTTTATTGCCACTGCAAAATGTTAAATACATAGCAGTACTTTTATATGGTTTGATTGACTTTAATAATTTAGATCTTGTTAAGCCTTTCTGATGCTAGAATAGGAGTAATAGTTGTTACACATTATCTGATCTTCTTTTCAGGAACTGTATTCCCTTCATTACTGTTGTAACAAATTACCGACAGCAGCTTGAAATAATACAACTTTATTACTTTACTGTTCTGGAGGTCTGAAGTCTGAATCTCATTGGGCTAAAATCAAGGTATAGGTAGGGATGCATATTCTTCTAGCTGTTTCCTCGACTTTTCTAGATTCTAGTGAGGGCTTTGGTTCAAGGCTCCCTTCCTTCATTACAAAAGTCAGCAAGGATGCATCAAATTCTTTTCAAATTGCATCACTGCAACCTTGCTTCCTTTGTCATATTTCTTTATCTGACTCTTCTGCCTCCTTCCACTTATGATTATATTAAGCCCACTCAAGTAATCCAGGATAAATTTCCTATCTTAAATTCAGCTGATTAGCAATCTTAATTCCACTTTGTCCCATAAACTAACATATTCACAGGCCCTGGGGATTAGGATGTGGATATCTTTTTGGGGCCATTATTCTACCTATCATAGGGGCTTTTGTCAAGTTTTGGATCAATACCAAAGGATATATTATTTTTTCCACAAAAGCATTCCAAGTATAGGCAATATGGCCATATATTAAACAAACAAAATAAACAAGAAAAAAAATCCTCGTATTCATCTCATTACTGCTTTCTAATTGTTTGTCGTTTTGTTTAGAATGTCCATGTTAAGAATTTTTTTAAAGAAATGGATAATTTATCTCTAGTACAGACTCTAATATTTATTTGTCATAAATTTCTGTCAGTAAAAACTTCCAAATTTAAGAAACACATAAACAGACTTCTTTGCTCCATCAGATTAATTCCCAGGTATTTTAAATGGTCATTCCCCTGTCTCCTATAAAACAATTCACCAAAGGGAGTCAGCCTTGTTCCTCATCTTGTCTAGACACTATGGGTACACATACAGAGAAAATATGACTTTATTTTATATATATATATATATATATATATATGTTTGATAGCCAGACTTGTTTTCCTAATTCTCCCCCAAATTACCCAGAAAAGCTACCATAATTCTAGGCACATAATACATTTCCGATATATAGCCAATGCATGACTGATTGGTCAAACCTAGTGATTTACATAAGCTATCTGTTTAGGGACATTTTTTTCTCTTGGAGAAAGTTGGTCAAAATCAAATGACAACTACTTAAACAAATATTCTATGTTCTTATATTTTAGATGTGCCTGCAGTAAACAGCATGTAACTTCATTTTGTGAGCTTTTAAAAAAAAATAGCTTGACAATCTTTGTCTTTTGATTGGGGAGTTTAACCTCCTTGTACAACATGTGATTACTGATATATATGGATTAATTCTAGTCATCTATGTACACAGTCTCCTCAATTATGTTTTTTTGACCATTTTCTTACACTCGTATTCTTTGAAATGTTTCCATTTTTTTTTTTACTCTTATTTTTCCTGCTGTTGAGAGGTGAAATGCTGGTCAACAGCCAATTGATAGGGTTTTGTTTTGCTTTTGCCTTTACTTTTGTTTTGTTTTATTTAAGAAAAATTAAGTGAAATTCTCTCAGTTTTTAAGCTCTCGGGTTGTATTTGGTGTCCTATACTCTCGGTAAGATATGTCTGGTGTCATTTTTTAAAATTCAATTTTCTTTTGATTGCATTGACTGCATTTGAGTATCTTTCAGTGAGTTTGGCAAATTTTAAGCTATCATCTCTCATTATTTCCTTACTCTATTTAGGAATATATCAGAACTGCCACTTTCTTTCCTATCTCACATGCTTGCTTTTTTCTTCCCTCCCCCATTTCCACCCACTGTATGTGATGAGCGCTTTTGCATATCTACAGTTCAAAAGCTGCATGGCCACTGCTTGTCTGTTCACTGCACTCTCGAAAATCATTCCCTATGCTTCCAATTCATTAAAGGCACCTTTCACTGTTTAAATATTCTCTTTACTATTTTTTCAATTATTATTATTATTTTTTAAATTTCTGGGTGACCTCTTCCATAGATTTTTGGACCTGCTTGCTTATTTTTATACCTCTGATTTCTTACACATATTTTAAGACCTATGTTTTGCTTTTTAATACCTAGTTAGCATATTTACTTTATAATCAGCATTTGATAATTCCTGTATGTGAATCTTTGCTCATTTCATTCTATTATAGGTCCTGCTTTCTGTTACTCATGGTGCTATAGTTTCTCATTATTCAATCATTCTGGATTGTGAGCTTTTATTCTTTTATCTTTGGGAATTAGGCTTGATTTGATGGTGATTTTCATTCATAATAGCTCATGTCATTATTTGATTGGCTCCCCCAACATAGCATAACATTTATCATACTCTTGGAAAGTTTTCTGGCAAGATTGTAAGAATTTTATTTCTTAAGATTTTATTTATTTATTTGTGAGAGAGACAATGAGAGAGAGAGAGAGAGAGAGCATGAGAGGGGGGAGGGTCGGAAGGAGAAGCGGACTCCCTGTTGAGCAGGGAGCCCGATGGGGGACTCCCAGGATCATGACCTGAGCCAAAGGCAGACACTTAACTGACTGAACCTCCCAGGGACCCAAGATGGTAAGAAATTTAGCTTCAAAACTTCATGAGATCTAGTTTGTGTTTGTAATTTCTCAAGGGATAATGTTTTTCTCTTTCTACAGAGCCAAATTCAAGTCAGGTAATTATCCTAATTTCACCTTCTCAGGAGGAGATTTCTAGTCCACCTATTCACTAAGAGTAGAAACGGTTTTATGCAGACTTCTATTCGACTCCACTTAGGATGAAAACCCTAGGTTTTTCTCCAGTCCATGGTACAGGTGGTGGTTAAAAAGAAACTGAAGTTACCCGGATCTGGAACCTGCTCTAAAGCAAAATCAGCTTGACTGCTTTCTTACCTCTCAGGATTGGGAATTTCACTTTGCATTTAGTTTCTGAGGACCCCTTCAGTTTCTGCCAGCTCAGCTATGCATATATAATTATATCTAGCATTTTGAGTTTTTTGGATGCAAGATTAGTGGTGCAAGAAATCTAGATTCACATAATGCCAGAAATAGAAATATCCTTATAGCTTATACCAAACTTTGTATCATCATAAATTCTTTATAGCAATATCTTTTTTCTCTCTCTCCGTACCAGTATACACAGTCATTTTTAATACTCCATTCCAAAGGAGAGTATAGGTATTAGAAGTCTCTGTAGAATTTCAGTTCTTATAACAAGAATACAGGGAACACTGAGTGTACTAACAACACATATTTGAAAACTATCCTTAAGGAGGCGGAAAAGAAACCAAGAGTCACTAAACTTATACTTGCTATCCTAATATCCTTTCTTTTCATTTGTTTGCTTTAACTGACCAAAACAGAACTAATCTTTCCCCCTTTGGTTATCCTAATCACCTGTAACTGTGCCAAAATTGTACCCATAACCATGGGCTGCTAAAGATATCCAGCCAGTCATCTTGTGTATCTTATCAATAGAACACATTTGTCACATTACAATTTGTTTAATGATTGACATAAAAATATCAATACAGGTGGATATTCATATTTGCTGATACACTGGTGGGAATATAATGGTAGTGCAGATCTGTAATCTTATATTTCCTGACTGGAAAAAACAAGTAACGAACAAAGAGCAAAAAATGTTAAAATAGCCAAGCAAGAAATCATTTCTTTTGTATAAGTTTTAGTTATTCTGTCTGGTCTTAATATGGATCAGCTATTGACAACCGTGAAGCTTGACACCACTTACATTAACTTTTCAAACATTCAACTCTGCTTAAGTAATAAATCTTAAACAAACCTAATCATTTTAATCATTACTATACAGGGGTATATTTTGAAGCCTGTTTCCTGGTAAGTGCCGAAGGACTGAGAAATGTCATGCTCTAATGTGAGGGATATTTGTGCTGGGATATTTATTATCTTGCCCTTCACTCTTTCCAATCTGTTCTCTGCACCAGAAGCTTGAACTTTATGCAGCAGATCAATGAGCTTCCCTACCTTCTCCATTCCAAGTGAATTCCATCAGTGGGAGCCCCAGGAGAAAAGTGTGGGGTAAGAGGTAGAGATCAAGGTGTTTATTTCCCTCAATCACTCCCTGTAGGGTGGCCTTTGGCTGGAAACATTCCTCTATGCAAACTGGACTTCTCCACAGTCCCTGCTTCCTGGTTCCATTAGCTGTTCAGTAACCCCTTTATGGAAGGAATGGTACTAGTCTGTGTACTATTCCACGTGGTTTCTCTTTACCCGGCCACACTGTGAATTGGCCTCTTTGTCAAACTCATTTTTGTGGCCTGTGCATAAGGATGTATGGCTAGAACTATATGGATACCCATGGAGATAGAGATGTGATAATATAATTTTTTTTCTTTTTTTCCCCTTTTCTTTCTCTTTCTTTTAGGTTAAAGATGTGTGCACTTGATATCTTGTTAACTGTGGGAAGGCAAGGGAAAAAGGAATCAGAGAAACATTTGAGATTTAAAGTTTCAGAGCATTCCTGTTTGAAAGTTCATTTTATAACATAAGAAAAAAATATATACAGAGAAACACACACATACACACACATACACACACATTCCAAAGAGAAAGTACAGAATACTTGAAGACACCATGACAAAAGGAAATATGAATCATCTAGCAGAAAAAAAAAAACCTCTACAATTATGATTTTCCAATATGATTATTTTTTTTCATGAAGCAGAAAGAACATAGGCAGGAGGAAGAATGATCAAAAGCCAAGGTTCTAGAGCCAGAGAACCTGGATTCAAATGCGGGCTCTGACACTTAGTAGCTGCGACTATGGCCAAGTGACTTCACTGCTCTGTTCCTCAGCTTCCTAACCAGTTCAATGGAAATGAGGGCAACAGCGACTTAGAGGGCAGGGTTTTGTGAAGCATTTAGAGCAGTATGTGATACATAGCAAGCACTGTAAATATATTTTATGTAACACTAATTTTATGTAATAATGATTATTACTGGGGCGCCTGGGTGGCACAGCGGTTAAGCGTCTGCCTTCGGCTCAGGGCGTGATCCCGGCGTTATGGGATCGAGCCCCACATCAGGCTCCTCTGCTATGAGCCTGCTTCTTCCTCTCCCACTCCCCCTGCTTGTGTTCCCTCTCTCGCTGGCTGTCTCTATCTCTGTTGAATAAATAAATAAATAAAATCTTTAAAAAAAAAATGATTATTATGTAAATATAAAATAAGGAATGAAGCAGGAGAGATCATTAAGGAAAACTCATAAATGACCGTAATATGAAGGTGAATTTTATTCTAAAGAAAATGGAGAGGCTCTTCAAATGTTTTCATAAGAAAGAGATATTATCAGATCTGAAAATGTTTGAACAATCACTTGTGACTGATGGAGTCGACGAATCTGAAGAAGTTTGAAAATGTACCCCACGTTGGAAATTATTACAGAAGGAGTGTGCAGACGACAGATGGATTTTAAGTACATTTAGAGAGCAGAGCATATGATCTGGTAATTGACTAGCCACAGAAGGTAGAGAAAGAGGGGAGTGGACAGTGTAAGATGTCTCTAGGATGTTGGCATGTGTACCTAAGTGGATGGTGGCATGATACGTTTATATTGAGGATATGAGATTAAGGGCAGGAAGAGCCTGTCTGTGAACTTATGACAGTGTATTGGGCCTCCAAATAATAAGGCAAGTCTTCAACTGCATTAATTTATTCAAATTTACAGAATTAAAACTTTATTAAAACATAAGTGAATTGTTTATTTTCAAGAAGTTGACCTTATCATAGAAAATACTGCTTATTAAGTGTTTAAGGTGAACAAATTATAAGGCAAAACATTAAGCTCTAGATATTTAAGATATACACTAGTGAGTAAAAAGAGATTGTTTTAATTGGCCCTTGTTTTAAGCTACAGTAGATTTTTCTTTTAAAGGTGATTTTTCTTTAGTTGCACTCTCAAATTTTCATGGTCTTTGTTCATAATAGGAAAGTTACAGTTTTGAAATCACAATTTTTGACAAGCCAAGTTAAAGATGAAAGAACAATTAATTTTATAAGGCTCGTGAATATGGCATTACTTTAAAAAAATAAATCAAAGTTCTGGAGGTACAGGTAAGAAAGAGAATTAATATTTAGCTTTGATTAATATCCAACCTCTAGGTAGCCGAATTACAAAAGATTTTCTTGTAGACCCTATTCAGATATTCTCTTTGCCTTGAAGCTCTCTACCTTTTTTCTTTTTTTTTGCTATAGTTCTTCTTTCTTATTCTTCCAATTGACAGTTCTCCAAAACATATTTGCATTCAGACTGCTATATCAAACAATTCTTGACAAAGATTCCAATTACGAGATGATTATTTCTGTAAACTTGCATTAAAAGGGGCACAGAAGGTGCAGAATTCTTGTAAGAGAAAGTTTGTGATGTATAAATATAGTATATACTTTATATATATAGTCTATTATATATATACATGCACACTAACATTTACTGCTAATTAATCTAAAATATAAAAAAAGTGGTGATTAATGCAAACATATGCAACATATTCAAGAATGTATTGGTGGTCTAAAAGATGTGTTAATTTTTCTTTAAAAGATAATACATTTTCAAGTAGCAACAGATATACTTCACTGTTAAGTACATTTAATCTCATTAGAATATCTCCTAGAAACCAAGTGGTTGGTGAGTCTACAGATCAGATGACATATTATTTTGAGATATAGCCAGTTCTCCAAATATAGCACATCCCAACTATTGAAGAAATGTTTAATAATTCTGTTCATATGACGCAAACAGACATATTAGAAAGGTATTTCCTAAAGGGAGTCATATTTCACAAATTAAAAGTCTTATTACTAGAATAAATTTGGAACTCTGACAGTCTTGCAAAAAGGGTATCTGACAGCATCACACTTTTTGGAAACAGGCACTGAATAGTCTTTATATCATTCTATGATAAGCATAACACTGAAGTAAAGATATGGAAAAGACATTAAAGAGGCTAATCTCCTTCTTCATATAATATCTATACCCTGCACCCCAATTCAAAAGAGAAAATCATGATTAAAAAAAAAAAAAGACATATACAGGAGTGCCTGTGTGGCTCAGTCAGTTAAGCCTCCAACTCTTGATTTTGGCTCAGGTCATGATCTCGGTGTTGTGTGATGGAGCCCACATTGGGCTCTGTGCTGGGCATGGAGTCTGCTTAAAATTCTCTCTCTCTCTCTCTGCCCTTCCTGCCCTCAGCCCTCACCCCAGCTCACAAGCACTCTCTCTCTCTAAAAAACAGCACACACACACACACACATTTATATACATGCACACATATGTGTGTATGTATGTGCATGTGTGCGTGCGTGTGTATATATACGTATATATATTTATAATTCTGATCAAGATAATAAAATGAATAATTTATAGAGAAATCCAAACATAATACTTATAAATTAAAAGAAAAACCTCTTTGGGGACCTTAAATGAAACAGATAAAGCAGACTGTGGAGGTAGAAGCTAGAATAAGAAAAGGACAATGGTGGTTTAGGAGTTGACCCAGGCTCACTGTGTGAACCAAAGATTTACAAAAGGTGTCCACTACTCAAGACTGTTGCTCATAACAAGTAGCAGCTTTTTTAAAGTGACAAGATATGGGGGCGCCTGGGTGGCACAGTGGTTAAGCGCCTGCCTTCGGCTCAGGGCGTTATGGGATCGAGCCCCACATCAGGCTCTTCAGCTATGAGCCTGCTTCTTCCTCTCCCGCTCCCCCTGCTTGTGTTCCCTCTCTCGCTGGCTGTCTCTATTTCTGTTGAATAAATAAATAAAATCTTTAAAAAAAAAAAATAAAGTGACAAGATATATTGTACACAGCTCTACAAGATGGATAACAGGGAACTGGCTTGAGGAATAAATATGCAATATCCCTACAATATATTACAATTAAATTACCAATATATGGACGTTTTTCTCCATAAGACTTCACCAGAAGGGCAGAGAGAAGGGAAGGATGAGAATAAAGTCACCAAACACAGAGAAGTAGTCAGGGGAAGAAAATGAAAAAGAAAGAAAGAAGGAAAGAAAGAAAGAAAGAAAGAAAGAAAGAAAGAAAGAAAGAAACTACCAGAAAAAAATAAATTTGCAAACTACAATTTTAAACCCAAGGAAAAATTCTAAATCAATTCCAACAAAATCAATACATTAAATAATTTATTTCTGAGGAAATTACAATTATAATGCAATGTGAAAAGGGCGCTTATTAGTGTCTTTAAGTTTCTCAAATCTAAAGGAAATAACTACATCCATAACCAAGACAAGAACTTATGGGAAAAAAACCTAATGATATGAATATAAAACATGTGAGCATGAAAAAACATATAAATAAAAATAAAAATCAGTTATTGAAATAAAAAATGCATCAGTAAGTGAGATAAACTGTAGAGTAAGTTCAGTAAAGAAAGTTTCAAGTGGACATTTAATAGACATTCTATAAGAAGGAATGTAGGAAATGATGAAAAGACAATATTCAAATACATATTATCTGGAATGTCTCTTAAATTAAGAAAGATACGAGTCCTTAAACTGAAAAGACACATGGAAGGAAAGGAAGTATGAATAAAGAGAAACAAACATAAAGAAGTAAAAAATATGAAGTAAATGAGAAAATATAAATGGCAACTAGAGAGAAAATTTAGAATTTTTTATGAACAATTACAATAGATCGCTAAAGACTCTTTTTTTAAAAAAGATTTTATTTATTTATGTGAGAAAGAGAGAGAGCACAAGTGGCGGGGAAAGGCAGAGAGAGAGGGTGAAGCAGACTCCCAGCTAAGCCTGAAATCATGAGCTGACCTGAAGGCAGACCACTTAACCGACTGAGCTACCCAGGAGCCCCTGAAGACTTCTTAATTTAAAATTAGGTTCCAAGACTAAAATACCACTTCAGTTCTTAGGGAAAATAAAATCTATATCTTCTAAGACTTAATGAAATATATAAAAATATTTTAGGCATGCCAATACAAACGTGTATCTCCTCTGAAATTGTTGCTAAAAGTATGTAACAGCTAAAGCATAAGTGATCAGAGAGAGAATGGTGAGCAAATACTTAATAACATGTGGTTTTACATCTAATTTTAAATAGTAATGATCAATGTGCAGGTGAGTTAAGAAAGACACATCTAACATACTACAAAACAATAACAAATCAGATCCAGGAATACATTTCAGAGAAAACTAAGACATGCTAAATTCCTTGTTTTGATCTAGGAAAGGATAGATATAATAAACATCTCTGGTTGTAAAAAACATTTAAGGTAAGTTATTAAAGAAGAAAACCATCATGGGAAAAAGTATATATTAATATATATCTTTCAGTTAAAGACGATGGGAAAATAATACACAAAGAAAGCATTGTAAGCAAAATACATAGTGGCATTTGGAAATGGTTCAAATATTATCACAGTAATTCTTAATAAACCAATGCTGCCTATTAAAAAACACACACTGAGATTCTAAAAGAAGCTATGACTGATCTATATCACTCTTAGAATTATTAGAAACAGACTCTAATAGAAAGGTTTTTTTTACATGATAAATGAAGACAGCTGGTATAATAATATTGGTATACTTCAAATGATTTTTAAGGCATAAAAAAAGGTGAAGGACAAACAGGATTGATAGTTATTGAAAGAAAGAAAACAAAAACATCGGCAGAAACTGATGGAAACTAACAAGAACAAAAAATTTTAAGGATATATAATGTGAAAAACACATTCTATAAGAAAAGCTTGAAGCATTAGAGATAAAAGTGAAACATACACCTGCACAAACACAGGGGGAGAGCCACAAGCAGAACCTGTACTCTCTTTTATTACCTTTTCTTCGATGTCCCATAGTGTTCATTCTGCAGTATTCTATTGGGTGAGATAGTTGTAAAGTTCAGTCACTGTGCAGAGGGACCATAGATATCTCTCGATGGAGGCAAGCCAATGTCACAGAAGAACTTCTTGCAAAAGAAGCTTCTGAAATAGAATATATATTGGCATGGCCATTGTATGGTTTTCAATATGTTTGACATTTGAGATTTATGTTCCTTAAACATGAATCTGATCCCTCCTTTCATCTGGACTTACCCTACAGGGGTGCGTAGTGTGTGTATGTGTGTGTGTGTGTGTGTGTGTGTGTGTGTGAGAGAGAGAGAGAGAGAGAGAGTGTTTGCGTTTACATGTGGTGCCATGAACATAACTTGCTTCATTTTTCTAAGCCCATCCCGGCTTATCTAGCACAGGAAGTGTTAATATTAACTACATTAGTAAGGATCATAAAAATCATAATTAGAAATTTCCAATGTGAATTTAAATTTCTTACTCTCTCTTTGAAATTAAAAAGTTACTTAGATCATATTGTTCCCTTGGCTCATCTTATCTTTAACATAATACTGTTAGAGGAAAATGAGAAAGCCAAGATAGGAACTTGAAAAAAAAAAAAAGAGTGTGAATATCCAGTCTGAACAAAAAGAAAAAGAAAAAGTAAAATATGAGCAATAACTTCTACAGAAATTTACAGGTTTACACTGTAACATATTTTAGTGCCTTATCATTTTATTCCTTGCAGAAATTGGCTTGTACGTGTCAACTACAGCTTCATTTCAAACTGTGGTCACAACATTAATATCTCCACAGGAAGACTATTAGATCATCATATTGATTTTTATCTTGCGACACAGCTCACCATTGTGTGTTATGTTCCATTTGTTTCTAAGTTATATTAATTACCCTATTTATTGTGCAAAAATGTTGCTCTTATAAAGTACTCTGGTGACCTAAGAGTCCATATAGTTTTTCTGGCGAGGCTATTTAGCCACAAATGACAGTGTAATATGTTGCAATTTTTCAGTAAGTCAAGTTTATTTTGATTATATAAGTTATCTTAAAGAGTACACTTTTCTTTGTAGAGTTCTATATGTCTTCAAGTGATGAAAATTTTGTAAAATTACATAAAACTTGCAAATAGATTGGGCATTATACTCAAATTTTTGATTTATAGTATGTTCCATGTTCATTTTTATAAAGGTACAAATATGTCTATTTTCATTAAACAATTTATATCATATAAATATACTAACAGTAGTAGAAATGTCATATAATATACAAATACATAAAGTTATATGAATCGGGTCCATCCAATTGGATATAAATTGTTAGTATCTTTTTCAAAACGAGCAGGCTAGCAATATTTATACTGCATCTTACAGAACTAATCCTCAAAAGGTGGTTTCCAGACAAGAAGCATCAGTACCACCTGAGACATCATTACAAAAGTGGATTATCAATATCCACCCCAGACTTACTGATTTTGGAAATTCTGGAAGTAAGACTGAACAATCTGTATTTTTACGAATCTTCCAGGTAACTCTGGTGCATACTAAAATTTGACAACCCATGTTTTATCCATTTGCTGGGCTTAATGTTAATATCAATTAAACCCTAGTCTTAGCCAGAAAGCTCAGAGAGATCTCAGAAATGCATACTAGAAGGCCTTACGCTCTGGCTTGAACAAATGCAACAAAACTAGAGTACGTATATTTCAAGGTAGTATTGCCAAAGGATTATTTTCTACAAGGTAATTTATTTTTCCTAGGAAATGTTTTTCAGTCACAATCATTACAGTTAAATCAATGATTAACCTGTGACTATTTTCTCAAATAACCTCGACAGAGAGTTCTTTTGAAATCAAGATGCTTTTTAACCTGGAGTGGCTTCTGAAATACAGCTGTCAAAATGGGCTCGGATGGAAGCGAGGATGTAGTGTGTGGCTAGATCCTTCTGAATGCGGACGTTGTTTTTGTTGACAGAGATTTTTATTATCTCTTTGCTTGCATGGTTTTTCACGGCCTTTTACCTTGAAATGTACCTTTGTTTTACCTATTTACAGTTTTCTGTGCCATCCTCTTGCTTTGCATGTACCAAAATTACAGTACAGAACAGGTTTAAGTAGTCTAGTTACAGAGAAAGCTTGGGATAACCACCACAGGCCAGACAAACACGTACGTAACACCAAGTTTAAACCTCTCCAGAAGAGCAGGAAACTTTTTCTTGTTATTAGTCTAGCTCCAAAGTTTACTACTTTAAGTTGAAATTATAAAGACCTGACCACTACATTTTATTAGTCTTTAACATTAATGATAATTTATTATCTCATTTCCTTCTCGTTAAATTTAATCTCCTAATTGTTTAACAATCATTCTCCATTACATGTTGGCCTATGGATGGTAGAAATGGATACAGTAAACCCATAAATGTCTGATTACTTAGTCCTTTTTGACTTGCTGATTTTGTCTCTACCTCCTCTTATTTATTGAGTTTCGTTAAAATTCATTTATAACTTCCGAAGAGTCTTTCTATTTCCTTTACTGCAGCTACAATATGAAAGTAAATTAGATGAATATGATACAGAGCATCTCTACATGACCGGAATAAAGTAAAAGACTCTTCTGGAGCTTTATTCTCATAATACAACGTTCATTATCCTTATTTCAAAGATATTCGTATTAGACCCTAAGAATTTCTGTCTCATGACTCCTGTGATTTCAAACAAGGTAAGGCAATAGACTGGGATGTTTACATTTTAATCTGAAAGTTACCTTGCAATAATAGGGTTTTCTTTTAGGATATTAAAATGAGCTGAGAAGCATGCCTGCAGAGACCACACTGTGCACAGAATAAGCCAAATCATCCTATTCCGTTCAATTAGATATGGTAAGAAAGATAAACATAACAAATGAGCCTGTGGAATATGCAAACAGCTTCAAGGAAAAAAAACCAGGAATGAGAAAACTGCTAAACGGTAAGCAAGCACTGGTACTTTGGCAAAAGATTTAAGTGATTTTTCCTCCAGACATTAATAAAGTTTTAATAAAGTTATTATCTAAAGAGTAGTATTAAATAGAGCATCAAGCCATCAGCTTACGCCAAATGACATGAATATCTTTCTCCCTGCTAGGTGTTTAAAAATCATTTTCATATCCTGAAGTGTCATTTTGCTTAATGATTTATCTTTCATGTATCTCCTTTTGACCCACTCATGCTTAGATTTTATTAATTTTAGTAGAAATAAGGCAGTATATATTTTTAGTGTAAAAGAATAGAAAATAATAGAAAAATAATGTGCTATGCAGAATTTTACTGAAAGCTTGTTTAAAAGCATATGGTGATTGGAACGAGACAAGGATGCTCATTCTCCTAATTTCTACTCAACATAGTACTGAAAGTCTTAGAACAATTAGGCCAGGGGAAAAAAAGGCATCCAAATTAAAAAGGAAGAAGTAAAATTGTTTGTGGATGATATGATCTTAAAATCCTAAAGACTCCACAGGAAAAAACTGTTAGAACTAATAAATGAATTTGGTAGTTTCAGGATGTAAAATCAACATACAAAAATCAGTTGTATTTTTATATACTAACAATGAACTATCTGAAAGAGAAATCAAGAAAGCAATCCCATTTAAAATAGCATCAAAAACAATAAATTACGTAGGAATAAATTTAACCAAGAAGGTGAAAGACATGGACAGTGCAAACTATAAGACACTGATATCAGAAATTGAAGAAGACCCAAATAAATGGAAAGATATTCCAAGTTCTTGGATTGCAAGAATAATATCGTGAAAATTCCCATGCTACACAAAGCTATCTATAGTCAATGCCATTCCTACCCAAATTCCAATGACAATTTTTTACAGAAATAGAAAAAAAATCCTAAAATTTGTATGGAACCAGATGAGGTTCTGCAAAGCCAAAGAAATCTTCAGAAAGATGAACAAAGGTAAAGGCAGCACATTTCCTGCTTTCAAACTATATTACAAAGCTATAGTAATCAAAACAGTATGGTACTGGCATAAAAACAGACACATAGATCAATGGAACAGAACAGATAGCCCAGAAATAAATCCATTCACATATGGTCAATTGATTTACAACAAAGAAGCCAAGAATATGCAATGAGAAACGGATAGTGTCTTCAATAAATGGTGTTGGAAAACTAGACAGCCAAATGCAAAAGAATGAAATTTGACCCATATCTTATACCATACTCAAAAATCAACTCAAAATGGATGAGACGTAAATGTAAGATCTGAAATCATGAATATCCTAGGAGAAAATATAGGGGAAAAAACTCCTTGGCATTGGTCTTGATAATGATTTTTTTGGATAAGTCACCAAAAAGCACAGGCAACAAAAACTAAAATAAACAAGTGGAACTACATCTAACTAAAGAGTTCCTGCACAGCAAAGAAATAATACATTGTAAAAGTAATCTACAGAATTGAAGAAAATAGTTTCAAACTATATGTTGGATAAGGGTTTAATCTCCAAAATGTGTAAAAACTCATACAACTGAATAGCAAAAAAGCAAATTATTTAATTTTTAAAAAATCAGTAAAGGACCTGAATAGACATTTTTAAAGGAAGACATACATAATGACCAATAGGTTCATGAAAAGGTGCTCAATCTCACTAATTGTCATGGAAGTACAAATCACAGCCACACATAAGTATGTATGTCAGTTACTCCTCGATAAATTTGTAAAAATTAAAAATATGGTGACCATGTTGTCCAAAGACTAGCTGATGGCCCTTGATCAATTAATCATTCTGCAGTCTTATTCTCTGATGTCTGGTCATTCTAGCATCTCCTTGAAAATTCTTGATCTACAACTATGGTATTTCCCAGTCATTTTAAAATACTAGGAAGTCAGTGCAGAGTTTTCGTTGGTGATAAAATGCCTAACACATTATCTGTGTTCATATGTATTGATTTCATCACTGCATAACCACATTATGGCATATTTCTAGGTAATGCTCCTTGAGCTTTTCACACTTATTTCTTATGAAAATAGTTTCAATTCTTATTTTTGTATAAATAGTTCCAAAGTGCATTTCACACATCATAGTTCCTAATCTCTTCTCCAATATCATATTTCTAGCTTGCTTTATTTACAGTTGATTGCAACCAAACTTTAATGTATTAAAAAATGAATTTCCCTTTGGGGCGCTTGGATGGCTCAGTCAGCTAAGCAACCAACTCTTGATTTCAGCTCAGGTCATGGTCTCAGGATTGTGAGATTGAGCCTGTCCTGAAGCCCCTTGTCCAGCCCTGCATCAGGCTGCTCTCTCAGCAGGGAGGCTGCTTGAGATTCTCTCTCTCCCTCTACCTCTGCTCCTGCCCCTGTTCATACGCTCTCTCTCTCTTTCTGTCTCTCAACTAAACAAATAAATAAATAAAATCTTTAAAAAATAAAAAATGAATTCCCCTTTAAACATACACTTATTTATAATTTTCCTTTATTATTTATAGAATTTCTAGTCTATTTAGAACTGCAACTTCAAATTAGTAGGACTATATCCTTTCAATTATTTTTCTTTCTTTTCTATCAGATGTTCTCAGTTTTTTTTTCCCCCCCAAAGCCTCTTCATATTCAATTCTTTTTCTACTTGGCTAATTTGTAAATCACAACCCATAGCTTTATGCTTAAACATTATATACACTTTGATTTCTTACATCTCTTAACATTTATATATACTGCAGTCAGAAACACCATTGCTTGGGTAATCCCTCTAAAACACCATGGCACCTTTTTACTCTTTTTATATCTATCCAATATTATCAATATTAATTGGGTCCATACTATGATCCATGGTCTCTTGAAGTCTTTTGTTGTTGTTAAAGCCTAAGTGTTTCATCACCACTTCCAACTGATTGATCAAACTATGTTCATTTCCCCCTTCTCACCCAAAAAATCTTCAGTTTCAGTCTGGTTCTTGTCATTCTCCAGAAAAAACACAGTCTTTGATAATTTGTGCCCTTGTGTACCATGTCCCCATATTTTCCTTACTTGAAGCTTATTTTCTGTCTATTCCCTTCTTACCTCTATCCAATAAAATATATCCAATAAAGATGTAAGATGAGCCACAAATAAGATCCACATATGTAACTTTATATTTTAGAATAGCCACATTAAGCAATCAAAATTCAACAGGTAAACTTTATTTCAATGTTATATTTGATTTTACCTAATATATCAAAAATATGTCTACCTACATTTCAAGTCTTCCAATGAACAAAAGAGGCAGGTGGCTACTGTGTTGGGCAGAGCGGCTCTAGAATATGGAGTTCTCCTCAATACCTTTCCTAATTCTGTTCCAGCATTATTACTCTCTTTTTTCTTTCTCATAACGTTTAAATTAAATGCTTCAAAAATAGAGGAAAACATGAGTTCAGAAGCAACATACTAAAACTAACATTCTTGTATCCCATTCCACTATTTCTGATGGACCTAATGTTTAAATATTATGAGTCCTCAGTTTTGTTCTCTGAAATGCATGCACATAATTTAAAAGTTAATACTACTTCAAGCTTTATAGCCAAACTCAGGAAATTCTTTTCACTCCTAGATCACACTCACTAGAGTCAACCACTCTCAGTTCATTTAATTGTTTCTTCTTGTACTTGCCTCCATATTTTAAATAATATAATCTACTGACTTTTATGTTTTCATGTTCTTTATTACCTATCAATTTCCAAATACAGACAATGAGGATGTTGCATTCTTAAAACTACCCCCTCCCACCCATATTTTCAAACTTTCCCTTTCCTCTTTCTCCCCAACTTCCCAGCATATTTATACTACAATTTCTTGTTGAATCAATACATTACTTGGACCATGTAAATGTTATTCACACTAAGAAAATATAGTATATTTACATTCTATTTCTTGAAAATCTCATAGTTTTCTCTAGAAGAAATAATCACGACATTCTTTTGTTTTCTTATTGTCTTTGTATCTGAATATTTTTTTCTCCAGCTTTCTGGTCTGGCAGGAAGCCTCATAATCCCCACTCGATGTAGCAAAACACATCAGATAATGTAACTTTTATTTTGTTAGAAGTATCTTTCCTCCTTGAGCATTCTCCCCGGGGTTGGGGGCTGCTCCAGTCTGGATTGGATGTTGTCAAGATCAGTTTCACATGTATCTTCTTGGGACTGCCTTACATCTCTCTCGCCTGTGTTGGATCTGTTACACAGTATCGTTTTCTGGACCCTTTGTTGACTGTTTGCTATCTTGTTTAGAAAAGCATATAATCACAGTAGTATCCTGAACATGTGCGTTTTGGTGATGCATTAGGTTTGAGAACTTGCATGCTGAAACATTTTATTTGCAGAAATAAGACATTGTAAAAATGCATTTAGACATATACAAAAATAGTGAGCAGATCCTGTCCTTAACCCAGCTCTATTCTCAAAATGCACATTACAATTCTTATCTTCTGGGATAAAGGGTCTAAATAGAGGGAAGGTGGAATGGGGTGTGTGTTCAAAGGGCAGGTAACTTTTTCACAGATAGAAGGGAGACAGATGATGGTCCCATTGTCCTTATTTTTCCTGGCTCATTTGAGAATGAATGAAACTACGTAATAAACTTGTATTTACTGGCCATGAATAAACTTGTATTTACTGGAATTCCTCCTCAGTCCTGACAGTCTAAATAGCCCGGGGACACAGAACCACCCTTTGACCTTACCAATCAAACACTATCCTGTGAATCTAACCAGCACTTGGGCCTGGAGACACTTAGAGTGCGCAGTGAGAACACAGTACTTCTCAACAGGGAGATATGAAGGCTTAACCTTACAATAATAACAATTTCAATAATAAATTTACTAGGTTAATGTTTCTGAACCTTGCTTATTGTTACGGTGAGGATTATACGGCATTATCTTCACAACTGAATACTTTTGGGGGTTGATTATAATTTTGGCAATAATTTTCCCTCTGAAGTTTCAAACATTCATCTGTCGTTTTCTAACTTCTAGAATCGCTGTTGAAATATCTGGTGACATTTCAGAATGAAGATTCAAACTTAATTCTCTTCACCTCAGTAAATAATCACCTGTACCTCATCCCTCCTTGATGTCAATGAGTCTGGAAACCTCACATTCAGCTTTGCAGAAAGTAAAGCTCCATTCTTCTGCTTGGATGGGAGAGAAGTTTGTCTGTTTTCTTGGTTTGGGGAGAGAGGTGAAAGTTTACATGTTTCCTGTACTTTATTTTTAATCAATTCTTCTGTTTCCTTCCAACCTCTCCCAGTTCTCACAATCCAAGTATTAGGTGATTCTGATTCATGAAACTTTCAAAGTGTGCCTGATCTTGATTGGGTCCCTTCACACTGTTGTACTGGTAGTTAGATTTCAGCATCCCTTACTTTGATAATGTTAGCGTTTATCAATCCATACTTCATCTTCTAAAATTGTGTTGGCTTTTCTTGTCTTCTGTGGTTTCTTCCCATACTTTGTTCACATTGCTTTTATTTATTTATATAATTTTATACCATTATTGTGACTTCATTTGAACTTTTTGAGAAAACAGAAGTCTCAGCTTGACATGAGACATGACAGCAACTTCAGAATTTGCAAACTAAAAGAGTGCTTATTTGAAGCTCCTAATTCTGTTCTGTCAATTAGTTAACACTTTGTCTTTGTGTTTTAACATATGAAATTAGACCGAAATTACCTCTTTTCAAATCAGACTATAACCTCTCTTTATTTTGTCTATACCTGAAAGAGCTGAATATACATAGAATATACTCAATAGTTACTAAAGATGTTTAACAAAAGCTCAAAATGGTCCATGATAATCATGAGACTGTAACTTCTTTTCACATAAATATATAAAAAAAGTCCCTTGTATATAGTAAAGTGCAAGTTCTTTGTTCTCGGGCACAAAATCTAATCATAAATGATTTCTTTAGGTAACATTAAAATAATAATTGTATGGTTTTTATTTTTACATAAAGATATAATCAGAGCTTCATCAATGTAATATAAATGCAATATATAAAAAGGGAAAAATGAGCATTGCTTTTTAATTAAAAAAAACTTTCAAACACCTTTTATAATGTGTTCCATAAGGACAAGACTTTTTGTATGTTTTTTTGGTGTGTGTTTCTATGTGTGTGCATATATATGTGCATGTATGTGTGTATATATGGATATGTATGTGGGTGTGTATATGTATGAATATATAATATATAAATCAATAAATATTTGTTAAGTTTATTTAATTATGGTGTGGTGCTTTTCAAATAATTTTCACAGCAGCATTTTTTCTGTTCTATCTTAATCATTTATAACCCCACCTAGAACAAAGTCTTGCACATAGTACACATCATAATTAGTGAAGAAGCATTTATTAAGTGGATAAAGATATGCTGAGACAAGGCTAACATTTTGGCTGATATATCTCCATTCAATGATAATTTTAAATACAGCGGTGGTGAGTTATAAGGAGAGAAAAGAGAGAGGGAGAGGAAGGAGGGAAAGAAGACTGGGCGAGGAGAGGGAGAAAACAGGTGAATAAAGTATGTTAATTCTGTTCTGGTAACTCTTTTTCAAAGTGTGACCCACAGTTTCAAGTGTTGGAAGTTAAAGAATGCAAGCCCTTCAAAAATTAATAAAATTGACAGTATAAATCAATGAGACGGCAACTGCTAAATTTTATAAACCACAAATATGCACATCTAATATGAATAATAATTTCTGAAACTATCCAAGTATTATGTAGTATAAAACATCAACTGGAATAAAGTTGCTAGTGATTACACCCCTAAGGTATTCAGAAAGTGCGTCGTTACAGTCCACTTAAGGGAATGAAAGGTAACTTGCTCTGGAAAAGTAAGTTAAATGACTTGAAAGTGGTTATAATGATAAAAAAAAGAAGACAGTCATGTTTTTCAATGCTTCTAGTCAAAAAATAACAACCAAAAAAACCCCTTTATCCATGAATTTTGTTATTAAAAATGGCAATATTTCTAAACATTAATTTATATGTAATTTGAAATATGCATCAACTATTATGCCTTGCGTGTTTGCTGTCAAATTTTAAATTCCTCAAAATTTCCATTATCAAACCAGAGAAAAAGCTACTTGGTGGGGTCTTCTCATTGGGAAAGTGGGGGTTGTCTTATATTTGAGGTATATTTAGGCATTTATGGTAATCCAACTTTAGAACACCCTCTATTCCTATGAGTTTTCTGTAATGTTGCGTTTTATTAGTAGGGTGATATCTACTAAGATTAATTTAGATATCACTTAGAAAACTGTGATAATAAAAGAGTGATAACCCCTATTCATGCCTTTTATTCACCATTTTGCTCTTTCTAGAATAAAGTATTAAATCTTTAAAAATGATTACACATATTTACTTATCACTAGAATATTCTTTCATTGTATATTTCTAACAAAGGCGGGAAGCAATATTTTAATGTATCAGAACACATCTGACTTGGTTACTGCATCAATGGGTTCATTTTAATTTCCTCTTGCTGTTTAAACTTGAGATCCTGAAAATCATTACCCTTTAAAAAAAGATAAAAACATGAATGCTCTCAGATACCTTTATCTTGTATATCTAGTCATTGTAAATGCTACAACTTTTTTGCCACAGATTTGTCTTAAGTAATATGTATAATAGTCACATAATCTCACACATTTATTTGTGTCAATTAGGTTTATAATCTGATAACTTTGGTCAATGAGTAAAAAAAAATAAATATAAAAGGCAAATCTCTGATGTTTTTATTGTTTTATTTATTTTTTGTGGTTTTAAGTTTTTATGTAAATTCCAGTTAACACACTGTGTAATATTAGTTTCAGGTGTAGAATTTAGTGATTCATCCCTTACATACAACATCCGGTATTCCTCACAATTGATGAAAATTAAATATAAAGCCATCTGAGAAAATGTTGCTTTCAGTCTGACTTCAATCACAGGGCCTGGACAATCCGACGAAGAAATTCTTTTTATGGTTTTTCATAACCGTTACATTAAAAAAATTATAGGTCTATTCAAGAAAACACAAACCAATCCAGTTTCTTCTTAACAATATGTCATGCTTACATTCTTACTTTTATTTTCTGAGGTGTCGAATTAAAGGCGTTACTTCACGAAGCCACACAGAAGGAAATCTGTTGGTGAGTTTTCTTATCTTCTAAATCTTTGAAGTCACCTCGCTCCCTTTTAAAACAATAGAAGTTTTCTTTATTTCTACACAATTGGTCAGAATCTGTACCGTTTCTAGTTTGCATCCACTCCTTAATCACTAAGTAACTTGAAGACAGGGCTTTTTCTAGTTATCAGTCCATTCACTGAACTTTACCAATGTGCATAGCATATACGTGGTGCTCAATAAATACTTAGTAAATGGCTCAACAGATGAATGAAGGTGAAATTTATCAAGTTCTGTACATCAGAGTTTTGTGTATCATCTTTGTTCATATATTAATAAAATTATGGTCCTTACCCACTGTGTTTACCCAGATCAGGTTTTCTTCACTAAGTGCTTAACAAGGAGGGCATAAAATGATCTAAATATTTTAATTTACATGCTGACAATGTGTTTCTTTTTTATATGAGTCACCAAAATGAAAAAGCAAACAAACAAACAAAAAACCCAAACCATTTTGCAATATGAAAAATATTAGTAAAATTGTATGATGATATTCTATATAAATAGATGGAATCTATTTTAGGCTTAATTCAACATATATCACAAACAGTGTCCTAACCAGGCCAAAAATAACTTAAAAGTGCTATAGAAAATACCTAAATTTTAAAGATCACTTGTAACACCAGAAAATTAACTACCTAAAGCTTACTAAACAAAAGATGAATTAGTTTACAACTTTTCTTTTCTTTCTCTCTCTTTTTTTTTTTTTAATCAGGGACCATAAATGCTATTCTTCATGTATGGGAGGATTTTGATATGTAATATTAATAGCTTATGTTACTTCTCCTACAAAATATTTTTATTGAAGTATAACATACAGTGTTTTGTTAGTTCAGGTGTAAAATAAAATGGATATCATCTAGCATTATTTGTTTCTCAGTGCTTGATCCAAGGGAGGGCAGGTTACTAACCGTCTCTCTATCAATCAGTTTCTTAATGTAATGGTACAAGTAATTAGTTTACAGTCAAAGTTGGTGCTATCATGAGAAATATTTTATCCCATTAATACAAAATTTCTATATCTGCAATGATCCCATATGTGTTAGCTTTATATTTGGTCTAGTAAAAAAGATTTCTATTTACCTCATTTTCAAATCTTTGTGGGCTACCCACTGTTGCTGCCAGGCATTCCTATCTACTCTTTCTTATGGTGTCCTAATTCTGTTCTAAATATGTCCTTTACCAAAGCGTAGAACAGATATTCTCCTTACTCGTTATGGGAATTCTCAAATCCTTTATGGACTCGATCCTGCTCTTCTAAATAACCTTCTATTCAGAGTGAAATTTCCACTTGTTCATTTATTATATCATAGACCTTGTCCATGTGCTTTGCTTTCTTGGAGTTTTTTCCAGATTGTCAATTTCTCCTTTTAAATATTATATAAAAATTTATCCAAATCCACAATTTAGAAGGAGGATGGAAAGTAGCAAGGGTATCTGTCAGTTGTATTTATTCAATTTATACATTCTGTCAAACTCAATATATTATTTCAGGTGAAGAGAAGTTCTGATCTGGGGCATACATTCAGACATGTATGTAGGTAGTTTTAAATATCTCTTTATATCCTTATCTACGGGTTGGGTAATCTGGAGTCAGGAAACTTTGATCCAACTAGAGGGAACAACATTAAATTCAGAAAATATGTTTTGCCTAAGTCATCTGGATCTTATTAAATTATGGTCATTTTATCTACAATAAAATTTCAAATAACTGATGAGTCCTTCATAAACAAAATGAGAAAGCATATAATTCTGGCAGAACAAAAGTATGCATATGTGGTGACAGGCGAAACTGTGAGGGCTGCTTTCTCACTTCCCCATCTGAAATGAGCATGAGTCCCAGCTCATGGCTCTCTTCCTTTCGAAGTTGGCTGGTTTCTTCTCTCAACCAGTCACAAGCTTAATATGGTCCATCCTCAGCAGTATAGGCACCTTTTCAGGGCAGAACTGCAGCGCTTATCTAAACTGCTACGACTCCAGTAACAACGTGAAGTTTTTACCTTCAAATGTATGGCTTTTATTTCTACAGATAAAATTTTCAACAATGGTCTTGATTTGGTTCTAAATCAATGAAATGATAGTGGAAAGGTGATAGAGTGTATTTGGATGAGGTTTTAGAAAGGGATCATTTTCTTCCAACTGTACATCTAATAAAACCATGTAATAAATTCTTTCTTTGCCTTGCTGACAGGGTCATCTTCCAGAAGATTGGGAACATAACCAAGGAACTTCAATTTTTACTTAATTTGAGCAAAAAGAAGTCCTGCCTACTGAAGAGTAGTGATGAGAAATTTGGAGAGAAAAGTGCCAACTTTCTGGGTATAGTCATAAGCACTATCCTAGTACTATAGGAGATGCATTATTCTCCTCTTACACTCTGCCAAAAGGGAGATTCTAAAAAAGTTTTAAGATAATGGACAATTCTGTGCTAATAAAATATACTAATACAGAGGATCTGCAGAGATTGGAGGTGAAGTCGCAATGATGAAGAGCACCTAATTCTAGCCATACCACTTACTAATGATACAACCGTCTGCATTATTTGCAAATAAGGATAACAACAGTACATATCCTAAGGGTTTGTTGCAAAGCTTAAATGAATTGAAATACATGAGGTGCTTAAACCAGCACCTGGCAAAGTATCTTACTGAGAGATTTATAATGAAATTCTATCACTTCAATCAGTGAAGGAAGAATAATAATAATAAAAAAAACAAGCATTGTATCAGCTCAGATATTTCTCTAATAAGGATACATGTATTTTTTTTAAGTATGTAAAGAAAGGATACTTAACTATGGAAAAATACATCAATAGAATGAAAATATAATAGTCCCACTGTGTCTATTATCAAAAATAAGCTGGCACTTGCAAAATATATCAAAAAGAACAAGAACATTTATGAATATGGATATACTCACCATTTTAGGCAAATCTTAAAGAAATCAATAAGGACTACTAAATGTAATATGTTTGCTTTTTGTCTGTTGAAGAGAACAATTTGCAAACTGGAAAGTGTTAGTGATTTATTGTTGAGAGACCTCTTGCCTGTGACAAGTGAAGAAACATTAAATGAATTAAAATCTCTGGTACTGAGGATTATAAATATGACTTGATAAATAATTTAGAGTGTGATTGTGCAATCATTGCTGACTATCTATGATGTATTACGAATAATAGGATTAGGGCCAAAATTTAAAAACAGGCAAATGTACTACACTTTTTATAAATGAGAAAATGATGTATTCTAGAATCTACAGGCAGAATGCACTAAATGTTGTCCTTGGCAAAATTTGGGTATTAAATATAAGCCAGGTGGACTGTAAGCAAATTTGTAGTTGACAAAGGGCCATAATGTCAAGATTCTAAACCTTATCTTTCAAATTCCTTATTCTGTAATTCTCATCAAGATACCTCATTTTCTTGATTTATGTTTTGTCACCTGAAAAGTGAAAGATTATGTTAGACACCACTTGAGTTCCCTTTTAACTAGAACATTTTATAAACCTATGACTATGTGATTCTGCGTTGGCAAGGGCATCTCAAACTAAACACATTTTATGGTGTGTGCAAATTAAACGTGATTAACATGAAAAGAGGCTGTGAACATTAGCATTGTCAAATAAAAACAAATCTGGATTTAAGAAAGGAGAGACTTTCTTTTGAATGGATTATTGCTTTGGAGAGTGGGGGAGAGGACCATTACAATGGGGAGAATGCTCCCAACAGTGAGACCTGGAAGAATCTTAAACATCAGGCAGAAAAAGGACTTTTCTTTTATAAAGACAAGTAAATGATATTAGAAAAAAAAAAAAAAAAAAGACTTGCGAGGAAACTAGCGCAGTGAATGCAGGTGAAGCAGTATAAGAGTTGATCAGAGAACGTTTTACCCTGAGGTCAGCCTAGTCTCTCTCTTGGAGAAGTTTGCATGCTGGCTCAAGCTGAGGGTGAATCACAGGTTAGGAGTACGGTGGAGGGAGAGAATTTAGTCTGATGAAGTAAGATTGATGGGCATCTTGTTCCAATTGATCACTGGGGACAAATAGTTTAGCTAATTATTTATGAGACACATTATAATCTTTTGGAGAGTCTTTGCCTGGCCTTGTCATAGGTAAGCAAGGAGGAAATCTGTGAGACATATGGAAAAGAGTGGTTCTAATAAGGCTTTTCCTGGAACTCAAAGGGATTCACAGTCTGGGTAAAATTTAACATTTTCAAGGTACATGCCTTAGTGCAGATGTGTTTCAATTTCTCTCTGATAATTAACTATGAATGGAATGTCTGCATCATATGGTATCAAAGAAAAATTGCACCAGACAAAATAAATGGGCAACAGAAGAATTTATTTGAGATTATTGCACTAGAGAAGAGAGATTAGGCCTAATTCCACTGAAACAAAAGGCAAGAGGGTTTTTGAGCACCGGTGTGAGCTGGTGGAAAAACACAGCAGGACATAAGTGAGCAAGGTTGGTGAATGTGACTAGACTGTGTAACCTTGCTCAATGTGACTAGACTGTGTTTGCTAATGGGTGTATATCAAAGTTGGGTCCCTACTGTCCCAAGAACTGGGAGACAGGTGCTCTATTTTCATGATGATTACATTTCCAAGGGGGTGTCTCCCAGGTATTAGAGAAAGACATTCTCTGGGTTCTGAAACTTTAAGAGACCAGAGAAGGCTTATATCTCAAAGGGTCAAAGGAAAATTGATCATTTATCAAAGGTTTTGTAAAACAAATGCTCTAAAAAAAGAGAGGTTAGGAGCCTGTATCAGAAAGAAACCTGTCTAAAGTTTAGTCAAGCCGAGAGAAACAATAATGCCATCTTGGTCAATAGTAAGTTTATATTTAACTTATAAGAAATTGTCAAATTGTTTTCCAACATAGTTGTACCATTTTGCATTCCCACTGCACTATGACAAAAACTAGAAACAACCCAAATATCCATCAGCAGGTGAAAGGATAAAGAAATTGTGCTATTATCTAAACAATGAAATAGTGCTCAACAATAAATAGAAATGATTGCTGACACATGCAAAAACATAGGTGAATCTCACAAACATATCAATCGAAAGATACCAGACAGGAAAGAATACTTACCATATGATTCCATTTTTGTAGAAGCCTGAAAAGACAATTCAAATCTACAGATCAGTGATTGCCAGGGGCTAGGAGTAGGGCTGAGAAAGAACATGAGGGGCTGTTTTGGAGTGCTGAAAAAATTCTATATTTCAATAATGGTGATGCTTAGATGAGTATATGAATTTAAGTAAACTTACTAAAACCTAGAGCTATAGTGGGTACGTCTGATTATAAATTATGCCCTAATTAGCCTATTTAAAATGTTTAAGAAAGCTGTAAGTCACACTGGTATTACTAACCTGTTAGGTAGGAAGAAAACTCACACATAGATTACTTTCCATTTTTAATGTACAAGTTAATAATTAGGTTCTTGATAAGATAAGAGAACAGAGTCTGAAGATAAAGAGTATCTATGACCTCAGGCTCTTATAGAACAAAGGGAGCAGAAGGGTGGGAGAAAAATCTTACTGGAATTTAGATTTATTTACTCATTCTCTCTCTTCTATGATTGTTGGGACTGAACGAAAAATTTCCTAAGATATTCATAAGTGATAACAAAATGTTCTCTGAGCTATTTAGTACATGGTGCTTTTTAAAATCTTGTAAACAACGTCTAGCTTCAAACATGTAAAACCTTGCAACGTTCAAATGATCTAAAGGAAGTTTGTTGTAGGGAAAGGAATTTTTTTCCACTGAAGTAGTAAATGAACTTGAATAGCCTTGCACTTACCTATACTGTTATTATAGAAATTGTTTAGTTTCTTTCTGACAAAAATCTCAGAAACCAAGTGTCTACTTTTTCTCCCACGGTGCTTGTAAGATAAATGTGACTCTTGCAGATTTAAACAGAAAAACAAGTGAAGTTTGATTTCTTCCATAACAACCACTGTGGCCCACTTGATAAATGAATGGCTGCAGAGAAGATGTCTTAATTTTTGTTGCAAATTTTTAATTTATACCATGAGATCTTGTGGGCAAGATGGAGAAATGTGTTATGGAAGAAGGGCTGGGATTAATTGGTTAATCACACTGACACAAGGCTGATAATAGTGAGGGTAATGGGAGCATATCATGGGACTTGGTCTTTGTCCCTTAATTAAAAATCTTTGTCACTGACTTCACTAGACATCTTGGTGATGCATCTGTCATTAATCTCTTTTAAAAATCTTTCCCTTTGGGACTTCCTCCTGTTCTGTCCAGTCCTTCAGAGGGCTGGTTGGCCCCACTACAACTGCCAGACTTCCTCACCATTAGATGGCACTACTGGTAGAGGAATGCAAGGAAGGAGGAAAGGAGAAGGGGGAAAAACAAGAGGCCAGCATTTGTGTGGCCATCTCTCTATGTTTTAGGAAGCATAGTTTTGTGCCTAAGAATCTTTATCTTTGCAGGAAAAGGGCTATAACTATATGCCATATAAAATGCTTCAATAGTGGTCTATGAACTCATGCTCAGGATAACATGGCTTACGTTACAGGTTGAGTATTCTGGAAGAAGATACTAAAATGAAGTTTGTGGTACACAGAGATTAACCACTGTGAAGGAAAGAGGGAAGAAGCAGAGTTGGGCAGAGAAAGAGGTAAAAGTCAAATGTAGTGTCAACAAAGCCACAGTAATTTGGGAGGAAAATCTAGAATGATCATGGCCCGTCGGATTGTTCTACATGGGGTCTAAATGGCATGGCCCTTACATCCATGCTTTATTCACCAGATAAAAACTTTCCCAGGAAGAGTGGGTTTTCTGTAGTTGAGGTATACCCAAAAGAAATTGGAAACTGAAGGCTATCTGTTTACGGACTGAATTCTCCCCACCCACACACTTCATGTCCCCTCTCCAACATGCAGCTTTGCAAGTCTTTCCTTGAAGGGGAAACTGAATGATACATTTCCAGATATTTCACAGCCTGTCTTTGAATCTTGGATGTCACTTTTACATATTTTATTATCTTAGACAAATTTTAAATGTCTCCTTGCCTCAGTTTATTCCTCTGTAAGATGAAATAATAATAGTGCCTACTCATGATTATTAATTTAATGTGTCAACCTAGTTAGGCAACTCTGGCCAGCTTTATGGTCAAACACTAGTCTTTGTTGGTTGGAAGCTATTTTTTAGACGTGATTATCATTTAAATCAGTAGACTTTGAGGAAAACAGATCATCTTTCATAATGTGGGTGGGTCTCATATAATCAACTGAAGGTCTTAAGGGAAAATACCTGAAACTGAGAGAAATCTGTCCTCAGACTGCCTTCAGACTCAAACCTGCAACATCAACTCTTGCTGGAATTTCCAGCCTGTAGCCCTGCCCTGTAGATATCAGACTTGCTAGCCCCCACAATCCTGTGAGCCATTTCCTTAAAATAAATCTCTCTCTCATCATTTGTGTACATACTATTGATTCTGTTTCTCTGGAGAATGCTGACTAATGCAATATTTCACAGAGCCGTTACATGACTTAAATATATGGGGCTATAGCACAGTGCCTGACGAATACTTAGGACACAATAAATATTGGCACCTATTGTTTACCTAAAGGTTTCTATGCATTAACAACTCAAGAAATTATGAATGGATCATCTTAACTATAAAAATAATGAATCCTTTGTATATGAACCAAACTAGATTTAGATATTAATTACTCTTGAATATTTTAGAGTTCATCTAAAATTAAATGTACTCTCTTATATATGAAAGAATATGTTCAATTTTACTATTTTTTATAGTAGTCCCTAGATACTTTGTTTTTCCCAGCAAGTCTCTGAAAATTTATCATGCAGATTACAGTGTAATATTAACTACCTTTGAGTACTAGAAGACTGTAAAATGCACTCCATGGTGTTTCAGTGCATGAAGGTACTTTCGGAGTGTTTTATGTAGCATAATCCATTTACTAAAACTCACAGTGCCCCTTGTTTTATGAGGTTCTACAAAGATGACAGATGTTCCTTAATGTTTCACCCTGGGAATTCTCACTCAAATAAAGCTGTCTACACAGGAGACTATGAATATAGATTCAATTGTTTAGAGGATGGAAATTCTCCAATTATAATACTATTTATTATGAGTTTCACAAAAATATTTGCACTAAAACACAATGTACTGGAGTTAGATGTGTAACTCAAATTGTCTCTTAATTGTCAGGCTAAAGGTTATTGCAAAACTGTTTTTCAACACATGGGTGTAAATGTCTGACCGCCTCTGTACAGATGAGTTGGAGAGATTGTTCAGATACAGATTTCTCCATTTATCCATACCTACTGGATCAGAATCCACAGGAAGAAAGCCCCCATATATCCACTGTAACAATGGATTCTACTTCTTATCCACCCTATAGTTTAAAATTTACTAGACTATAAACTCACAAAATAAGTTTAAAAATTAGAAAATTTTCAGGGGTGCCTGGGTGGCGCAGTCGTTAAGTGTCTACCTTCAGCTCAGGGCATGATCCCGGCATTCTGGGATCGAGCCCCACATGAGGCTCCTCCGCTATGAGCCTGCTTCTTCCTCTCCCACTCCCCCTGCTTGTGTTCCCTCTCTTGCTGGCTGTCTCTATCTCTGTCAAATAAATAAATAAAATCTTTAAAAAAAAATTAGAAAATTTTCAGAATCAACTACATATTTAGAAATATAATTGAGTAAAAAAGCTTTATAAAACTTTTTTATAAACTTTAAATTTCCAATTATCTGCTCCGTTTTTGTTGAAAAACATAGTAGTTGGGTGTGTTGCATATATTTTTACATAGACACAGTGTCAGAAAGCAAATAATTTATCTTCAGCAAGAAGTTTATGCCACCTTACTGTATCTGTATCAATAGATTTTGACCTAAGGCAAACTGAAATCAACAACATACAGATGATTTCTTTTGGAAATTATTGAAAGATGTTGCAATATTTCAGACTTGATAAACAAGTAATTAAGTTAAACATTTGATCATTTTGATGTAATCATATGAATTCCAAAAAGCATTTTCATTGTATGATATTAATTATATCTAAACAGTCAGCTATTGTACACCCACAGAACCACAAAACAGAAAAATCTGATTCAATATCATATTCACATTATGGAGGGGAAAATAACTGTTTTCTTTTTCGAAACCCCTTTTCCTTAACCCATGCAATGGTAAAAGAGCTGAAATCCATTTTAGTTTAAGAAATGTTTATTCAATACCTGCTATGTACTAGCTACTATGTATTAGCATCGGCCACATAGATTAATAAAATCCCCCTTCTCTTTAGGGAGTTAAAACATTAAATTAAAGCAATTTGCCCTTATTTCTTAACAATACCATTCTGTACTGCATTATTTAAGAATTATGCTCACTTACAAATAACAAGAACGCTGTATTAGTTTCCTATCTTTGCTATAACAAATTATCACAAACTTGGGATTTAAAACAATGTAAATTAATTTTCTCATAGTTCTGGAGGACAGAAATACAAAATCAGTTTCCTCAGACTCAAATCAAGGTGTCGGCAGAGCTGTAGTTCCCTTGGAAAGTCTACGGGAGACTCTGTTTCCTTGTTTTTCCCACCTCTAGACCTGCGTTCCTTGGCTCCTGTCCCTTTCATCCATCTTCAAACCAGCAGCTCCAGGGTAGCGTGTCTCTGTAATCAAATCTCCTTTTGCCTCCTTCTCTTAAGGATCCTTTCAATTTAATTGAGCCCACCCAGATAATCGAGGATTATCTTCCCTTTTCAAATTTTTTTTATTTAATCACATCTGCAAAGTCACTTTTTCTATACAAGGTGATATTCACAGATTCCAGGGACTGGGACCTCAATATTCAGCTTACCAGTCACCCCAAAAAAGTAGCTCAGACAAAAAAGAAGAGTATTTTAGCATCCTAAAAATAAAAGTCCAGAATAGGAGATAAAGGCTAGAATGACAGCACTACAATGTTATCAGGGAATCAGTTCTTTTCTATACCATCCTGAGGATATAACCCTCATCCAAATGCCTATATAATGGTTTCTGGAGTTTTAAACATTATTTCTGTATTTCATGCATTAGGAAGAAGAAAGGACAGAAGAGCAAAGACATACAAATTAGCTGTCTCCTTCTCTTTGGAGAACTTTTCCAGAAATCCCACCCAGGGACTTCAGGTCACTGTTCATTGGCTAGAAGTCAGTCACATGGTCCCGACTGGCTGTATAGAGGGCTTGGAATGAAATTGTTCATCTTTTAGGGGCCCCTGGGTGGCCCAGTCAGTTAAGCCTCTGCTTTCAGCTCAGATCAAGATCCCAGGATCCTGGGATAGAGCCCCAAGCCAGGTTCCCTGCTCAGTGGGGAGTCTGCTTCTCCCTCTCCCTTGCCCCTTCCCCTCCTCTCCTGCTCTGTTTCTCCCTTTCTCTCTCAAATAAATAAATAAATAAATAAAATCTTTTTTTAAAAAATAAATTGCTTATCTTTTATATTGCTGCCCATATAAAACTGGATTTGGGAAAAGGAAAATGGGAACTGAATACTAGGATCTGCCGTTACACACCAATATTTATTATAAACTTATATTTTGGCTCATCTATTATGAAAACACATGTGTTATTAAGCCAATAATTATATCATCTCTTAGTAAGACCTTTGCTTTCATAGCAAAATATGAACTGTTACTTTTGAAATACACCAGTTTAAGAGGTAGGGTTCTTTCCTTTGGGTGTGTCTGGGGAAAAAAGGAGATCAAATATACTGTAGTCATGCTCGGTCAGAAATCTATCACAGTTGTCATTGTGTCATGTGATACAGTCTACAAACACTGAAATTAGAATGGAAGTGCTGGCAACGAAAATGTTGGAGGAACTGCACACGAAGATGACTCATTTTACTTGTCCTTATGAAAGATGTGAGAATTATTCTGCCAGGATTTCTGGCCGAAATTTGAAGTTCTATCCTATTTGGCTCTGTCTCTTAATATGGTAACTAAGACCTGAGTAATAAATTCCACATAGGTATAAACAGAGACATTTCCAATATACTTAATTTTTTCTAATAAAATATGCTATGAAGATGAAAACATTAATAAATTATGCTATAAGAAATACTATAGACACTAAGATAATTTCTGCAAATTAAAAAAACCATGTTACCTGTTAGTGTTTTGGGTTTTTCTTAAAATACCGTGAAACCATTTTGCTCTCTTTCCCATATCATCAGTGTTATTTATCCTGAGTCAGACATAAATATACTCCTGTATTTATATTTTCTCCTTCTGGAGCTGTTTACACTAAAAATTGCATCCACACAGAATTGCTTCCCTGCGGCACAAACCACATTGTTTTGCTTTGAGGTTTCAAACATCAGAAGTAACTTTGAAGTGTTCTGCTAAGTGCCTTGCACTCAATAATGTGCCACTATTCTCTCCTAGTTCTCTGCTATCTCACTTGTTCCTTTTCAGGTGACTTTGTGACATCCTCCCCTCTGACTCGCTTACTAATATTGGCATTTATCGCAGTTATTTTCCTATCCCTCTGGTTGCTCTCCCCGGGAGATTTTATTGTCCTGTCTTGTTTATGACTTCCAAATCTGTATCCCCACTCCAAAGCTCTCCCGTAAGTTCCAGTGCTGTAGGTTTAAACGTCCACTGAAGTTTTCCACTTAAATGCCCTACAGGCACCTACAACGAAAACTACCCAGAGCTTGGACTCTCCCCGACTCGCTATAAATCGACCTTTTCTCTATTGCTCCTTTTATTAGTGAAAGACACCATCAAACACTCAGTAGTTGAAGTAGGAAAAGAGGGATTACTGTATGTTTTTTTCAGGTCATTTGTGTTCCTCATTACCGCGTGCTGTCTTAATTCTATGTATTCAATATAAACATAAGATCTGTTCTTAGAAACTGAACATCACTTTAAATAAAATTCTTACTAGTGTTTTGGGTCTCATTTAAATTATTTCATCCCTTCCTAATTTCCACAGTCTGGTAAAAAAAAAATAACACACACACACATCTGACCTACTCTAGTAATGTTCCTTTATCTTTTCTGTTCTGCCCTTAGTCAGAAAATGTCAAATTCAGTATCTGCACACTTGTGTAAATGAATGCTATAAACTTATGTTTACTTCTCATATTTTTAAGATATGGTGAGTTTCTGAACTAATCTGTATAAAAATGATTTTAAGAACATCAACCTCCAGGCCCTGAGAGCTGAGGTGCATATTGGGGAACAGCGATCATGAAAGGAAAGGAAGTGAAGGTCCCTGACCTCCTCAGTCTGAGATGAGGGAATAGGGGTGCATGTGTGAAATTCCTCAGAATTTCTTTGATGCAGGAAACACTCCGAGTGACCCTGAATGTACGGTTTCATTTTTGCACTAATCCGCATGGTAAAACACTCCCCCATACTGACTAGTGTATCTGTTGTACATATATTGGGAAGTAGAGCTGGTTTCATGATTGTCCACAGGGATTTCTGAACTCCCCTTGAGCCTCGTTTACACACTTTCCTGATGTAGTCCTCATAACATTCATTATTTTTGCCTATTGTCTTATTTGGGAATATCTTTCCTTTTTCTCCTTGTTTTGCCATTTATAACCTTTTACAATGTAAGGATGCATTTTGATACATTAGCCTCTATGAGATCAAAAAGAATGACTCTTGTAAAAGAAATTTAATAGATTAAAAAAGACTAGATTCCAAGGATCAGACTGGACTGAATCTACCTCAGGAAACCTAAAACAAGGAAACCATGGAGAACCGTTTAATTAAGGCAATACTTTTAATAATAATAACAACAACAGTAATAATAGAGATCACATTCTTTATATTTTATCTTGCTGTTAATAATTTACTCAGAAGGCCCAGAGAAGGCTGAAATGTGAAACTATTCCTTGAGAATTGTCTCTTAACATATACCAGAAATGTGGACGCACTGGAGAAGGGAAGATTATATGGATCATTATGAAATGATCAATACATCACAGATGAGTTTCAAGGTGGCGCAATTATGATGGTGAAATTGCAGTTCCAGCAGTGACCTGAGCACACGTTCCTAAGAGAAACTCACATTCTTTTTTTTTTTAAGGCTTTATTTATTTATTTGAGAGAGAAAGAGAGAGAGAGAGAGTGGCACAGAGAGCACAAGCAGGGAGGAGAGGGAGAAGCAAGGTCCCTGCTAAGCAGGGAGCCTGATGGGGGGGATCGATCTCAGGCCTCTGGGATCATGACCTGAGCTGAAGGCAAAGGCTTAACAGACTGAGCCACTAGGTGTCCCAGAAACTCAAATTCTTAACTTCTAAATTTAGCAACAGAAAAGATTTAATATACTGAAACAGAGCCAAGCGGGACAATAATAGACTAAATTCAAGTCTGAGAAAAGAGAAAATGCCTTCTATGTGGGAGCATTCCAGTAAGAGAGTTACATGGGAATTTATTTTTACATATTCCAAACTCCTTGGTTTAATATCTCTTGCTAAAGGGTATCACAAAGGGCAAAACCATCATTTTAATAATTAATTCAGCCAAGAAAAACAAAGGACGCTAAAAATAATGGATGAAAGTTTGATAAATAATGAAATATTTATATAATATCCCCACAAAACACTTATTGATTACAAAAGAAAAAATAGCAACTCTACAGTGGAGATCATCAGACACCTTCTTAGTCAAGAGATCAATGTTAACATCATCAGTGATGGGGGAAATTAAATTGTGTGCCTGCCATGGAATGGATGCAATGAGAAGAATACATCATTACTTCTCACTTTTATGATATTTTGCCAAAGATGCATTACCAGAATTGAATCATAAGGAAACATCAAACAAACCCAAATAGAGGCCCATTCTTCAAAATAACTGCGCGTAATCATCAGACGTTTCAAGGTCATGAATGTCAATGCAAGACCGTGGAGCTACTCCAGATTGAAGGAAGCTAGAGAGATTAATAACTGAATGTGACATATTATCCTGAATTGAATCATTTTGCTATTTATTGAAATAACTGATGAATCACAAATGGTGAGGATAAACTAGTAGATCATAAAATATCAATTTTAATTTCCTGATTTTTGTGTTTATATTTTGATTACCTGAGACCTTTTTTTTTGTTGTTTTCGGTAAGAAATATTCATTGAAGATTTCAGAATGATGGGGCATCCTGTCAACAACTTATTCTCAAAAGTTTTAGAAAAAAAAATGACTTTCTTACTATACTTGCTACTTTACTGTAAATTTGAAATTACCTCAAAATAAAAATAGAAGATAAAAATGTTAATTTATATTTTTATTAGAAGTATCATGTTTCTTATTTTATTATGAACTATATATTAATTAATAATTAATAATTTATTACTAGTTTTTATTTTTATTACTTAACTTGTGAATATTTTTATGATGCATAAATAAATTGTCATCTATAATATTTAAAATATATTTTCCACTGTGTCTCAAGTTATTTGTGGTTGCTAATCACAAAACCAGAATCCCAGAAAATTAAACTATTAAGGATGCTCTTGAGCTCTAGTTTTTGTTTGTTTGCTCCTTTCTAATTAGAGTTAGAAGGGAGCCTCTTAAACTTGACTCTTAGTAAGGTTTTTTAAAAAATATGCACATGGCCACTCTGCACCCAAGAACGTAATATAATTGGTCTGGCCATCTTCTCTAGTACCCAAGGACAGAGACATGGTCACTACCAGGGTTGAGAAATATCAGGCTAGAAATGTTAGTAGGGATAATCAGTGTATTGCTTTCTGTTTTAGGATCTATTATGAGAATAATTGAGCAAGGAATATTGATCGATCAATACTGCATCTCCTGTTCCTAGTGAATGAACAGTATCTTCTTTTGATCCAAGGAAATTAATAATAATACAACAATCAAATATAATAACTATTTTACCTAACACATTGTTTCAGACATTGTTGACTTTTTGTATTTTAGACAAGAAGAGCTTACCTACTAAATTTTAAATCAAATTTGTACAAAATGGACACATTCATTCTGTGAAATGTTTGTAATTCTTCATTTTCAATAGGACTTAGTACAAACCAAAAGGGTCTACAATATTCCAAATAATCTCGAGCTTATTTAACAAAACAATTGCTTAGTAATGCATCCTGATTTATTAAAAACCAAATGATCACTTTGTTTCATCATATTTCAGTCTCTACTGACACAAATATTAATGATTTTCCCTCATCTGTCAATACATCACTTTGTAGTCCATTCAAATGATGTCATTATAGGCCTTAAGGTCACAGTTGAGGTTATACTGATGTCTATATACTTCGCCCCAAATAGAAAGCCTGATCAAGTCAAGTGAATTAATGAATGAGAGGTTCAGATGATAGACATTTTTGGTTTTCTCACTTGGTTCTCCAAATTACAGTGTGGCTTCTCTTTTTCCTCATATATAAAGTTATTTCAGCCGATATATGTTGGATTTTACATTTTTTCTATAAAATTTCTTAAAATAAATTCTCGATTTTTTTCATATAGAAGGATAGCCAAACAAAAGTTCTTAGAATATTGCTAATAGGTTGTAGTTCGATGCTTCTATAATGAAAAAGTATCAAAAGATGACCTTTCTCAGTAGGGGGGGCTTTATGTACACACTGGAACTTGATATAAAGGATATCAAGGTACACTGAACTGTTTAGTAGAAGAAAATTATTCTACTTAATAGGTACCCTTTGTATCTATGAAAATAAAAACAGGTAAATGCAAGTTATAAATGAAAGCTCTTTTTAATAAACACTGTCTTTTTAGAGTATCAGTTTTCCTCTGATGTTAGTGTCTTGCATATCTTCCTCCCTTCTAAAGTCAGCTAAGTTGGTCAGTTGCAGTACATTGCAGTCTTTGGTTTTATGCCTTTCCTTGTCCTTGGCATTCTCTTTGCCTCTTAATGGTAACGAGGCTCATCCTCTTTTCAGTGGGCTCCTGTGGGGCTGTAGCATCAAGACTCTCAATAAAAAGCTAAACAGTTCAACAATTTTTATTGAGTCTTGATTGAACAGCCCTTAGGGAGCTAAGCATAGAAAAGAAGAGATGGAGAAAAGTAGTCAAGAGTTGTAATAGCCTCAGTCTAAGGACGTATAGCACCAGTCCAACAGACCTGGCAATGTCAAAAATTTAACAGCTTGGCATCAGTGCACATCTCCTGGTGCCAAATAACGAGGCTCAGAGAACAGAAATAAAAGTGGCATTGAAGTTACATTTTTCTATTTCTTTTCATTATGAAACACCTGAAATTGTAACAGAATTATAAATGGTCAAAGTCAACATCCTTCTGTTTCTTTTAAGTGAAATCTTAACTTTCAAAAAATAAGAAATCATGTTACATAATAAAGAGTGGAAAATCTGCTGGCATTGAGGAAATTCCTTCACAACTACTTGGCCTATCCTCAGACCCTTTCAGTCCTGCTGTCACAGCACTCCTACCTCCTCTGTCAAGCTGACAGGAGAAATAATATGAGAATGAAGAAGAGCAGTTCCACCCACAGAAGAAGAAAGAAACCGATAAAGATGGACATGGTTCCTCACAAGGAGAATGTTTCTGGTAGTTACTAGACGGCAGCAACTGGGAGCCATTGATATTCATTATTTCTTAAGGAGTCAAAAGAAAGCTTATTGAAGGCTCTTGCTGGTTTGCTGTCCTTCACTAAAATATGTATCTCATGGAAAGCTGTTAAGGAAAATGGCTTTCCATGGTCAAATAACTTGGCAAAACTCCAAGTAGGAAAATATTAGGATTGAATTTTGTACAACTCTCTGTATTATACAACCTTTGAGCAATGGGAAAAAATATGCAGCATTTCTCAAATTACATATTTGTTCTTCAAAGCATTTTGAATGTAGAACATGAAAAAGGTAGAAAATAGAAAGGTAAAGTTATCTCAAATAACTCCTTGGCATAACACATCAAAGAGCATGAAGTGTTCCTATCATATTGCAACTTAATTTTAGTGATGGTCTTGTGAATGAAATCAGACAATTATTATGTACAGTCTTCGAAGAGATAAGGAAGCTGAAGCTAAGACTGACACAATGAACAATATTATTGTATCAAAGACAAAAATATGCACATATTTGGATTTCTTTCTTCCATTCAAGTTTCCAAGAGAAACAACTCTTAAATAGACAGCCTTAGAGAATAAGATTCCCTCAGGATATACTCTTTTGACAATCCCAGGTTTAGGGCCCTTTTTCCTCAATATAGATGTCAAGGCATCAGCCAACTCTGCTGCCCAGTAAGGGACACTACAGGCTCTACACCTGGGAATCTATACCCTATTAAATCAGAATTAGTGAAGAGTCTCCATATATAGCTATATATATATAGCTATATATGGAGAGAGAGAGAGTTAGCTAACTAGCTAGCAGAAACATGAGGCACCTTGCTCAGGGATTAGAACCAAGACACCAGACAAAGTAACTTGGTGGGGTTGGTCCCACACGATAACACCCCAGAGGTGATATGATGAGAGCCAGACATCATAAATCTACATGTTCAGAAGGATCTTCCTTCAGGAGAGGGAACTAGAAATACCAGTGTCTTCACTTATATAGAATTGGGAATATCTACTAAGATTGGAGGAAGATCCTTGGGTCCTTTACCTGTTAGAGGGTAACTTCTCTAGGGAGAAGTTAAGACTGTGTCTCTAAGTTTACCACCCAGGATTTTTTCCCTTTTGAAATTGTGAACACATAGAAGGAGAATATTCTAAATCTCTTTGGAGGTCTGTGAGCTATGCAACCATCCTTTCCCTTAACTCAGTATTTTAAAAATATACAGACATGTGAAATAAAAAGAACCCCAAGTTAAATTAGATCCTTTTGTATAATCATTTATTGGTCCATGGCCATCCTTTTATCTAAGGGAAATTGCATGGAGACAAATATAAATTGTTAGTTAATAATAGGTTGGGGAGTACACGATGATCCATGTGAGTGCCATACAGAAAACATCATGGCATTAACACTCTAATTGAAAAAATTCCTGATGAATCAGACATAAGATGGCCATGTTGTTTTCAATCAGTTTGTATCCAACAGAGAATAAATACTATTTATGTTAATGGCATAGTCCAGAGACTCAAAAGAGATATTCAGTACTTTCTTCTGCCACACAGGAAGCAGAAGCTGTCAATTGATTTAAAGCAATAAAGCAGAATGATTATCCTGTTGTGACTCCCTGGGTTTTGGTATGTCACTAGGAACAATAGAGGCTGAGCTCATTCAGGTTGACCTGCTGAGGCCTCTCATCCAATTTATGTGGTAAGAGAGGCTGCTTCTGGTTCTAAAGACAGGAAGGACACAGAATCATTCTGGATGAGCATGAAGGATGTCACAGAATGCCTTTAATATACTTGGCGTATAAAATTGATCAATTTAAGATTAGAAAATTAGTATGATGTTTTACAAATGGACACATTCACGAACCAAAGAGATAGAATGTTATTTCTTTTGTTTGTTTTTTGCATAGTGTATTGATCTGATTTTTTAAAATTATCATTTGAAAAGGAATTCCACTACATCTTCTACTTTATTCCTATGTAAAATGAGAAAAAGAGAAGTTAATACAGAAATAAAGAAAAAGAACAATAACAAAGGGCCATTCTTTTATTTTCTTTCACCATTTCAATTTTTTTTTACATTCAGAAATGGAAAAAATGAGAATTATTTTTGTCTAAATTCTTATAAAGTACTCAGATCTTTTGTCGAATCTTTACAGAATTAGTTAAGGGGACGCCAGGTCCAGAAAAGGCAGCTGAAAGGGGAGGTAAGAACTTGAATGTCTACGATTTTATTAGAGAAACATATTGAGTTCAATGTTATACAAACACTCAGGGTGTCAATATCCATTCATCTTTATTTCTTACTAATGCCACAATGACACTGTCTGACATTTTAATTTTTTTTCCTCTTGTTGATATTCCATTTTTTGGCTTTTTAGGGAGAGCAATCCAAATTATAAATATGAGGTCTGGTTAACACCACATGAAATGAAGGAGAATAAGTTAAATTACATTTCTGTTTAACTTGGAACAATATAATTCCAAAGAACTCATCTTAATCCAAGTAGTTATTTTTGAGAAATATATTGACCTATATTGACTCTAAAAACTTTGTAACTAAATTCACACAGTTTTGAATTTATGGAGATTTATATGAGATCAAAAAACTAATTCACTTTACGGATGGAAAGCCAAGCAAACAGAAACAAATGAAAATATGTTACAAGCAGATCACACTTTGCATACTTCGTTTTCCATTTCATCTTATTTTACAGATGTTTAACTTTCATCCTCTCATCTCCTAACAAATTACATTCATGAATCTGCCGAAGATACAAATTATAGTTTCCATATAAACAGTTCCCAAAGTCATGTACCAATGATGTGAAAGTTTTGATAGTAAGATTCCTCTTCTGAATTTAATTTCAATGTACAAGAAAAATAAAATTAAAGTGAAAGCTGGGACAAAAGTGGCTGTGTCTCTTACCTGGATATATTTAGAGATGTACATTGTATCTGACAGGGGAACTCTTCCTATAAAGCCAAAGGCATGTAAATCTGCCCTTTGAGCAATATTTATTGAGCATGTTACATTGGAAAAAATAAGGTTTTCTGAGACCCTACAGTGTAGAATAGAGGCTAGAGTGCTGGCACAGACAAAGTCTCTGCTTGATACCTCCATGTAGAGTATAGACTGGTGCTTATGGAAAAAGCCTGAGAGCACCTTCAAAGACAACAGCTGGAAATTTGCACTAGAGATTTTCCATTTGAGGGCCAATTACCAGCTTGCTATCAGACACTAATTGAAACTGCCCCTATGACTGAAGGACATCAAACAATCTTGAAACCTGAAACACATATAATATCTTAGGTGATATTGGAAAAAAATTCTAATGGGGAAAGCAATGCCCAGAATAGTTCTATAATAAAATGAAAATGGTTTATACAGGATTATGCTACCAAGGGAATGCAAGGAAGAGATACTTATGAGTATGGAGCCTCTTTGCCCCTTGGACTGACTTTGGAATGGTGTGAGGAGCTGCCAGATTCTATCATCACTTGGACTATACCCTACAAACAGCAGTCAACTGACCAACAGAGAGCTTCTTGGTTTGTGGATGGCAGTTCTAAGGTAAATAGACAACAACCCATCTGGAAGGCTGCCACTCTAATCAAAGAAGGTGGGCTAATTTCCATGCTTCTTGACATGATGTCTTGGTTTTTACAAACTCATGGGGAAGTGGCCAATGGTCTGACTATATTGACAGGCAGAAGGGCGATGGAAACAGCCCTACAGAAATCACTATGGGAAGTTGTAAGGTGTGCTATGGTAGAATCTGTCAATGTCCACCAGGAATAACCCCTTCCAGCATCGGAAGGTGATTGGAATGATACAATTTACAGTTACCATATCAATACATCCCAAAGTTACATACCAAAGATGTGAAAGTTTTAACAGTAATATTCAATTCTATTTTAATTCCAACATTCAAGAAAAATAAAATAAGCATGTTTAAACATTCAGTTTGTTTCAAATTTATGTTATACTTCTACATTAGTTTGATTTATTTTAATTGTATGATAATAGAACTTAGATCATTATTAAAATTTCCTTTATTTAAAAAACATGTTATTGGAATAGAGATGCATTTTATTTTAGGAATGTCATAATCATAACAATTCAGTTGTATCCACAACTGAGGTTTTACTTATTTATTCAACAAGCCCTTTTTGAGGGACAGTTATGCAGCAGTCATTTTGCTAAGACATAGGGATACAGCAAACTATAATGCAGGCAAATTCCCTATACTTGTGCAATCTTTATTCTATTAAAAAGAAAAGAAGGAAGGAAGGAAGGAAGGAAGGAAGGAAGGAAGGAAGGAAAAGAAAGAAAGGAAGAAAGAAAGAAAGAGAGAAAAAGAAAGAAAATAACATAAATTCAGATGTTGATTAGCTCTGTGAGGGAAATAACTATGAAGAGAGAATAAAGATAGAAAGCAATTGGAAGAATCTATGATTGAGAAAGATGTATCTGTAGATAACTGACTATAGAAATATAAAAAGGGAGACAGGAAGATCAGTTATAAGATGATTCAGATATGACTGTCAGGGCAATATCAGGAAAAAAGTAAGGTTTGTGGAAACACCAGTTTCATACTATGTCCTGGGCACCATTCTTGGCATTGATGATTTACCATTAAATAAAAGAAAAATTCCTAATCTCATGGAGCATACATTCTAGTGGGAGAGAAAGATAATTTAAAAAATAAGCAAATTAAAATAGATGTTAAGATAAAGGAAGTAACAAAGAAAAATATAAAGCAAGGAAGTTGTGTCAGATATTGGAGAGAGGTAGTAATTTGAATGATATGGTCAAGGAAGACCTCATTCATAATACGGAGTAAAGACCTAAAGTGATGAGGGGATATATCCTGCAGATATCTAAAGGGAGAACATTCTAGACACAGTAAACAGTCAGTGCAGAGGCCCAGAGGCAGAAGTAAACCTCAAGTTTGAGAAAGTGAGGAATATGTGAGCCTGGATAAGAGTAAACCAAGAGTAATAGACACACTCAGAAAGGTTATAAAGAGACAGACTGGTTGCTTTAAGTATGTAAAATTTAATGTTAGTGATAGGGTGTACAAAGGGAAAGGTTTGAGTAGAAGGGTTAACTATGTGTGTTTTAATCAGTTTTAACTACTAATATGTGAATAAACTATAGAGGAAAACAAAAGAAACAAGAGGCTATTGCAATAATCTTGCCACAGGATAATGGTAATTTGGACCACAGGGGTATCCATGCAGATAATAACAAGTGCTTCGATTTTGTAATTTAAAAATAAATAAAGCTGACCTTATTTCCTGACCAATTAGATGGAGACTTTAGGATAAATCTTCATTTCAATTCAACATTTTTTGAGTACCTACAATACATTAAGCATTTTTCCAAGTCATGGAGATACATCAGTAAATAAAAGAGACAACATTTCTGCCCTCTTGGAGATTATATTCTAGAATACAAAGATCAATTCTGACTCAAGAGATATTTGTCCTGAGCAACAGGATAGGTGGAAGGTCCACCAAGGAAGGTCCACTAAGTGAGACTGGGGAGGTAGTAGGTAGAGATCATTTGGAGGGAGCCTGGGATTTTGTTTTCAAACATAGTAATTCTGTGATACTGTGAAATGTGGAGGAGCCAGTTCACTCTAAAAGTAGAAGCCTGAGTTCAGGAGAGAAGACTCAATTGAAGATTTAAATTCACAGGTCTGGGGCACCTGGGTGGCTCAGTTGGTTAAGCGTCTGCTTTAGACTGAGGTCATGATCCCAGAGTCCTAGGATTGAGTCCCACACTGGGCTCCCTGCTCATCAGGGAGCCTGCTTCTCCCTCTCTCCCTACCACTCCCCCGTTTGTGTTCTCCCTCTCTCGCTCTCAAATAAATAAGCGAAATCTTAAAAATAAATAAATTAATTAAATAAATAAATTCTCAGATCATTTGCTATAAAAATACTAAAGAAGTGCGTACAGATAGAGGAAAGAAATTAGTGAGCCATGAGAAACTCCACCTCAGAAGTCTGGGAAATGAGGAGGCACCAGTAAAGAAGGGAAAGAAAGAAACAGCAGTGTAGCAGAAAGAACAAAAGAGTGCTCGCTCCTAGTAGCCCAGTGAAGAAGTTTCTAAGAAGATGAAAGTGATCAAGTGTATCAAATGCATCTGTAAAGCTACATGAAAATTTGGATACTGAGTAAATGGGTTTCAGAAAAAAAATAAGAGAGAAATTATAGATTGTAAGAATAGACAATTCCTTCAGTTTTGTGGTAAAATAGATGAGGTAGATTGAAGGAGAAGTAGAGGCAGAGAGTCCTTGGCTTATCTTTAATAACTGTCTGAATTCATCATCTGCAATGCTTCCCTGCTCTTGGCCAAATGTACATCTCTTCAGGTTTCTTCCTGGTTTACATCTCTTTGTTCCCTCCCAGAGCAATTTATTGCCTTCAAAAGAATGCTTTTAACTCATCGGCAGAGGCTCTTCACAATCTCTTCACTGTACATTTCTCCGGGTTCCTGTCTTGTTACCCAAACCTACCCACTCCACCCCACCATGATCAACACTCCATGTATTACAGTCAAGAAATTATTAGCAACTGTCTGCTTTTTTTCATTCCTCAGTGTGTTGGCTCATACTATTTCTTTCAACCAAAATATTATTTTTCTCACTTTTTTGGTTAAGCTAACTCTGCTTCAGTTTTTCAGGATAGCTGAAGAACAGGTAGCTTTCTCCACACCTCACTATCAGGTTTTCTCTTCTGTGAGGTTTAGGATCAAGTACAATTTCTGTTATAATGTACATTGCAATATAATGAAACTTCCCCTTCAAGTTGAATAAATCCCTTAACAAATTAAGCACCCCTTGATGAAAATGGCTACATCTTCCACTTAGCTAATATTGGCATCTGGCACACATAAGAGCTCAATAATGACGAACAGATGAATGGGAAGAGCTAAAAACTACTCAAGAAATCATTCTAGAAAGAATGTTAACCTCTGGCTTCCCTGAAACCTCAATGATATATTCCAAAGCAGGAGAGCTGGGACTCTGAGACGGAAGTCAAGGTTAGTTGGAATACAATATTTTTCATTAAAGTCTGTGCATAATATCATATTGGAATATGATGGGTGGCACTTGTAGATTAATGAAAAAGGTATACAATTTAATCAAAATACAGGTGTTTTAAAGTTTGCTTTAACATATATAAAATATAAAATAACACAAAAAGTATATACACACACAGATATATAATTTTCAGCATTCTATTTGTATCTATTTCACTAAAGAATTATGCTCAGTAAAAGACAATAGAAATATCAGAATTATAATATGTACCTTAAAAATGTAACTACACAGTAGAGAGAGAAGATCATACCTTGAATATTACAAATGTTGTGGCAGTAAAGTGGGATAAAATGTAATTTAATTTGGACTGAGACAAAATTTTCCAGACATACTAATAATATGGTGTCATTCAAAACCAATATTTTTTCAACAAAATGTTGATTTTTGTTTATGTAGTTGATTTACTCTCCACTTCATTTTAAGCTTTCCCAAGCAACAATTTTTAGGTTGCAGATTAAAATGTTTAAAGTTTGGGGGCTCCTGGTTGGCTCAGGCAACTAAACGGTCTGACACTTGATTTCAACTCAAGTCATGATTTCAGGGTTGTGAGATGAAGCCCCTCATTCGGCTCCTCACTGGATGTGGAGATTGCTTAAGATTCTCTCTCTCACTCTCCCTTTGCTCCTCCCCCTCCCTCTCTCCCTAAAAAAAAAAAAAAAAAAAAAAATTGTTTAAAGTTTGTAAAGGAAAATAAATCACCCATTCACTGTGAGCATCATTAAACCATGAAATATTCATTCTCAGAATTTTGGTTGACTGGGAGCTACCAGCCCTCAAGATTCATGGACCTTCTTATAATTACACCAAACTTTAGCATAGGTGATTAGAGATTACTGGATTTTTGTAGCTGTTATTATTATTTTTTTACTTTTAGAAGACACTATTTACTTCATTGGCATCAAGTTCACATAGAAATTTCTGGTCATGTAAGGAGCTGCTTGTTTTAACTTGAGAGGACTGTCAATTTCTTTCTTGTTTCTATAGTGTTGAAGGTGGTCTCCTATCTTAACACCTCATGTGACTACCTGGGTCATTCAGAATGAATGAGCTTAAAAAGGAATCACAATTTAATTTTAGGCAATAAATAAGGGAAAGTTAGTCTTTTGCAATGCCTCTAAAGGAAAGAGGGATGAAACATTAGTGAGAAAAAGAAAAGAAATGAGGAAAATCAGAAAAAAGCATAACTTAGAAAAACAGAGGGAGATCGAAAATAGATTTCTTTTAAACTGGCCAAGGCACAGGGGTTGTATGACTCCATCTCTTGTGTAATGGGTTGTACTTCAGGTACAGACGGGACTTGAAGCAGCTTGGGTGAGATTAAGGGGACTATCAACATTTTAAGAGGACATTCTTAATAGAAAAAGATTGGTTAAAAAATTATTCAAATACAATACTTCATTGTAAAATATACAGTTTAAGAGGAATATAAAGAGAAAGAATTACATGTTAACATTTTGATATATGATGTAGTCTAAGTCCTTGTTAACCCAGATGAGATGTGAATACAAAAGTATTCAACTCAATTTTTAAAATATTAAAATCACTAAAAGACTATAATCAATACAATCTGATGTTAGATAAAAGTTACTTTTTTCAATCTAATCTCTTTAGAAGAATATACCAGAAAAAAAAAA
>NW_024425452.1:20234166-20318183 GCF_017311325.1 Ursus maritimus | reverse complement strand
AAAAAAAAAATATCTATCTTCTTCTGGTATATGGACTTGGATGAGTAACTGCTGAACCAATGTTGGAACCCCATCTTTGATCTGAAACAACTGAGAGAATATTAGCATGTAGAAATCCATAAATACGTGCGAAATTAAACAATATCTGTGTTAGCAGTGGTCTACTTCTCTTCCCTGGTTAAAGCTTATGTCAAGTCTTGTCCCTCAGTCCATAGCTCACGACGCACAGAAATAGGGAAAGAAGTGTGCAGGCGATCCTTGAATAGCCCCTTGTTATCCTCTGGATGATGAATGCAGCCCTGGACTGAATATCCCTCGTCCTCGATAGCATCAGTAAGCATCATTATCAGTTAATTCCGCACATCTGTGAGAGCTACTCAGAAGTAATATACCACAAATTTATCTTTCTCCTTCAGGAGGATTAATCTCCTTGAAATAAAACCTGCGGTGACCCATGGCAAAAGATGCTTTCTGTAGTAAAATAACCCAGAGCCATGGCTCTTTTATGCAGTTGCAATCATTCAGGAAGAGGCCAGTGCCCTCTGTTCATCCATCAGAGGAAAAATAAAGATGTTAAAATTACTTGTATCAACAGTGAGGGCATTTGATTTACCACCTGTGATATGTGTGGCTGAGAGGCTGGGCACTGCCTCCCTGATGCTGTACTTGAGACATTTCCCAAGTGTTTCTAAGTAAACAGACAGAAAGACGGCTGAAGAGGGCTGGCAACGTCATCACCATTCTTATGTAGATGAACTGTGCCTGTCAGTGTCGGCCCAAGAGAGTAATCAGAGAGCAAAGTAGCTTATAAGCCTCCCTACCATTTGTCCACTTATTCTCTCTCATCTATCATCTATCTATCTATCTATCTATCTATCTATCTATCTATCTATCATTTACCATCATCTGCATCCTGCTCTTTCTTTTCTCCCATCCCAGTTCTCTCTCTCCTTCTACTCTTCCCTTCATATCTCTTTTGTATGACGTCATTGTTAAGAGCACAGACTCCGACTAGATGGTCTAAGATTGAATCTAAGCTCCTACATCAATAAATGTGTTTCCTTGTGCAAATTATACAACTTCACTACCCTCAGTTTTCTCTTCTTTAAATTGGGATTAGTTGAGAGCCTTAAGTAAACATATGAGGTACTTAGAGTTTTGTAAGTGCTATGGAAGGTGTTTGTTTTTCTTACCAGACTCCGTTACTCACTGATACATAACAAATTATTACTTCTCTTGTTCTTTTGTAGTAGCTTACCACAATAAAAGCCAACCTTTATAGGTGGACTAAATAATATCAGGTTTATCATTAGATTTTGAGGACTGCAATTTGCAAGTAAAATGGTATATCATCAATGACTTATTTATTAATATAAATGAGTTCTAGTTGTGGAGGATTTTATTTCCATAAATGACTTTAAATATTCTCTACAAAATTCCATTTTTTTTCACTTGAATAGTTCTTTTTTTTTTAATTTAAATTCAATTGGCCAACATATAGTATATCATTAGTTTCGGATGTAGAGTTCAATAATTCATCAGTTGCGCATAACACCCAGTGCCCATCAAAGTACCATAAAAAGACTTCAGGAGCTGTGCAGAATCCACAGACCTTTCCTTTATGCCCAACTCAACCTGTGGGCAAAACCTGATTTTGCCTCTGGACAGTCATCTTTATTGATCTAGTACAAAATCTGGAAGGCTATGTGAAGGCTTATGGAAGCGAAAAGGCAGATATGGAAGAAGGTAGCACACTAGGTTATGCTCTCAATTGCAATTATCTGTGATGCAATTAACTATCTTTGTCATGTTTTGGTTTATTATGTTATATGACACATTCAAGTTTTGATTTTGGTTTTTGTTTTTCATACTCACAGTTATTTTTCTCTTAAGCGGCTTTATTTTCCTTGTATATTCTGTCTTCCTTTAAACATTACAGTGGCCCATATGTGTTACAAAAATAGTAGATAATAATGATTATAATAAATGTAATTTCTAAAGAATAAATACATAAAAGGTAGATCTTTTTATGATATTATCTCAATATTTACCTTTCAAATTCCATGGCTAAGTCTGAGATAGGAAGTGTTAGACTAATTTTGGTCAGCTTCATTTAGGATTTTATGATTGTCATTACTCTTGTTAAAAACAAGTTACCAAATGATTTCAGATGCCTTTTACTATGTGAAATAAAGTTGCTTTAATTTATTCTGAAATGTATGCCTTCTCACAAGCGGCAAACACATATTAATCACATTTCTATATTCTACACCTGTTACAGTTACTTTCTCTATTCTATATGCACACTAAAGAGTGACCTGAGAATTCCAGTGTCTGCTTAATAATAATATATGGGTTGGGATAAGTCTAATCAAGTTCTGGGCACAAGACATAGAAGCAAGTGATGACTGAACAAATTCACGCTCCTATGCCCTGTTTTGTATTTTCTCTTCTTCCTTCTGTATTTTCATAGAAATGTGCCAGGCTCTTCAGCTGCGAACGTTAAAGAATCTTGGAAATTAAAAAAAGAAATTTCAACTAAAATGAAGAAAAGCACAACGAAGTCATGTAGTATTATTCAACATTCATTGTGCAATCCAAAGACTGTGCATGGACTCTATTTTGTGTTTATTTCAGTCACAGACTACCGTTGACCAGAGCTAAAAAAGTGAGAATGGTTATTGAAACATTAACTAAAGGTGTTTTTCTTCTTGGTTTTTAGTTGATGATTTGTTCTTTAACTAAAAGTGGTGACATTTCCATAGAAGTGAATAAGAAATTTTAGATAACTGATTCCTAGTCAGAATACTTAAAAATAGGCTTTTTTTTGTTTTGGTTTGATTGCTGGTTTTTCCCAAGGAAAAAACAGTTTTATTACACATAGGTTTAGAATACTTATATTTTCCTACGGGAAAAATTGACTATCACCATTTAAAGTGACAAAACTGTTTTCATATAAAACATAAACATGACACTGTAGATATGCTCTTATAAGATATTATTTTTTTGCTACATAATGGGAATTTGAAACTGAAAATTATTTTTTTGTTGAAAGGAAAGTCAAACTTGTAACAACACTAACCATCAATGAGATTTTTTTCTTTTAGTAAAACACCCATTGTGAAGCTAGTATAGTTAGCTTTTGACATCTATGTAGTTCAGACTTTTGCTTCTTAAGAACACATTTTTTAGCAGAGAACTGTTTAATACTAAGATAAGCTCTAGGTGCTTATCAAAATTCTTTAAAATTTATTTATTATCTATCTCAACACTAAAGTTCTGTTGCAAATACATTTTTAATACATATTTGAAAATGGTACTGAGTATATGCTGATAGCTAATCAATTTAGCATATATGTTTTATTAACATATCTGCATGTTAGTATTTATTTAACATATCTGATTTTATTTAATATATTACCTGTTAATTAAATTATCACAACATAATTTTTGAACAAAATTTACTTAAAAATCTCCAACACAACGACTGACCCATTGTAGGCTCAGAAATACGTTTCCTGAACGATCATTCTCAAGCTATGTGATGTCCACATCTATTTTAAATAACCAGTAACTTTAATCTGTAGCCCCATTAAATAGAAAAATAAGAAATAAAAAAAAGACCTGAAAGTATTCTCCATGAAATTTTAGTTTATGTATTATTATACACATGGACAGGAAAAAACCACACAGACCAAAAGCCTCTAGCTAAATCTCTGTTAAATTATTACAACCTGAGAACAACTCTAAAATAGCTGTTTTGCAGAAAGGAAAAAATTTAAAGATTTTTTGGCACAGACAGGGGAAATTTGGTCAGAGTACACCTTGTTCTGAAAATTGTTAGCCACCGAATTCTTCAGTAGATACAGGGAAATTGAGGTTGTATTTGTCATGGGCCAGGTTAAAAAGTAGCAAGACTAGCATCTCAGTTTAATAGACATTGCTCAGACAATATGAGGTTAACAAAAGCATTATAAATGAACAATTAAGGGCGGCCATGGACTGAATATTTGTGTCTCCCCCAAAATTCATATGTTGAAACCTTAATCTCCAATATAGTGGTATTTGGAGGTAGGGCTTTGGGGAGGTAATTAGGTCATGAGGTTGAGTCCTCTATGGGATGACTGCACTTGTAAGAGACACCAGAAACCTTGCTTCTCCCTCTGCTCTCCCGTGTGAGGAAACAACAAAAATAGAGCCATCTGCTAACAAGGAGGTGAGCTCTTATCAGACACCAGATCTGTTAGCACCTTGATCTTGGACTTCTCAGCCTCTAGAACTGTGAGAAATCAATTTCTACTATTTAACCCACCCAGTCTATGGTATTTTTGTGATAACAGACAGAACTGACTAAGACAGGGCTAAAGTCCTCCAATGCTCAGTGGGAAGTTTTAGTTCTTCAACGTCTTTCTCAGTCTTTCTTTTCATCCAGCATTGGGTTGAAGGCCAACATGCTTAAGCAAAAGTCATAGTCCATATTTTCACTGCTATATAATATATAAGTTTGAAAAACTGATGAGGTCCATAAGCTTAGGAACAGTTGAATTTTGAGTGAGATCACTTTCTTGTGTGATTTCATGTGCGTGTGTGTGTGCGCGCGCACGTTTTTAACTTCAATCATATGTTGAGTTAGCTGCTGTGTAGAAGCAGAACAGAATGCAACGTAGGACTAAGATGCCAAGGACACCAAGAAGTTGATTTGCTGAAAGGCTCTAAAATGCTTCCTTTAGCCACCCACCTATATTATGTGTTCCTAACAACAAACACCAACTCCATCCCTCATCTGAACTTATTAACCAGATGACCCAGAAACTGACAGTCATCAGTTTTCCAAACTTAATTATATTTTTCTGTTTTAGTCTTTATCCTATTTATCAGATGTTGACAAAATACCAAAGATTAGACCTTGAAAATCAAATCACAGAATTATAGGTAAAACAACCTGAAAGTTTATATCATTGATAACTAATAATCTAGAAATCCAAGCTATAGAAAATTGAAAAGATATCTATAAAAAGGAGGAGATAGACACAAAGAAATGTGTGATAGATAGTGGCTCCTGGCATTGAAGTGTCTTTGTCTGGGAATCTTGGGTGGCAGCTGTCTACATATGGAAGTCTGCTGCTTAATTTGAAGTTTTGGGGAAAGTTGTCTCCTTCATGATGCCATCTGTTCCCAGAGAATCTTGAGAGATCTTCAGCACAGTCATACCTCATTTTATTGCACTTCACAGATATTGCATTTTTTACAAATGAAGTTTCAAGACGTCAGTGGAGGAAGTAAGTGCAGATGTGGTGGAAATAGCAAGAGAACTAGAATTAGAAGTGGAGCCTGAAGACGTGACTAAATTGCATGATAAAACTTTAATGGATGAGGGAGTTGCTTTTTAAGGATGATCAAAGAAAGTGATTTCTTGAGATGGAATCTACAACTGGTGAAGATGCTGTGAAGGTCATTGAAATGACAACAAGGGATTTAGAGCATTACATAAATTCAGTTGATAAAGCAGGGTTTTGAGAGGTTTGAGAATGGCAGAGTTTGAGAGGATTGACTTCAATTTTGAAAGAAGTTCTACTGTAGGTAAAATGCTAAAAAAATAGCATTTCATGCTACAGACAGATTATTCATGAAAGGAAGAATCAATGTGGTGAACTTCATTGTTTTATATCAAGAAATTGCCACAGCCACTCCAACCCCAGCAACCACCATCCTGAGTAGTCAGCAGCCATCAACACCAAGGCAAGACCCTCTATCAGGAAAAAAGATTGCAACTTGCTAGAAGTTCAGATGGTGGTTAACATTTTTTTTACCAATAAAGTATTTTTTAATTAAGGTATGTACATTGGGATTTTTTAGACATAATGCTGTTGCATACTAAAGAGACTACAGTATCATGAAAACATAACTTTTTTAATAGTAATTTTTATTATGTTATGTTAGTCACCATACAGTACATTCTTAGTTTTTGATGTAGCGTACCATGATTCAATATTTGCTTATAACACCCAGTGCTCCGTGCAATACGTGCCCTCCTTAACACCCATCACCGGCCTATCCCAATCCCCCATCCCACTCCCCTCTGAAGACCTCAGTTTGTTTCCCAGAGTCCATAGTTATCCACTAGGAAACCAAAAGATTCATTTGACTCACTTTTTTGTGGTTGTCTGGAATTGAACCCCAAATATCTTCAAGTTATATATGAATTGTGTGAGCAATGAACACATCATGCCATTGGCTCATGTCTTTATAATTATTAAATGTGAATCCAAAGATCTCTATTTTTAACCTAATTACTGGTTAGTAGATGAAAGTTCTGATATGGGTCATTCCAATAAGGTTCAAAAGCAGTCTAAGCTGATGGCATGCAGGATATTTGTACTTAAACGTGGAACAAACTGTCTATACCCTAAATTTAAAAATTATGTGTATTGCTTTAATAATTTATAGTAACTCTCCAAATAACCTTGCAAGTTTGATTTCATGGAATCACTCAATCTTTTAATTTTCATTGATGACCTACAATGATAACAGCAATTCATTTCTGTATGGTGAACAGTGTCTTACAAAGCTTATTGGTCATAGTTGCTATCTCTGGACAGTTCTCTGACTTGATAAGGTAGTTGGTATAATGGGAGTTAGGAACACAAATTCTAGAAAGAAAATTATTTTACTTTGTTTACTTTGGTTGTGCATTTATTTTCCTACTATCTGTGTAGTTGCCTTTTGATGGGAAAAGCTCTTAGCCATGCAAAATATAGACAGACAATAGCAAGACCATGTTCATATCCATTCAAGAGACAATTATAAAAAAATCCATCTGCAAATGTTTAAATAGATTCTAAGGCTTTAGTTTTTACCCGTGTCTTACTTCTATAGTTTGGCCAGGGTTAAGAGTTTGACATATGGGACCTGAGCCAGAAACATCCTCAGCAATTTTGAGTAAAATAGCCCTAGCAACGTTTGTTTAAATTTGATGTCAATTAATCTCTACCATGAAGATAAAACTAACAGTCTTGGGCAATAAATTATGTTAGCCAGAATTATTAGAATGCAGGTGGAATACCCCCTTGAGGTCTAACACACTCAATGTGGAAGGATTGAGCTCCGTATTACCCAGTGAGGATATCAGCAATTTTTCAGTGACATTTAATTTATACCATAAAACATACCACAATTGTCTCTTATTAACTGATAGTTGCATTAAAATCCAGAAACAAAAATAATTTGGAGAGAGTTATTAAATTTGTAGACAACTATTTGTTACTTTAATGTAAGTATATATCTTTAATTTAGAAAGAGGCAATTATATATACTTATAATACACACATGTAAAAATATAAAGCGCACATACATACACACACAGTGAAACTATGAAGACTGGTTTTCAATATGTCATTTTTATCATTTTTATCTTATCTTGTTAAACAAAGGATAATCACAATAGCTATGAGTTATTTATAACTTGGTGAATGCCCCCAAACCGAATTACTTTTATTGTCCTTTCTTTTATAAAATGAAGAAGCAAATTATTGTGTTAATTGGTAGCCATTCCAAGAAACACGAAGATGGTTTTAGCAAAGGAGACTATAACTTCCAAGAAAATTAAAATGGGAAACTTAGAAAATTTAAATTATTACCTTTCCCTATAGCACATAAAGAGCAAAAACACAGAATGGTGAGATTCTTTCCGGCAGAGGCAGCAATGGATTTCAGAATCCCAACAAAACTCTCTTCCAGCATGTTTTTGCAGTGACGTGTGAGGGAACTAGGATGGATAGATGGCCTAGCCAAAGAAACTCTTCTTGATCCAGTGGTTTAGGTAATCAGAATAGGGAGGGCTGCAAAAAAAAATTGCCCAATAGCTACAGATTTGTAAAAAAGATGCCATCTACATGATAACAGAAAATAAGTGAGGTCTTTGTTTATTGTTTTATTCCTCCTGCAAAAACCCAACAGTGCTTTATTTGTGGAGAGGTAAGAGAAATACTCTGAAGCTCATTCTAAAATTCATGTGGAACAATAAAAAAGTAGAAACAGAAAAATGCTGGAAGCGAAAAGTGAAGGAGAATGGTAGAATCTAAACTGACCTGATGTTAATTTATATTACAAAACTTTTTATTAATTAAAAAATACAGTAATGGAAAATGAATAGACCAATGATACATAACAATACATTTAGAAATTGACACTGATACATAAGGCAGTATATAATATAAAAGTGGCATATCAAATTGCCAAGAAAAATGGGGTATTCAATACACTCAGGTAGGATATCTTGGTAGCCACAGAGGAAAAAGTAATTTCTATCTGTATCTCACACCTAAATATCAGGAATAATTCCAAATGGATTACAAATTCAAGTTCTTCCCCATTTTTGAAATTGGACTGTTTTTCTACATATTACAATTGCTGTCAGAAAAATCAACAGGAGATAAAAGCTCTTATACTAAAGAACTTACATATCAAGATAAACTGTACCATGAAAAAGAAAAAGTATATTTATAGAACCTAAACAAAATAAATAGTAAAGAATTCTAAAATGCACTGTATGATTGCTATGTCTATAAAGTCTCTAAATTATAAAAGCAAAAATTTGAATGTTTTAAAAGTGAATAATAAGCCTAAAATATATGAAAATAGGAAGTGAGAAAGGCAGAAAAATTTTAAAAAGGAAGAAAATACATTTTAAAAGAAATGTATGCATATGACCAATGTAACTATTATATAACTAGTTTTGCATATATTAACATTAGAAAATTTTCAAGAGACCTAAATTTATGATTAGATTCTATATTTTACATATATAAGTGAATTTACACATATACACACCAGACACATATACATGCTGACTGCTTTCATATTTAAAAAGATGAGTATCAAATATTGTGAGCTGATATTTCTAAGTTTAATTTCACATGTTTTTCTCTGAAGGGGGAGAGAGGTGGGCATTGAGCATACATGCTAGAGTGTTGAAATCAGTGGGCCATAGAGTCTGAGTTAAGTAATTAAGATTAGAAAGGAGAACACAAGGAGAAGAATAACAGTGAAAAGGTAATAAGGTCAACGGGTTAGTCAAACTGGTGGGATTTTTTGGAGTGGAGAAAGTAAGGAAGGGAGCTAGAAATAAGGGAGGTAATGGCCAAAGAAATGGAATGTTGAGATGGGTGTGCTTACTGCCAATGACAAGGCCCATGGCGTGAATCCAACATGTATGGCTGAAGCGAGGCAGGAGACAAAAGCATTGAACGTGAATCACTATGAGAACAAGAAGTAAGAAATTAGGGACAGAGTATGCAATCAGTACTTTTAGAATGAAAAGGAATTAAATAATTCGAAAAAAAAATGAAAGGATATGTAATGGATTAATAAATAGTGAAAATAGTATTTTTATATGTTGAAGACAATAAACAAATAGAGAGGAAAAGATTGCTGGAGAAAGAAAATGGGTAGAATACAGAAGCAGCAAAATATTTGGGAGTGAATGGGGTCTACAACCCTTGGGGAGAGATTAAAGTTCCCAAAGAGTAGTCTAGGCATGGTAGAGTAAAGAGGGACGGTGGATAACGACAAGGAATTTGTTTACTTACTGTGACAGTGAGGAAAGGAGGAGGGTTTTACTGCTTAGAGAAGTACATCAGCTACAGTGGTCGATGATTAAAAGTAGGGAAGAAGTGACTAAGAGAAACACTGTTATATTTTCCTTAAAAAATAAAGAAATGATCTCAAGAGAATATTGGTGAGACATTGTTAGACAATTTTGAGTTCTCATTTCAAAATTGTGATTATCTTAAAACACTTTTTGTCCCATCGTCTTATAGTCTGTTTGCTGCAGAAACTGAGATAGCAAAAACTTAGGTTCATTCAGGGCTTAGGTGAGGGCAGGTGAAGGGTAATGGAGTGAATATGCTAGTAAGGAACATAAGAGATTATGTTGGATAATGAATAAGGTAGCGACAGGAGTTTGGTGCAGGGTAGGAAAAAAGTGGTAAAGACCTTCAGTCAGTTGCAGTGGTTTATTTACTTTTTTAAAGATTTTATTCATTTATTTTGAGAGAGAGAGAGCACAAGTGAGGGGGAGAAGCCGAGGGAGAGGGAGAAGTAGACTCCCTGCTCAGAAGGGAGCCCAATGTGGGGCTTGATCCCAGGACCCTGGGATCATGACCTGAGCCAAAGGCAGACACTTAGACATCTGAGCCACCCAGGTGCCCCAGTTGCAGTGGTTTAAACAGCGCCCCCCAAAAACTTTATGTTCACCCTATCCTCAGAATATGACCTTATTTGGAAATACGGTCTTTTAGATGTCATCAGTTAAGTTCATACTTGTTTAGAGGAGACCCTATATCTAATAACTTAAGAGTCCTTATAAGAAGAGCAAAGTACAGAGACAGACACAGGGACCGCCATGAGCACACACAGTCAGAGACTGGAGTGATGCTGCCACAAGCCAAGGAAACACAAGGGGCCATCAGAATGTGGAAGAAGCAAGTAAGGATCCTCCCCTACAGCCTTTTAGGGAATGTGGCCAGGTCAACCCTGTGGTTTCATACTTGTGGTGCCAAGAATGGTAGAGAGTAAATTTCTGTTATTTTCACCCATCCAGTTTGTGCTAATTTCTTACAGCAGTCCTAGGAAATTAATAGTTGTTTTTGTGGAGTTGACAATTCTGGCATTTGTCAGATTATATACTTTAAGCAAGTACATGAATCAGAAGCTTGTAAACTTACAGTGAAATGTTTTTTGAAAATGTGATTTCAGGTTGGTACAGTTTCTGATAATGTCTAGGTCCACAGTGAGGTAATGTTGAGGGTATGACAGAAGAGCAGGAAATAGTCAGATGATGACAGGTAGGTGAAGGAACTGGTTGGAGAACTCAAATAAGGATGAGTTTTCCAAGAATAGGAGAAAGAGCCTAGAGAGTTTGATAACGAGATAGGAAGTAAATACCTCAAAGAATGAATAAGAACAATTTTAAACTCAATAAATGGAAACAGGAACGAGAAGCCATTTTACTCTTGGAAGAAGAAGGAGAACTAGTTTAAAGATGGTATTTTTTTTTGGGGGGGGGTTTATACAATTTCTATACCACACCGGTGCTCATCACAAGTGCCCCCCTTAATCCCCATCACCTTTTTAACCCATCCCTCCACCCACCACCCCTCTGGTAGCCATTAGTTTGTTCTCTGTAGTGAAGAATCTGTTTTTTGGTTTGTAAAGATGGCATTTTTTACTCTCATTTTCCTTTTATAGATAAAACACTGAGAAACAGTATCCCACCTAGTCAGAAACATAGGATCTTTCTTCTTTTTTTTTTCTTTTCTTTTCTTTCTTTCTTTCTTTCCTTCCTTCCTTCCTTCCTTCCTTCCTTCCTTCCTTCCTTCCTTCCTTTTTCTTTCTTTCTTTCTTTCTTTCTTTCTTTCTTTCTTTCTTTCTTTGTTAAAAAGCCTACTGGCTAAGTGTAGCTGATACAATTATCCAAACACAGTGTTCTAGAGGCCTTTTATTTTTTCAACTTTTTTCCAACCTCCGTTGTTGGAAACACTCTCCTTTTTGACTGGATATTTTGTTAACTCTTTCCAGCCCAGGACACAATTACGTAAATTCAATTAGGTGATTTATTTTTCACTATTCTATAAATTCATTTATGTTGTGTTAAATTTGAAATATAAATAATGATATCACCAATAAAAAGGTGAGTTTCACTGAACAGTATCATTCTCCCCTTTGAAAAATTTTGATTCTTTTTTAGAAAACATTTACATATGTGACAACTCAATTATTCAGTATCATTTGAGCACTCTTCATTTGAGATCATATATTTAGTGACTCTTATATAATGGGATCTGCCTAAGAATTATCAACTAAAAGATAACTAAGAAATAGTCCTTGTCCTGAGGTTGTTAATAGAAGCAATACACAGAGGTGCCTGGGTGGCTCAGTTGGTTAAGCATCTGCCTTAGGCTCAGGTCATGACCCCAGGGTCCTGGAATAGGGTCCTGGGATTGAGTCCCACAGGGGCTCCTTGCTCAGTGGGGAGCCTGCTTCTCCCTCTGCCTGCCATTCTCTCTCTCTCTGACAAATAAAATAAAAATAAAATCTTTTAAAAAAAGAAGCAATATACAAAGATGTATAAATAGCATTTAAAATGTCAATATTAATAACAATATGTATGACAGATGTGGGAGCAGAGGAAAGGTACTATTCATTCAATCTTCATGCTACATGAGAAAAGTGGCACAAACTTGAAAAAGGAGGGATCCCTCAAAAAAATTAGATTTATTTTTCCTTAGACCCGATAAATGGGAGTTCAGAAAAAGAAATCAAATTAAATTGATTTGAAGGGAAAAAAAAACCTGATAATTATTATACACCTGAGTTTTTGGACTAAAATACATATCTACTTCTCAGTATTAGAGATCATGATTTTTCAGAGCACGTCTGTTCTTTCTTTTATCTTCTGATTCTCTGAATTACTATTCATATATTTCACCATATATCCGAAATCATATTCTAATAATCTATTTGTCTTTTTTTTCTTCAGACATTGAATCAAAAGTAATCACTGAAATATTTCCTTAATGTCTATTTTTTCTTAAGGTTCAGGTCCCAAGTAAAAACTACATGGAAACTTGTTTTAAACCTCATTTGAAAACCAGTAGATGATATTTGTAATCTTCTAATGTAAGTCACCCTAGTCACTGACACTGTCCCCTTCTTATGCCCTATTGTGGGAAGGAAAAGAAAGACTGACGACCAGCACAGGCATCCCTAGCTCATTCCAACTCTGTGCATAGCTTCGTATTAGGTATTGGTGGCACAAAAGAAATACAGTCATTCTTATCTTAAAGAGACACACTAAAAATCCTTAGTTGTTACTGAGATAAGCTGTGAACCCAAAACATATAAGATTCAAATAGCAGTAGAAAAAATGGGAAAAACTGACTTGTACTGCAGTGTCCCAAATTTTGCAATTCAAACATAACTACTTCAGCTTGTAATCTTTTAGACAGTGTTTCACAAAATGTGCCATAAATGTTGAAAGAAATCTTCAATTAAATATGTTTTGAAAATTCCGGGTTAGACAAAACTAAATAAGTTTGTTTGTTAATAAAACTACTGAGTTACTTAGTTACAAAGAAATACATTTATATGATGCTAAAAGGACAATGCCAAGGTTGCTTCCACAGTGTGTGATTTCATGAACTTTTTATCCTGAAATAATTGTAAATTCACATTCAGTGTAATAAATAATACAGATGACATCCACACAAACCTCATACTGCCTCCCCCAATAGTAACATCTTACAAAAGCTTAACATAATATCACAACCAGGAAATTGAAATAATAGGTTTATTTTCAAAGATGGTTCAGAGTCTATCATTCCAATGATTCTTGTGATGCTCTGTGAAGGGGGGCAGTAGTGTGCAAAAAGCCTAATTGTATTTGCATGTATAACCTTTGATTGTGTTATTTTTTCTTTTAGTAAGTAAGCTGTGCCAGGAGATTTGTACTCAATGGAACATGCTCTAGAGAAAGGTCCCCTAGAAATACTACAATGAAGTTATATCTTTAAACTCATGTCCCATGGTTGATCAAATATGCGTAACAATTTGAGATTTCTGGATTAGAATGTAGGAGGTTGTCAAGACATGGAAAGACGCTAAAAAAAAAAGTTGTTTAGACACAAAAGAAATCAATAAAATGTGCAAGAAGTAACGATACATTAGTTTACAATATTCAAAAAGTGAGCAATGTTTGGATTCTAAGAATGATAAAATGCTCTGAAAGGCAAAAATAAATTGAACGTATTATAACTTCAATATAATCTTCTTTTTGAATAGAATTCAAAATAATCTGTTTCCTTATATTCACGTATATATTTGACAAACATTTTTAAAATACCCAAAATTGTCAGACTCTGCTAGGGGCTAATGATATAATGAATACGATTTAATCTTTGCCCTCAAAACACTCACAGGCCAACCAAGTGGCACTCAAAGGGAGAGTTTTAGGGCAAGCCCCTCAGGTCCCCTCCCTCCGCGGAAGCTTTATACTATCACTTTGCTATCACTCAATAAAACTGCTTTGTTGCCCCCCAAAAAAGGGATAGTTTTAACAACTGCAGAGATATATGTAAAATTATTTTTTTCCATATAAAATTTTATTTTGTTTTATCCTTAGGTATGGAGTAATTATTTGACAGTTTGCTAGAATAGATTAGTAGTCCCAATGATACCACTACCTACCTACCTCTAAAGAACTATTTTATAAAAAGAAATAAAAGGAACTTGAGGCAAACAGAGATTCAGAATTAGTGAAGCATAGGTCATTTCTACACTGAAAAATCCCGTGGGAAACTTGCTGATATACAGCTGGGTCTATAAATAATTAAATAACCCTGGTGATATATTTCTATAGTGCAGAGGAGATAATTTGAAGGTGTGTTCTGTCAGAAACAAATTTTTGTGGCTCTAGCTAATTTGAGAATAACCCTACTCTTTAGGGTCCTGCCTCACAAGCATTTTTTTCATAACACCTTTATTGATATATAATTTACATTCTATCAAATTCAGCCTCTTAAAGTACACAGTTCAGTGGCTTTTTGCAAGTATCACCATTATTTCATTTTAGACTATTTTGGCACCCCCAAAGAAGCCCTACACCCATTCAGCAGTCACTCCCTATTTCCTCCCTCCCCAAATCCTGGCAACTACTAATCTACTTCTTATCTCTATGGATTTGCTATTCTGGACATTTCATTTAATACAATCATACATTTGTATAATTTTGTGACTGGCTTCTTTTGCATAACATGTACCAGTACTATATTCCTTTTATGTTGAATAATATTCCCTTATAGAGATACACTACATTGTATTTAACCCCTTCATCGGTTAATGGACTTTTGTGCTGTTTCCAGTTTGTAGCTATTATATAGCTTCCCAAGCTTTTTAAGTCATCTTTTCCTAGGCATTTTTATCCTAATGCTTCAAATTTGAAATACTAGATTTCACTCACATAAACACACACACACACACACACACACACACACTCTAAAATTCCTATAAAATCAATTATAAGGAGAAGGTGCTGATGCGGTATGGTGCTTCACTGGGGGCAGTAGGTTCTGTTGCTCCTGACTTAAGATTTCAAATTTACATGATAACTTCAGGCCTGATTTAATTGTCGCACCACTGTCTTGCTCAGACCAGCCTGTTTCTTTAATTGCATGCATGTCTCTAGAGGCCAATAAATCACCAAGAAAAATAAAGTCTAACCCACACTGGAGAAGAAAACGCCATCCGAAACATGGAAGTGCCTTCCTCTTTCATATATGCTATAAGTACTGTAATTTGCAAAGAATGCTTTGGTGGCTTTTTGGTACAATTTGGGGACATCAGAAATAGTGCAGGAGTACCATTTCCTTTTAGCAGCTATTCCCTTTGTGTTAGGTCAAGGTTTACCATGCGAAAATAAGGCAGAAGGAAGGGACTTAGATATGGTCTTAAATTCTCCCAGTTACATTTTAATAAAGCATGCAAGTCTAATTACACAAGGGATTTTTGAGATAAAAGGATCATGGAGTTCATTTTATTCAATCTCTATCCAATAATTCAACCCACACCATTAGGTCTCTAAGGATGTATTTATTTATTCACTTAGTCTTTTTTTTTCTTGTGCTATGTAAATATACACACACCTGATCTAGGCAATAAGATCACAATACAAATATGGTTCTTACCTATACCGAACACACATTTATGTGGGGAAATTAAGTAAGTAAATAAACACATTGCTGGTTTTGAGAGATACTTTTAAGAAATAAAGAATGACAGCATGATTAGGAAAAGCACATAGAGGAGATCTTTAAGCTGATATATGAAGGATGAGAAAGAACCAGCAACAGGACGATGAGGGGAAAAGAGTATCTGGCAGAGAGTAATTCCAATGACACTACCTGAGAATGAGACAGGCATGTTGATCGTACAGAAAAAGTTGAAGAATGTGGTTCAAGTGTAGTAGGAAAGGATAGTGTGGCACAGAAATAAGATGAAGAAATGGTAGATGATCATGCAGGGTCCTGTAGGGAGTTAGGGCTTCCATCGAAGTGCACTTGAAAGTATTGAAGTTTTTTTTTTTTTTTAAAGGGATAAAATGAATCAACAACTTGGTAAAAAGCCATTCTTGCCACCATGTGATATATAGTTTAAATAATGGGATGTATTTAGTGGCTTTTAGAGTCTTCCAAGCAGAAGGAACAATGGTTCACTCTAGGGATGTAGCAGAGGAGATGAAAAGTAGTAACAGCCAGCCTCTGTTGAATACTCCGGGAAGCAGTGCCTCCAAAGTTCTCTTATTTATTTCAAAGAGGTTGGATTGTTAAAAGGCTTTTCTGGAGAATGAGTCTGTTTTTTGCTTCATGATAAGCACCCTCAAATCTCATACCAACAGCAACCCTTTATTTTCTTCTTACCGGTATGCGGGTCAGCTTGACTTTGTTAGATTTGGATGGACTTGGCCCACGACTTTGGGCGGGGGCCAGGTATGCTGTGTGCATTCCCAGTGTCTTTGTAACAGCGGCTACTCAAGAAATGTTCTTCTCCTGACAGTTGCAAAAAGTACCAGAGAGCAAGGCAAACCACACTAGTGGGTTTGACTCTTTCCTTGGACTGGAATCCTGTTCCTTCAAACCACTTCTCTTCCAAAGCAACTCAAATGTGCCTAACGTCAAAGTGGCAGAGAACTACACCATCTGCTTTAAGTGGAAGGGCTGCATGGACACACAGTTAGGGGTATGGATGTATAATTCTGATATAGAAAGTAAAGAATTGGAAACAATACCCCAACCTACCATATGGAATAGCTATAACTTTTGCCTCCCAGTTCCTAAATTTCTCTCTGCAGCCACACAAAAAGACCTATTTCTTTAACAAAATAGATGTGTAATTATTAAAAATGAGCTTGCCATACACAAACACCTACATATATTCCAAGAAAAGAGTACTGAAGTTTCCTTAACTATTTCTCTGGTGGTAAAGTCATATCAAAGTAGTTGAGATTCAGGCCCCAAATGTCCTTTCAAGTCTTATCTCGCACCGTGCTAAAGCTTTTGTCCACCTTTTCAATCACATAAGCTGATCCATGGCTCCCTAAATACATCATGAACTTTCAACTTGCCATGCAGTTATTCTAGCTATTGCTTTTAGCTAAAATATTCCACCTCCACCATGTCATCCTGATAAAATCCTTTTTCTTCTTTTTCAACACCACATTCAAATGTCAAATCTACTAGAAAGCCTCCCGGATCCTGCAAGCAGGATTAATAACTTCTTCATCTATGCATTATTGTATTCTTTTAATGCCATTTGTAATGTAGTCATTGGAGGTAGAACGTCTTTTCTTCTCTCACCCTCTCAACTGCCCAAAATTTCTTCTCATTTATGGCATTAGGGAGGGTACATCTCTCAATATACTGTCATTTTGCATTCACGGAAGAAAAACAGACACAACTCTAGTATTCTAGACCAAAACAATGGCATAATAGAAATAGATGCGTGAAAAGGGTTGGGCATGCTGGAGTAGCCCAACTGATTAGGTGTCTAGGCGCAGTTCCCAGAACATCACAGAATTAACTTGCCAGGGGCTCTACTCCCTCTGCCCTAGGAGGAAGGGAGGGAATCTGGAAGATGCCACTGGATCCATTAAGCTTAAGAGTGCACTGCTCTAGCCGCGTTGGAAAGGGGTGGGGGCAAGAGGTTATCAGCTGTTCCCTCAACACCCACACTCTGGAGCTTGGATCTAGCAGTCCTGCTTCAGAAAATTCCACATCTCCGCAACCTGGCTTGCCAGCAGAAACCTGCGAAAAGCAGCGGGAGCATTGCTTTCATCTATGTTCTGCATTTCAAACCTTGCATCAGTGCATTTAGCGGTGGAAGCCAGTTTACATCCATGTACCTCATCAGAGGGAAGTCAGAAAAATAAGAGTTTTTAGCTGTGGGAATTCGTGTTGAGTGTGTAATAACCATATATCTGAGAGTTCATTCCACTTCTTACTCCTCCCGCACTTTAAGAGGACTAGGCAGTAGCTGATGGATGAGCTAGATCAAATCTGACAAACATTGGTCCACATTTATCTGTGTAGACTTAAGGTTTTAAAACAGTGAGAAAATAAACCATTCTTCTTTTGTGCTTTTGAGTCTTCACTTAACAGGGTGTGAGGCAGCAGCTGCCCAGCCAAACATTCTCTCTGTGTATATGCCTCTTCCCTTGATCCAACTCCAAGTTCTGGTTCAGAGGAGAGTGTTCCAGAAATCCAATCCTATTTTGCCTCAAATCTAAGCAATTTTTTAAATCCTAATTTATGGGGAGAAAAAGAAAACAACAACAACAAAGCAGCACAACACAACACAAAACAAAACAAAAACAAAACAACATAATCAAAGGGGAACAGATTAGGATTATAATATCATTCCCTAATTCCAGGATTTATATGTTTGGAAGTCAGTACCCAGGGCAAGATCATAAACTCTTCACTGTAAAGAGTATTCTCAGTGCTTAGAAAGCCTGATAGGCTTTCAAATATTTTAATTAAATTTAAGGGAATATGATTCTCACTTAACATTTTTAAATTTCATTTAATAATGGGACAACATAATAATGTGAGTAACAGTCACTGACAATCAGACAGGTATGCGTTCAAACTCGGCTTTAACTCTCAGCAAATCTGTGACCGTGACCCATTATCTCAACTTCCTATATCTCTAATTTTTCACCTATAAATAAGATACAGTATTGCCTATCTTGTAGGGCATATGCAAATATAAATGGATAATGTTTATGAGAAAATGTGGTAATGAGTATTTAACCAGCGAACATTAGTTTGTTTTCTGTTTTTTGTTTTCTCTCCCCTTCCTTGTCTCTGCTCTCCTTAAAATTCTTGTCATTAGTTTCAAGACAAGATCAGTGCATTATATTTCCTCTGAAGCGGGATGCCTGGAAGTAAACGTAATGCTTCAGGTGTGGTTCATCTAACACATCTATAGAGGGGAGACTACCACAATAATTTTAATCAGAGATACCTGACATATCATTAGATTATTTGAAAAGCAATTTGCACTGTTGACTTATATTTCATTTAATCAGTCCCTTAGGTTTTCATCCCAGCTGCTCTAGGAGCATGCCTACATTCTTATTGTACTCAAAGTAAAGAATATACGTTGCTTTGTATTATGTTTCATGTATTAAATTTAACCTATTGCCTCTTACTAACTTATTATCTAGATTTTCTTCTATGCTGACTCTGTATTTCTATATACTTGTGATATTTTAAAACTTTGTCATTCATAATCCTTTGCACACTGTGACTATCCTCACCAAAGTATATATAAAAATTATTAGTTAGGAAAAGCCCGAGGCAGAAACTTGGATTGTCCACTAGAGATCACTTTCCAGATTGACATCAACTTTATCGGTACCGATTACCTAGTCCATCAAATTATCAATTTCCTTAATTATGCTCATTCTCCTCACTTCCCTCAACTTATTTCATAAGGATGTCATGATATATTTTCCTAGGTAATTTGAAGAAATAAAGATGCACTTGACATAAAATACAGCTATCATCCTGTTTGGAGGAAAGAAGAAAAAATCCTATAACATCTTGATCAACAGAATATTGATCTGAATTTACTATTCATATCTCTTGCATTTTTGATGTCGCAGAGCTGGATCTTTATGAGCTGTCGTGGCATAGTAATCAGTTATCCCTTTGATACATATTGTGCTTCTAGAGTTGAATTATTTAGCTGTTATCTTTTGAGCAAAGTGCAATTCTTGGACTTTTTAGATGTAACACAGGCTATTAATAATTAAATAGAACCACTTTGGTCTTAATTATCATTATTTGAAAATTGTTCAGCTATACAGACAGCCCTTGACTTACAAAGGCTCAAATGATTATTTTTTTGACATTACAATGGTGCAAAAGTGTTACACATCTAGTAGAAACTATTTTGCATTTTGATCTCTGTCCAGGCTAGTGACACGCGGTATGATACTCTCCTAGGCTGGCCAGCGGACAGTGAGCCCCGGCTCCCAGTCGGCCACACACACCTGGGGGTGAACAACCAGTATGCCGAGAGCCAATCTGTACCATACAGCATTCTATTTTTCAGTTTCGGTACAGTATGCAAAAATTACGTGAGATTTTCTATGCTTTATTATAAAACAGGCTTTGTGTTAGATGTTTTTGCCAAACCGTGGGCCAGTGTACATGTTCTGAGCACATTTAAGAGTGGCTAGGCTAAGCTACGATGTTCAGTAGGTTAGGTGCAGTAAATGCGTTTTCAACCTAATGACATTTTCAACCTACTGTGGGTTTATTGAGACATAAACAATCGTAAGTCAAGGAAGATCTATATTAAACTTTGAAAGGCTAGAATTCTATGCTTGGATTTTTAAAGTTGAATAAAATGAAATATTTACCAAAGTAGCTTATTATCAGTATAAAGAAAATTGGTAGTAATTTCAAGAAAAATACAAACATCCTAACAATTTTTAAATTAACCTAATTTTCTACCACACACCCTGGCTTAGTTTACTGATCACATTCAGATATCACAATGTGTGTGTGATGCACTTGGGAACGGGGTGACCCTGAAGCATCTATTTCAGTAAGTTAATTGTAGGAGTTTAAAGATCTGTATGCTAGAAGTAAAGACAAAGGCAGAGATTATTTTTCACATGTGTCCCCTCCCAGGTCCAACCTTGAGATTCTTACTGAGCCTCACAGAGAAAGAGCTAACACAGAATCTAAAGCTGGGGGCTCCTGGGGGGCTCAGTTTGTTAGGCGTCTGCCTTCGGCTCAGGTCATGATCCCAGAGTCCTGGGATGAGGGATCGAGCTCCACGTCGAGCCTGCTTCTCCCTCTCCTCCCTGCTCATGTGCTCTCTCTCTCAAATAACTAAATAAAATCTTAAAAAAAAAAAAGGGGGGGGGATTTGAAGTACCTTTTGTCACCCTGCACCCTTCTGTTTGCTCTGCTGCTTTGCTGCCATATTCTGTAATGTGATGGTTGGTCTACTTTTGAACAGGCCCAGAAGCTTTAACATATTGAGTATGCCAAAAACGTAGTGGCAATCTGGTACTTTTGGAGGTATGAGCATTATGTGCATGGAGAAGCATCACCTCCTTATAGCCATCAGTGTTTATAAAATTGACAAAAGTTGCAGCTAAAAGGTTGAGGACTTTACAAGCAACAGATTGAAAGGAAGGACTAGAGCAAGAGATTAAGACCATGTTATACGTTCTTGCTGTAACTATAATCATAAGCGTTCTTTGTGTGTACACATGAGACAACATTTGGGAATGTTCAGAAATAACTAAAATTTTGAGGGTATCTGGAGACATTGTGTAAGTAGCTACAGCTAGAAATTAGCAACAGTACTGTTAACATGATCTATTATTTATTCACAGGCCAGCAAGTGCAGAAGACACTAGGTTTCAATTGTAAATTAGTATTTACTCTCACATAAAGTGTTATACTGTTTTTCCTTTTAGGTTATATCTTCTGGTCCATCTTCTAATGCCCTTAAAAATATTTAATGCATTTTGAATAAATATAAAGTAGTCTGACATATATTTTTGATCTTTTTCAGAACAGGGGCCAGATTTTATTCACTTTTGTTTCAGTCCTTACAATATTGTGGAATATAGTATACATTAGATAACACTTTTTTAAATTATAAATATTGAATTTATGGCAAAATTTTTGAATTCTTAAACCATTGTGCTTTGGTTAAGTTTTGATCAGTAACGCTGTTTAAAATAAGCTAGTGAATTTTTCTCTAAATCTACTTTGAGATAGACTACTTCGGGGATATGAGATAATCCAAGCGTTTCTACATCACAGAATCATCATATTTTAGAGATAATAAATGTGTAGAGTCAAAATTCACTTAAAAACAAGCTAATGGAAACTGGCTTGTCAATAATACATAGCTCAAGTTTGAACTTTGAGATTTACATTTCATAAAATAGGTTTGCATGCCTATGAAAATAAATGAACCTATAAAGCTGAAGTAAAAATATAGACAAAAATTATGAGAAAAATAAAAGCAGAAGGCTCAGCCTCTTTTTTTCTCCCTGTATTGGGGGATCTATGAGTAGTAAAAAACATATTGCTTCCTCTGTGTGAGTATTCTGGTATGCTTGGTCAGTTTCAATGATCCTTTCCCTAAAGGTCTAGAAATAAAGAATCCCTTATGTTCAGACCAGAATTTCTCCATTGATATCTTCATTGCCCTTCTCTTTTTATTAACAAAACAAACAATATATGCTTCTTTCAATTCCACATTATTTTCTTTTTTTTTTCAGTTTTGTTTAGTTTTGTTTTGCTTTGTTTTTGCTTTTGTTTTTGTTTTATGAAGTCACAGAAGATGTCATTTGTTAGAACAGTATTTTCCCAACTGGGAAACACAAAGTAAGACTAGACTATGTGACAAAAAATAATAAATCCTTTACTTCCCTTTCAGAATCCTAAGGTTTCTTCTTGGCTCTAAACCTCTCTGCAGTTTTGCAAGACAGGTGACTCGCCCCCCCCCCCCCAAAAAAAGGAATCTCGGAGAGGTGATGGTTTCTTAAAGTAACTTCCATTCTTCTGTTTAGAATAACACTTTTAAAGAAATAAAACGTCTTTTTACATAATGTCAAACCATTTAAAATATATCTCGATCATAACAGGTTTTAAATAACATCTCAACAAATTCAATTAAATTTCTTGATAGAAAAAATACAGTAAAGTACAGTAAAAATACAAGTTTTTGAGGAACTCGAAAGTCTAATGTTAAGTGTAGTTAATAAAATATATTCAGTGTAGCAACAATAAACAAAAAGGAACTGGAAGAGAAAAAAAATACTGGAAGTCAGAACAGCAATTGGGAATCTGTCTGTATTCCAATCACAGGTCTGTAAACACTTTATATGTGTGTGGATGATGTATTCAAATAATCAATCCATCTTTTCATATGTAATTTCATTCTTTGATGAAGAATATATAACTTTAAGTTAGCCCAAATTCACCTGATTGAATTTAATATTGTTATACAAAATATCTGAGACAAGACATTGTTTTTAAAAATAAGAGGATTCATTAGTTGTGTATAACACCCAGTGCACCATGCAATACGTGCCCATACACAACTAATGAATCATAGAACTTTACATCAAAAACCAGGGATGTACCCTATGGTGACTAACATAATATAATTAAAAATATTATTATAAAAAAAAGAGGAAATATTTTTAAAGTATTATAAATAATGCAATTTTTAAAATCAAGATTAGAATACCAAAAGAAAAATATGATGCTAATAAATTCAAAGAGATGTCATTATGAATGGTGCTTGCAATCACAAAGAAGCATATTAACAACTTAAGTTGTTACTTAAACAGGAAAAAGCTACTAATAGTGAAAATAATAAAATAATCAAATGGATTTCTGTCTGTGATTTAAAAAATTATATATTGAATTCCATATATTTTCCAAGTAAAAAAGATTTTTATTTTTGTAAAACATGCTGACCTTTATAAAATATTTTTTATTATATTATGTTAGTTACCATACAGTACTTCATTAGTTTTTGATGTAGTGTTCCATGTTTCATTGTTTGCATATAAAATATTCTTAAGATGTTGCACATAACTGATTTTGGTTTAAATAGGATCTGATTTATTCAAATTGCTCCAACACACTTGTTTAATGCAAATATTAAAAGATCACCACTTTTTAATTTATTGAAGCTATATTCAGGGTATTTGGGATAGAATTAAAATATGACAAAGACTACTCTTTGTATGACATTGAAAGCTGATGCCAGAAATTGTAAAGTCCAACTTCTAAAAATGTTCTAAGGGATGTAGAAAAAAAATCATATAAATATTTGAATCAGGTACAAGCCTTAAGACAAATGATCTTTGATGTTTTAATCCCATTACACTTTACCAATATTGTCTCACAAATGTACTATTCTTCAAATGTGACACAGATAAATTTAGAAATGAATTTGAAGAAAGGCAAAAAAAAGGCTTCACTGCCAGGAAATCCAATAAGTTAAATGCTTTCCTAACTTGTCATAATTGCCAGTGATTCATGACTTGTAGAATTTACTCAATGAAAAACTAATAATAATGAATACTTTTTAGAAATAATAATTAAGAAGCTAACAGAAAAGATGTGCCAAGGCAGTAATTTTCATCTAATTTAGAAGTATTTCTTTCAAAAACTAGTCTTTCAGGGTAACAGATCCTGACTCAGGGCCTCCCCAGATTCACTGGGCCATGGTTTTCTACTCCATTTACTGAAGACCCTTGTCAAAGATCAACAAAGACTGATACTAGTTCAAGTGGTTAAGTACAGATTTTAATCAGTCATATTCTATTGCAATAGGAAACAGAGTTCAGGGTAAACTGAACTCAACTTCAATTTTTACAAAGATGGCAGAGAGTTTTAAAGGGAGAATGAGGGAATAGGAAGGGGTTGAGCGGGGGCTCAGTAGAATCAGGAAAATGAAAAGTTAACACAAAGGGAAAGGAGGTGTTGGTTCAGGTGAAAGCCGTCTGGGTCTGTCACCTGCTGCTAATGAAGTGAAGCTCCCATCCTCTCACAGAGACTGGGAGATAGGGGCCCAGTCTCTTCAGGTGTTTGCTGGAACGAACAGTAAATTCTTTTGGTAGCCTTGAGTTTTCTGAGGCAGGCAATTTAAGGAGGTCCAGGGTCTTCTGAGGGATATGACTACTAGAAACTCTTTCAGTGTTTTGTTCAAGTCTTTATGGGCCAAGGTTAAGGCTTAGTCAAGAAGACAGTTCTGAGGAGCCTGGCTAGACTTTGGTGAAGGACAGAATCTTTGTAACCCTCCAGGAGGATCACCTGGCAGCCAATAACATTTGCGTAGGCCATGGCAGAGATGGCTGCATGCATGTCTCACCTGCGCAGTCACACAGGGCTCTGTGCTCAGAAGGGCCCTGAGCTAGGTTCAGATTCTGCTGTGCCATTATGAAATTCTTAATAATTTTTCAACAAGAGGTCCACATTCTCATTTCACACTGTCTCCACAAATTATGCAGCCATTCTTGGGCCATGAAGTGGAAGTTTGGATTTCTACCACAGAGAGGCTTATTGAGATCTGTTACTGCCTTCAGATACCATGTGTTGTAGCTTTGCTCCCACCCCCAGAGCTTCTCTGTTTTCATGCAGGTCAACTTTGATTAACAGGAAACCAGTAAGAAGAACAAGAAGAACGGTGGATACATTCCTCTCCCATCTTGGATGATGAGGGAATGATGTCACAGGTGGTGTTTCTGAAGATTCCTGAAGCGACCTCCTGTGACAGCAGACAGATGTGCATTCTGCTGAAGCTAAGCATTGGTAAAACACTTCCCTTTGTTGTTTTCCTTCCTTCCCTGCTTAGCTCCCTTTTTTCCCTCACTCTATGATTAGACTGTGTGCCTGCCTCTTGCAATAAAGCAACTGCATGCATATTTGGCTTCAGGCTAATTTTTAAAGGTACCCAAACTAAGATATTTAGGAACAGTGAAAATTTCCACATAATTTTTCTTCTTTTTAAATGAAATATTTAGGCATTAAGAAAATTTATTAAAGAATGATAAAAGAATAGTTTCTAATCACTACTAGGACTTGGCTATGATAACAAGCCAAATATTTGTCTATGAGTTCATTGAGATCATTTAGTTTCAGAAATATCAGCTATTTTCAGAGATACTCCCTGGGACATAACCCTGATACTTCTAATCATTCAAATAAACTTAACAAAGACAAACATTAAGTATATGTCACAATTTAAAATATTTTCCATAGGTTGCATAACATTTGATTAATATTTTTAAAATGTTAAGTAATTTAACAATTTATATATGTATTCAGTTAATGGGGCAAAGCCTATTCATGTTAACTTTGAACATATAGTCTTTCTGAAACAAAAAATAATAGAGAAATGTCCATTTGGACCAATATATGCAAGAGGGTAAGAATCATTTTAAAATTTGAAGTAAATTTCTTAAATATATACATATATATTGTGGTTAGTATTGACTATGCCTACTTTTATCATTTCATCTACACTTATTTGCCATTATTTTCTAGAGAAGAGTGTTCTCTACTCTGTCTCATAACTTTATCCTAAGTAGCACCATGGTATCATGAGGTGTTTTTTAACTCAATCTGTCAAAATTTTTATTACTGTAAGTCCTTTTGGTTTCAAAATTGTACCAAAATTGAGAATGAAGGCCAGCTCTTATGTTCTTTTTGAATTGTGCCTATTTGTGGGCATTTCCTCGCTTTTTAAAACAGTAAGATGTTCCAGACTCATCTTGAACTTCCTCTGCCCCAGACCTGGGGCCATTTAATAGTTAATAGGGAATGGTGTTTAAAAGTCAAATGCTAACCATTGAGGCACTCACGGAAACTGTAATTTCATGCCTTTTAATTTCTCTCAGTGGGTACAGTTGAATTATAGGTACTCTTCATCAGGAAATAAATCTGATAATTCCATTAAAACTAATATCACAGGGATCTTCTTCATCATTCTATATCTCATATTTCTGTCTCTTCATCATAGTTTGCCCTTAGAAGTGATACAATGGAAATACAATATATTTTTAGTATCTCCACCTAGAACTTGAATCCAGTCATTAGGATACAGTGCAGACACATGGCCTGAACTCTTGATGGTGTCAATAGTATGAACCCTCCCCCCAAAAAAAGATGCTGAGTTTGCCTTATACTAAAGAAATCTAAAAGAGCTATGATATCAAATGCAATGGAAGATCCTTAAAAGAATCATGGATTGCAAAAGATAAAAAAATAAGCCGATTTAACTATGATAGGAAATGAAATGTGAACATGATGCGTACGCCCCAAAATATTACTGTATCTTTGTAGAGATAATGACATGAGGTTATATAGCAAGAATGTCTGTGTTTTTGGTATTTCATGATACATATGCTTTAATTAAGTAGGCAGTAGTGTCATGATGTCTACCACATTTGTTCAAATTGTTCAGCAAACATGTACACACATACTCATCTAAGAATAGATAAAATATGCGGCGCCTGGATGACTCAGTTGGTTAAGCGTCTGCCTTCGGCTCAGGTCATGATCCCAGGGTGCTGGGATCCCCTGCTTGTGCTCTCTCTCTCTGACAAATAAATAAATAAGATCTTTAAAAAAAAGGAATAGATAAAGCAAATATAGCAAATGTCAGCAATCGCTGAATATAGGTTAATGTAATGCTGCTGATTCTTATTTTATTCTGTCAACTTTATGTGTTAATTTTTTCTAAGTAAAAAGCTAGAGAAAAAAATGAGTCATCTCTTTATGCACTAATAGAAAAGATACTGAAGATACATCATTTAGTGAAAGACGCACGCTGTAGAACAGTGTATACGATACGCCACTATTAACCTTAGCAATTCAAAATATGTGAATAATTATACGTCTTCCATATTTTTTAGGTATAATCCCTGCCTTCAAAGAACAAATATATAAACTGAGGAAAAAATAAATAGAAGCAGCACATTTATTTAGAATAGAAAAGTAATATAATCAGTAGATTTAAGAGAAAAACAATGTTGTTCCACTGTTAGGTTGAACAATGGAAGCAAGATTTTAATTCTAGAGTTTACTGTTTGGGACAATATAGAACTATCCAGTAACAGAGTTATTTATTATATCCTACATCTAGAATAATAAGAATGATAAAGCAAAATTACATGAGTTAGACATTATATGCATACTCATTGTCAGATGAGGACACTGAGGCACACAGAGGCTAAGCAACTTGTTCAAAATCACACAGCTAATAAATGGCACAGGCAGGATTCCAGTCAAGAGAGTTTGCCTATGAAGTTAGTTCAAAACTATTATCCTAAACGGCTACTTTAACTGTTTGCTTTATAAGCAACTCACAAATTATATAAAATTTGAAATATTGCACTTAATGTATTTTTGAAATAGAAGTTCAAAATTATTAAAAAGCCAGTGAATGAAAACAGTCATCACAATTGGCACATGTAACTGAAATAAGACTATTTGAAGATCTTAGATGTCTATTGGAAAAAAATGTATATAAAGGATATATATATATATAGTTAACATATAGTGTAATATTGGTTTTAGGAGTAGAATTTAGTGATTCATCACTTACATACAAGGAAAAAAATAAAAAAATATATATATTTTAAATGAAGCACATACTAGTTTCTTGAAATTATATGTCATTTATCTATCATAGTTGTCAGTGTTTCTAAATGTGTATGTTACATATGCCATGAGTTCAGTAGGTCTCCTTATAATCAAGATTACATGAACGTGAAAGAACAAGAGATTTATTACCTAAAAACCTGCTTCTCTACCATGCTATATCCTTAAAACATAATGTTAAACAACTGTATAAATCATGTCAACCACTAATTAGTTAACTAATTGCCAAAACTTCAGAAGAAAACTCCAAATCTGAGGATTATATATACAGCCACTAAAAAGAGATATTAAAAAACAAAAAACCCTACATGATATAAACAAACTATGGGAGGTCAAGCTTAAATGTTTATTTACAATTTATGGCAGCTGCTAATTGTTTACTCAAAAATCTCAAAAAAAGAAGAAGGAGAGGTTTTTCTTCTTGTGTACAAATTCCCCTAGGTAGAGACCGCATCTATGAGTCTTGCATTCAGATGTGTTTATGATGACACATTTTTACCTATGCTCTGTGAACCCAGGAGCAACAAGCTGGCTCTTCTTTGAAATCAGGACAAAGATTTCCCTGGAATGAAGCTTGAATCTGTACTTTAAACAATCTGTAATATTCTTCCTTACATAAGCCATGAAAACAGCTGCTAAGATTACACGTTTCTTATGTGTGTATTTTATGGAATCATGGCAAATGCAACCTCAAATCCGTTCCATTGATGTGCTGGGAGAAACATCCATCCATGGATAGTGCTTTGAATAAGTATTAGAAAGCTCATGAGATATTCTGAAGCTATAAACATCAGTTAAAAAAGAGAACGAAAAATCTAATTAGAGGGAATGTAAAATACATAGCAATTGACTTAAGATCCTCCAAAAAGATGAAGAAGAAAAAAAAAATTAAAAGACCATGAAATAAGTATATGAAAATGTGAAAAAGAATAAATCTGAAATTTCAGGAATAGAATTATGGACATGGTATTTTTGTAAAATGAATAGTTTGCCTTTATAAAACTATAGACTGGATGAAGTGGAAGAGAGAATATCTAACTGTAAGACAAGACTGTGGAAAATTTTCCAAACTTGGTAGAGAGAAAAAGAGTTAAACATTTGACAGTTACTTAAAATAAATCATAGATAATCTCCAAAATATATGTGACGGTTTTCCAGTAAGAGAGCAGATAGATTTGAGTATAAAAACTCTGACATGAAAAGCATTTATGAATCTTGTTTATTTCTCAAACTATGATTAGTGTTATTAACTTCACAATGTATCTCAAATGGCAGATACCCCACTGGATCCTACAGATATTATACCTTGACCAGAAAATTTCATTACCAATCCCTCTACTCCTGATATCAGAGAAGATTTTCTGAATTAACCAAATTATCTTTATCTACAATAAACCTATGTAAAATAGGAATTTAAGTTGACATGTTTTTGTGTAGTTATAAACAGGTATGGTTATCTTCAGTTCGTTGTTAAATATATAAGTCAAGGTGTTTGACTAATAGGTTATAACTCTTATGTTGTCCAGTTTTTTTCCCCAAAATATTAAAGAATAACATTATTTTTCTTACCCACAGGAATGCAGACTTGTACTGGGGAACACTCAAAGCATGTGAATTTTACCACTTAAACATGGTCCTAACTACTTAGAAGACACGGGCAATTTGTGTTGACATTTTGGGTGTATCAGAGATCTGGACTGGGCGGAGTCTCTTCAAATTATCTCAGAAAACTCAAAATCACAATCATCCTTAGATGTGTCCTCAGTGGATTGTGTTTGGGTGGATTACAATCTACTGTTCTTGTTTAGGAATTTAAAAGTAACTACACTTTGGGCGCCTGGGTGGCTCTGTCGGTTAAGCATCTGCCTCTGGCTCATGTCATGGTTTTGGGGTCCTGGGATTAGGTCCCTGTTTGGGCTTCCTGCTCAGTGGGGAGCCTGCTTCTCCTTCTCCCTCTCCCTTTCCTTCTGTGCATGCTCTCTCTCCCTCTCTTTCAAATAAATAAATCTTAAAAAAATAAAAATAAAATAAAAGTAACTACACTTTAACATTTAACAGAGAGAAGTTGAAAAAATAAAAATACAGTCTTCATTATACTCTTATTATTTCACTTACCACAAAATAATTAACTTGTAAACTACAATTTGGTCTCTACTCTCAAGATTTAAATAGATATCTTTCTTGAAGTTCTAAAATATGCATTAATCAATTATGTAATAGATTTTGAGATACTGTTAAAGACACATTACATTTTGTCATAGGCCAATGGTCAGCAACACTTACATATGTGCCAGAACATGTCATAAAATGACACTGTCTCTGGAAAACTCATAGGGCCCCTTGTCACTGTCTTCCCATGTACTGTTCTATCCCTGTAATTTTGCTGCCTAATCTGCACCATCATTAGGAACCTCTGTCCATCTGCTGCTAAATCCACCCTGATCTTTTCCTCTACTTGGCCAGCAGAGACTATGAATGTCAGAGACCAAGCACTTCCACCCAAGCAGGCACAGATTCCACTATACCATAATGTTTTTCTTATTTTGGAGTGATTGTGATATTCTCAAGGTAAAATCTTCACCATGTGGACATTGCTCTGTGACTTCATGGAAGACATTAGAGTTTCTAACAAGAAGCATGTTGCTGGGCCTGGCTTCCCATCACTGGTTTTTCTTTTTATGCCTTGCTTGTTTGTTGTTCTGTTTCTTTGGCTTGACATTCTTATTCAACTTTTAATTTCAATTAAATAGAAGGATTGAATAGATAATACTCTAAATTGCATTTTTGGCTCATTTAGCAAAAGTGTACATAAGTAATACCCATGGATAGGAATAAAAACAGAATTTATTTTTCATTATATTTGTGACACCTTTCCAATTAATGAGTTTAATTAGGTAATTCATAAATCTCCTTCCAAATTGAATGCTGTGTCTACTGTCTGTGAATGTGAAACATCATGTGGTCTGCCTTTGGGGGAAAAAACTCAGAAACATGTCAAGAACAGGAACATTATAGGAAAAAAATAGACCGAAAAAATTCATGTGTCATATTTGTTGACATTCTTATAAAGAAAAGGGTGACATGAAACAGATTATTGCGGTCAACAAGAGAGATTCTTGACAGATAAAGAACTCTGATTTAACTCCAGACTTTCTAATACAAGTATATTTCATAACCCTTACTAGATATGCCAGAAGACTTATGGTTTAAATATTCCTTTATTTAATTTCCTTTGGATTTTCAGAGTTATTTATTTCTCAAAAGATGTGGGGTGCATCTAGCTGTATATATTTGATCATTTTTTAATGCTAGAATCAGCATTTTTCTTCTATTGGAACCACATCAAAATTTACCATTTACCAATACCAACTCTCTTTCTTTTTCTTTTGTAACACATAAACTGAGATACTAATGAAATCTGTATTCCTGAAATAGACTCATGAGATTATATAAAATGAAAGTATTTTTCCTTCTTAGCCCACTACTGCGACCAAGCATTTCCCGTTTAAAGAAGTATGACACATTCTGGATTTCCTTGACTATTAGGTGTCAGGGAGATCTTTACATTCAGTAGGTATATCTAGTAATCACATGCAAAACTTGACAGCACATTCAAAAAATGTTAATTGAATGTTTTTACTTGTTTTATTGACTAACTATGCAATCAGAAAATCCACGCCTCATTTTCAGTCTTAGATTTAAAACAATGAAACAAACGAGGATGAATAGAAAGGGTAGGATGGGAAGTAAAGACACGGCTCTCAGCCTTGTTTGTGGTAAGTAACCGTTCACTAACGAGGAAAATTTGCCCCAAGAATTTATTCATTTTTTAAAGCAATCATACTTTCTGAGAAAAAAAATGTCATACTTCATTAAAAATATACAGTTAATATATCTGGCAATGAGCAACAATGAATATTGCCCTTGGCAGAGTTCACGATTAATTAACAAAATTTTCCATCCCCCTCCTTGGTAATTGTGTTGATACTTCACGCTTTGTACTGACATTGGAGTGGTTTTTCAGTACCTAAGATTTTTGAAAAGCAAGGGAAAAATCTAACTCACAAAAGAAAATAACAAGCCAAAAATCAGAATATATTTCTTATTAACTTTAACTGTGGAAGGAAAACAGATGGTTGGAAAATTAAGGCCTTACTCATATTTGTTCACTGGAAAAGCTCAAAGCAAATTCTAAGTAAGTAGCATCCACGTCCTTCAATGTAATAACAGCTTTAGGGAGAGTGATTCAGAACACCTGAGGGAAGTGAACCAAAGATCCTCTTGACTTTTATTTATGGCACAGTAGAGAATGACCACAGATGGAAAAAGAGAAACAAGTCTTTCCTGCAGGGTAAAGAATGAAAAAGCCAGAGAATTTATTAATCTTCTGCGAGATCAATAGCTAGCACTTAAATTTGGCCAACATGAATCTTATAAGAGAACAGAATTTGTTCACTTAACAAAAGTGCACACATGCACATGTGTGTGCACATATGCACACACACACACACACACACACACTCCTTCTCCCAAAACCAAGCAAGACAGAATGCTACTTTTCTATACATAAAACTCTATATTTTGGTAAAATTTGTTTTTGTTGACTTAAACTTTGAATAAATAACTACATTTATAAAGACAGAAAGATGCTTACAATACAAAAGATCCAATTTTTATTTTTAAAGATCTCATGTGTAATAATTTTGTATTTCAGTTCCCAAATATAGGCATGATCTGCAATTTTTCATACATTTTTGCTTAAATCAATTTATACCTTACCCTATGTTCCCAATGCACCAAGTTTATAGAGATTATTTTTTGAATTTTTTATTATGATATGTTAGTCACCATACAGTACATCATTAGTTTTTGATGTCGTGTTCCACAATTCATTGTTTGCGTATAACACCCAGTGCTCCATGCAATACGTGCCCTCCTTAATACCCATCACCTCAGACATTTTTAGACATTGCCAGCCCAGTATGACAAGGTTTTGGTCTTAATGACATTGTAAAGCAGCTGGGGAAAACCACTGATTATATTCCATTGTTCCAGCCCAGTCTTACTTGTGATAGCCATTCTTCTGCCATATCTGTTCCATCAGACTAGGTGACCCTGTGTTGATTTGGGGTCAGTACAGGGACATAAGACTCTATTTTAAGTCTGCAATATTCATTGCCTACACTACATTTTTCTTGGGTGTTAAAGTTAGCCAACACCCTCTGAGGACTTGGTATCTCCCATGACACTATCTACAGGTACTGCCTGGGCTTCTGGGGCTAATGTGACCCACTGTCTTCTGTCTTCCCAGTTTGAGACTTCTCTAAAAAGCTTTAACACTTCAGAACATCTTTCAAATCAAAGTTCCTAGCCATTTGTGTGCCTTAGACCCTTTTGACATCCTGATGATGTATACGGATCCATTCTCAGAATAATGTTATAACTGTATTAAAAAATGAAAAGAAGACCAATTATATTGAAATGCATTATCAAAATATTCTAAACAAATTTGTGATATGATAATATCTGAGTACCTTCATTAACATTTTAGTAAATGTGATCAATATAAAGATGGTTCTTATCGTGATTTTGACATAGTGATAATCATCAAAATTATTTTGAGGTATCTGCAGTAAGTATGACATGATAGAAAACATCTGTTAAGTCTACTGGTAACAAAGCCCAAGGTACACTTAGTATTGTTCCCATTTGTAATTGAAAAAAATGCTAAATTGTAGTTAGGGCTAATTGAGAAAAAAATGGTGTAATGTTTACATTTACATTCACAGAACCCCTAAATTCTCATCTATGGGTCCCAGATTAGGAATTTCTTCTTAGAAAACAAAAAAGAATTTCCTCTTTATATAATTTAGGCTTTTACAAAATGCAGAAAGTATCGGAAACTTCCTGTTGTTTCATCTTGCTACTCTGAAAATAGTACCTGGCACAAGGTATCACAAAGCCTGGCCTTCTGACTAATTAGTAAAAAGAGAATTTCAATGAAGATAAAATCAATTTAATACTTTGCTATATAATTTTGCCATATATATTTTCATCGGATTAAGATCCAATCTGCTTTCTCCTCCCCCCAAAATAATCCTTCTGTTGTATAGCTCTAAATTCTGAGATATGCCAGCCTCAATAGAGCAAAATAGATCTTTAGAAAAAGTCAAGGAAACAAGCAATGTTAAGCAATCCTCTCTCAGCACAGCACTGTTGCATAAATCCTCAAAAATCCCATGGCTCTCCAATTTCTCAAAGTGCCTATTTCTCACATGGCTACACACATGGTTTTTGTAAGCTATACTTTGTCTCTGTTGCCAGAATCCTTGTCACCGGCTCCATGTTATTTTCTCTGCAACTATATATCTCTGACTGGGGGTGTTACCACAGAGGAAGACTTTAACTCCATTAGGGGTTTGGCATTAGCAGGGCCTAGATATAGAAACAGGGAGACTCTCCTTTTTAGTCTTATCCTTCTAATTACACCTCAAATGCCTGCAAATTCAGGCAAGGTTCTAAAATTTATTGCAAGCTCCTGAAATACCAGTGGCCTTTGGAATTCAATTTGTGGCTTGCATTACAAGTATGGTAATAGCTTTGAATGTTCAGAACCTTCATTCCGATCTTGGTGTTCTACTTTTCCAGTCATAGTCAACTAAGCTCTGTTTCTTCACAGAACCAATCCCCACTTAGATATATGGATGGGCTCAGAGTTGTCACTACCTGGTTTTAAATTTGTAGAGTTCCCAGTGAGAGTTTTCCACATCCATTCCTCTATCCTAGATGAAATGTTATTCTAATTTTCTATTTAAATTAGCATTTCATGAGAGCCTGTATAATTTCATCTGAAATGTACATGGGAGTTGGGTTTGATGTGAAGTAAAGTGGGTACTATGGATTGGGGTGAGAAAGACAGAATAAAGATGTCAGAACTAAGAATATTCAAGCAAATGTTACTTTTCTGCACTAAATATAAATGTAAAGAAACAGAGAATTGATGTTGGGGATATTTTTTAGTGAGTCAGATGTTGACTCATTTCTTTTTATATTCATTGGCTTGAAACTATCAGAAAATCAACAGCAGAGAAAATTTTTAAAAACATTTTAAGTGCTTTTTCCAATAGAAAATGGAAAGTTTTTCCAAAAATAATGGTAGAACCAAGGAATGTGCATGATAATTAACTGCCGCTGAATGAAGAAAATGATTGGAATGTAGAAATACTAGATGTGAAAAAATAAAATAAATGAAGAGTTGGAATACTGATTGTTACTTTGTGATTTTCTACACAAGTAAGCCAAGCTGAATATCTTCATCTTTTAAAGACTTTCTTTTTATTTTCTATAGAATAATTTTCTTTTCTACCCTTCAGACTTACATTAGTTTTGACTTATTCAAGTGTAAAGGAACTTCGTTCTACCCATAAGCTTCATTAACTACAGTCCAAGCAGACAAGGGGAGATATAGGGTCTCTCACAGATGTATCTGATGGTTGATTTAAATCGTGTCTCCATGATACACAGTAGTCCTCCCTTATCTGCAGTTTTACTTTCCATGGTTTCAGTTACCCATGGTCAACTGCAGTCAGGAAGCATAGTATCATCTCTCTAATGTATCATCAAGTGGTCAATAGTAGCCTAACACTTTGTCACAATGCCTACATCATTCATCTCACTTCATCTTATCATGTAGGCTTTTATCATCTCACATCATAAGAAGAAAGGTGAATACAACACAATAAGATATTCTGAGAGAGAGAGAGAGCACATTCACACAACTTTTTTACACTCTATTCTTATTATAAATATATTTTATTATTGGTTATTGCTGTTGATCTCTTGCTCTGCCTGATTTATAAATTAAACCCTATCGTAGGGATGTGTGTATAGGAATAAAACACAGTATATATAGGTTTCAGAACTATCTTCAGTTTCAGGCACCCGCTCAGGGTCTTAAAATGTATTCCCCGTGGATAAGGGGGACTATCATATGTGAAGCGCTACAACCAAACCTGCCGATGAAGCATGAAACAGTCTGCACTTTTTGCTTCATAAAACAGACATGATAGATGTGGACAATCTCATTCACAAATTATGCCTTTGAGTTTTTTTCATACCAAAAAAGTATTGGGAATAGAATAAAGGGAAGTGCAACAAAGCACTATTTGCAGGCAAATGTGGAATGTTCTGAGGTGATTATGATTCAGCAGTCATAAAGCAGAGTGTCCAAGAAACTGTCACAACTACTAGCAGCATCCAATGGAGACAGATCCCAGGAGGTCAAAGACATGTCCTCTGACTCCAAGTTGTTTACTCCACTCAGCCTGTAATTATTCCACCACTCAGTATAGAACCAAACACATCTAAAAAATGAAACTTTATAATGGCTACAGTTTACAGCTATTTAAATTGCTAGAAATGACATTTTAAATGATGACAGTGATATTTCAACATTTTTTTTAGAAAACATTTTTTTAAATTTCTACTTAGGTAAAATGCCTAGAGCTAATACAAGGATATTAAGAACACTTTTATTATCAGTCAATGCAATGAAAGATAAAGACAACTAAAGAGTTATCAATGTGAAGGGAAATGAAATACTTCATGAGTCCTACGCAAGTTCCACTGGTTTAAATTAAAAGGAAAAAATGGAATGAATTAAAATTTCCATCTTCAGTTTTTAATAAGTTCCAGAAATCACATGCCTAATATTAATTAACTATTTAGTGGCTGTAGTACCTCCAAAATGGACATTTATAGTAGCAGAGCAATCTTAAAAGTATTTTACAAATATGGAAGTAAGCAATTTTCACCTATGATTTTCATCCATAAAACTGTATCAAATGCGATAATTTTTGAAATATAGGCATGATATTTTGCAAATAAATCTGTGATATTTGCTATGTAGGAACTAAGCATGTATGAAGATAGGATGATAAAGAATCTGATGTACATCCTATTTCTTTTCATTTCTTTCCACCTTCTTCCCTTCCTTCCTTCATTCTATTCTTCTTTCCTTCCATGTTCTCCATTTCTTCTCTCTCTCTTTCTTTTTCTCTTTAACTCAGAATTTACTGATCACCTTTATTAGTCTAGGCTCTAGACTAGTGATTCAGAGCAACATAAGATATAGTATAGTGCCCAATTTTGAATAACTCAATATTATGGTGGAGAAAGACTTACAGAAGAATATTTATGAAATTTGTATGCTACACTGAAGCTATATGCAGAAAGCTGTGGGACACAGAAAATGAAAGAATGATGAAGTGTGAAAGGTTGAGAAAATTAGTATTTAATGTAATGATTAGAACCCCGGTTCAAGATGTCTCAGGTAGGTTTGAAGTAAGATTGCATTATTCAGATAATTACAGAGTTCAGCATGTTGAAAGTATTGTGTGAATAGGGACTGCTGATCAACAAAGATGTGAAGAGAGAGGTAGGCTGCACACTATCTGGAAGAGAACTGAATAAGTTTGAAGAGTTTTACAGAGGGAAATTCATCCATGGACTAAATTAAGTAAATGAGTCCATTAGAAACTCAATTTAGTCAGAATGATTATGTGTCCCTGTTGGGTTGTTTTCCTATCCTTTTTTTTCACAAAATGTGATTATGTGTTCAATATTCATCTGCTTATTAAGTGACAGACTATAACTGAGTTTATTTTTTTAGTAAAAATGGGAATATATTTATATTACGATTGCTATATCACCAATACCAATTACAGTACCTGTCACAGGATAGGTGATCAGTAAATATTTACTAAATGAATAAACAGATGACTTGTCTGAGTCTATGAGGAATTTATAGTTATATCCTTTATAAGTATTGTTAAATCCACTGTATCTAAAGTTTTGACTCTGGATGACAAGAATAATGTAGAAGGCAGAATTACAGATACCCCCAAGATTTTTGTTCTCTGATTATTCAGTCAAATGCTAATCTTAAAAAAATCTGTGAATAGACTTTGCAGATATAATTAAGGCAACTAACCAGCTGACCTTAAGATAGATTATTCTGGGTTACTCAGGGGAGCTAAATGTAATCACATGGATCCTTAAAGGCAAAAGAGAAGACAGAAAAGCCAATTAGAGAGATGTAGCCGAGGGAGAAGTCTTAGAGATTAAAGCCTGAGGGGGACTCAACCTACATGTACATGTAACATATAGGGAAACCACAGGAAAATATGAGAAGTAATATGAGCATTCTCCAGGTGCAAAGGCTGGCCCCAGGCTGACAGCCACCAAGGAAACAGAGACCTCAGTCCTACAGTTGCCAAGAAACTGAATTGGGCCATCAACCTGAATGACCTTGGAAGGAGATTCATCTCCGCAGTCTGCAGAAAGGAACATCTTGATTCTGGTCTTATGAAATCCAGAATAAAGGAGCAAGCTAAGTCGTACTATGCCCAGACCTGGGACTCACAGATCTGTGAGATAATAAGGGGTGTTAATTTGAACTGCTAAATTTTGGTAATTTGTTATAACTACTGAAACAAGCAATTATAATATTCCTTCCTTAAAATAAATATTATGGGAAGGCAAACTTTGAATGGTGTCTCAGATACTCAAATTTTACTTTATTTCGACACATATTAAATAAAAATCTATTATGTTTCTGATATGATGCTCTTCAAAGTGAGAGGGAAGAAAATATTTGAGTGAGAATTAGACTGTCAGAACTCAGGGGACATTACTACTACCCTTTTTAAGCATTCCATTACAGACTTAACAAGTATCATGACTTTTGAAAAGAAAGGGAGAGGGTTATCTATTTAATGTGAAGAGGAGGGTGAAAAGAGAGAGGGCTTGCTGTTGGTCTCAGAGGTTTCGGTGAAGCACAAGATTTTATGCTGAATATGAAACACTGGAATTAAATATGGGATTTAAGCAGAATCTGAGAAAATAATTGAACAATGACAAATAATAAAGGTTGCCGAGAGTTCCAAGGATAAAATTATGGCAAAGTATTTACCCGTTACCCTTGTTGCACCTCTCTCATCCCAGAAAACTCAGGTCAGGTCATTTCAAGAATTTTCTGCAAAATAGCAGGTTGTTTTTTTTTTTTTAAATTTCTGTTTTTGTTTTGGTTTGTTTTGGCAAAAGATGTATATGCTCTTTTAGGAACAGAATTACTTGGATCTTCGATGTTGATCTAAATTGCTGAAACCAATAAACAGTCTGATCAAGCACGAAACTAGGATTCAACTCCTAATGCTTAACATATTAAAAATTATGGAACCAAATCCAATTCACAAAAATCTATAAATACTATATAAAACAAATATAGTGTAAATTCATGGCAAGTTTAATGTGATTGATCATGTTGCTTTGCTGAATGGAACAATTTACCATAAGATGAATTTGGCACCGTTGGCTTTGGAGTTTTGGAGTTCATCCTGACATGCATTTCCATGTGTTCACTCATTCTTCACGGCTTTGCAAAAGCTCTATGGGACTTGCCTTGACTGAAATATATTACTGATAAGTAACCTTGTCATTTTATTATTTTATTATCCTATCATAATTAAATACAGGCTGCTTTACAGCGACATATTTGTAAAGGTACAAACATTATATCATCTGCATATTCTAAATATGCTTATATTAATTTTTAACTCAAATGCTATATATTTTTACTTCAAAATAAATTAATAAGGAGTACATGTATATGATTAAACAAATAAATGAGAAATAAATGAGCAACATAAAGATTATAGGGTGACAGAGAAGTCTGCCTCTTGCCACTGATCCCCCAGTCCTTCATCCCCTACACTCAGGCAACCATTGTAACCATTTCTTATTATTCTAGAAATCATTTGTTTATATATGTGTATGTGTGCAAGTGTGTGTATGTATGATTAATAAATACACATTTCTTTATTATACAAGTAGAAATGGCTCTGAATCTTGTTATCTTTATATAATAAGAAGTCTTAAATATTTCTCACATTATTTCCTGAAGATTTACTTTGTTTTAGTGGCTACACATTTTTAATGATAATGTCATAATTTCTTTAATTCCCTACTGATGATTCTTTAATTGTTTGCTACTACAAACAACGCTGGATTAGGCATTTAACTGTTATGTTTAAGACTTCACATTTTCCTTTATGTGTTACCACTTTTTTAAAAAGACTTTATTTTTTAAAGCAATTTTAATTTCACAGCAAAATTTAGCAGAAAGTACAGAAATTTCTCATATACCCCTGACTCATGCATAGCCTCCTTACTATCAGCATCCCCCACTAAAGTAGTACATTTGTTACAATTTATGAACCTATATTGACACATTATTATTACTCAAAGTCCATAGTTTACATTACAGTTCACTGGATATTGTATATTCTATGGGTTTGAAGAACTGAAAAATCCTCTTGCTCCAACTATTTATCTTATATTAATTTTTACATCATCTATAGAATGAAAAATAGTACAAAACACTAAAGTAGTGTCTTGGGAAGGAGTTTGTGACAAATCTTCGTACAGGTTCTATACAGTGGGTGACGTAAAATGTCTCTTTCAGTGTAGGAGATGTAGATTGCTGCAGAGCGAATCGATCATCATGGTGATCCCTTACTTAGCAGAGAGGGGGCTGAGAGAAATGGGTAGGCAGGTCTGGCACTAAGACCCTGAGTTTCTGGGGTGTCTGGGTGGCTCAGTCGTTAAGCATCTGCCTTGGGCTCAGGTCACGATCCCAGGGTCCTGAGATGGAGCCTCGGTAGGGCTCCCTGCTCAGCGGGAAGCCTGCTTCTCCCTCTCCCTCTGCTTGTGTTCCCTCTCTTGCTGTGTCTCTCTCTGTCAAATAAATAAAATCTAAAAAAAAAAAAAAAAAAAAAGACCCTGGGTTTCCCTAGAAACTGATAGACCCAGTTGAGATCTCCTGGTCCACAGTAATAAGGAAGAAAGAAAGAAAGTAAAACTGTTCTCTCCTAGAAAACACCAACGAAGACGGAAAAGTTATTTATTTAGAGGCTTTTGTTTAACGTAAATGATTGAAGAAAGGAGATGGAAGAAGACTGAATTAAACAGAGGTCATTTTTTTTTTTTTAAAGTAACAAATGCAGGAGAAAGGAGAAAGCTAAGTAAACAAGTATAGAGGAAGGACACAAACGGGATAAGAAAATTAAATTCAGGGGCAGAGTCTTAGAATTTGGTGGCTATAACAAAAGAAGCAATAGCAAAACATTGGCCAGATTTTAATATTCAGACAGCATCAAAATAGTTTTCACTTACACTTTTCATAAAAGTTATGGTTTGAATTCAGTATCTTCTATAATTTGGCTGTAACAGTTTGGAGTTTTTAAATTTCCATTTCATTTACAGGTTTTAAAGTTGGCTGTAAAAATCTGTTCCCAAACAAAACTCAGACCTACCAAAAGAATTAAACATATTTTATGTACTCTCAAGACAGTTTTATGTCTCCTCAAAAAAAAATTAAAAAATAAAAGTACAATATTACCAGCCTCCTACTCTTACACATGGTTAAGATGGGAAAAGATTTTGATATCAAGTATTATGTATGCCATTTACCCTTCAGTAAAATTAAATAAACATTTAACCAGATTGAGATACTGATGTTTATAAAAAGCTTCATATATGCTGGTATTTTTTAGATGTGTTTTATGATGTATTCATAAATAATGGATCTATAGAATGCAAATATACTGCTGAAGTGTAATTCTAACATGTTTTGAAAGAGATGCTGTGCTTTTAAAGCATGTATTTTGAATTTTATTAACAATAACACAACATGTGGTTAGCCATGTATTATCTACTTTATAGAGGGCACTTACTAGAGATCTCTTATTCTTACTTTATAGTTACATAAAAAATTAAGTTCATGCACAAGAAATAGTCTAGCAAGATATCCTGTATTATTATGTTGGGTTAAAATTATAATCAATATCTTTATTCTTTTAGAAATAATAATAGAAGATACTGATAGGTAAGTGATAGGCAGATAAAGATATATAGATTTATTTAAGTATTGGTTAATAAATACAATATATGGTTCAGATTAAACAAAATATACTGCAGTTGATTATGTTTAGTAATGTACATTCAAATAGATATGATTCAACAGTGCTGTATTAAAAACAATTATGATTAAGTCAGAATTTCATTTACAATAGGGACCTTATCTATATCCTTGCAAATCTGAAATATAATGACTACTAAATAAATAAAACTTTAAAAATTGAAATAATAAAATATATTCCAATAGTTAAATTTCCCAAATTACCCTATCCTTGCTAATGCATAAACCATTTATTATTAAAGATTGCAGTAGAGCCTAAATGCCTGGTAAATGAATCTTCACAAAATAGATAAACAGATAATTATAAAATAATACATATTACGAAGTCAAGGTGTCCTTAATGCATACATTAGTTTTCTGTATTATTGTTCATTATACAAAATATGTTTTAAAATGCAAAATATTAATTAGTTTTTGTATTTTCATTATGTTTTCTACTTTACTTCATTAAAGGGGACAATATTTTATAGGTAATTTTTGATCATTGATTTAGCTAACTTAGTTATTATGTGTCACGCCTTGTATATGTATAGATTCAACAAAGTACCAGAAAATTAGGGATCCTGATCAGCTAATTTTCATTGCTTTAAAAGTATTCTCATCTCCTCTCTTTTGTTTATTTAAGCAAGGGGGTATTCACTCCTCCAAAAAGATAAGGAGTTTGAATTATTTCAAACATGGTGGATCTCTTTCATACCTGCTAGTCTATGTGCACTGATCCAGTATCTCCCATATAGTTCTGTATCTTCTTTGGTAAATTAATTGAATTTTTGTTTTCTATGGATAAATATTCTGTTTCAAATAATTATGTATATATTTAATATACTTCAAGATCTACAACCAATTCATCTACTTTTGAAAACCTCTGCTTTAATAATTCAAAGCAAAATAATGACCTATGTGATGTTTGAATGAGGCATTTTTCTTTATTTTTTGTTTTATGTAATCTATTCATAAAATCTTATGTCTTGTTCAAATATAACCAGTAATATATCTCAAAGATTACTTTTATTTTTATTACAAAAAATATACATGGGTAGCATATAATTCCGTAAATTCAAAAAAAAATGGCAAGAAGAAAAAAAGTGATTAGCCCACCAAAAACCAAATATAACTAACAGTTTGGTTATGTGTCATTTTTGATTATATGTTTCTTCATGCTTTTCAGTAAGGTTGAAGTCACACTACTTTTGACAATAATGTATAAGTCTTTTGAATCACATAATGGAAACATAGAGGGCTTTTTCCAAAGATCAAAATTAATGAAATATTTTTATCTAAAACATTAGTAGATATACTTAAAAGTAGAATATCTCACACTGTAATATTATACACTGAAGTTTAATGTGTGTCCATCTCCGGAATTAAGTAGGCTTACACTTTTAAGGTTTTCTCATTTGATCATTGAAAACTGTATCTTAATGCAATTTCAGAATGATTTTTTTTGTAGTGACATGAATAATTTCCCATGTATTTTAACCAGTGGTATTTATCTAATGTGATTTATTTATCTTATCTGGCACATAGTTTGTGCCAAATTATTTTTTGAAAGAAAATGGGCGAAGGAACTGTATCAACCTAAAAAAACGTGCTCAACATCACTAAACATCAGGGAAATGTAAATCATCAGGAAATGATATCTAAAGTGAGGTATCACTTCATACCCATAAAGATAACTATTATCCAAATTAAAAAAAAAAAGAAAAGAAAGAAGAAGATAACTAGTATTGGTGAGAATGTGAAGGAAAGGTAATTCCTGTACACTATTAGTGGGAATATAAACTGGAGCAGTCACCATGGAAACAGTTTGAAGACTCCTCAAAAAAAAAAAAAGAAAGAAAAACAGAATACTATATGATCCAGCAAACCCACTTCTAGGCATATATATTTTAGATTATTTTTATTTATAATATTTCCTTTAATTTTCCTGGAAATATACATTAATTGAAGAAAAATACTATATCATATAGATGTAAAGTGAATAATTGAAAAATAACCCACTTATAACGTCATCCTAAACAACAAAATTATTGTTTTTTAGTGAGCTCTTAGACTAATTGAAATTGTTGGTGGGATATACCCAGGACATTATGCTTCTTATAAAAAAAAATTAATTAAGGGCTCTTGGGTGGCTCAGTTGATTAAGTGACCTACTCTTGATTTCGGTTCAGGTCATGATCTCAGGGTTGTGGGAATGAGTCCCAAGTTAAGCTCGATGCTGGACATGCAGCCTGCTTGAAATTCTCTCTTTCCTTCTCCCCATCCCCCCACCTCTCGCACACACATATGGGTGCACACTCTCTCTCTCTCAAAAAAAATTAATTAAAAGGGCACCTGGGTGGCTCACTCAGTTAAGCATTCAACTCAATCTCAGCTCAGGTCATGAGTTCAAGCCCCCATGCTGGACTCCATGCTTAGCATGGAGCCTATTTAAAATTCATCCACCAATCAATAAAATTGACAGTTCTTAAAAAAAATTAAGTAGAGATACTTGTTACATAGAATGCTATTTGATGTTTTCTCATCAACCTTAATTAACAGTATAATGTTATAAATTACCTCAGCAATATTATTTTTTAATTATTTGATATATAATAATTTTGTTTTTGTGATTTTTTATTATAAATTCTAGCTGATTATTATCACCATATAGAAATACAATTAATTACAATTGACTGATTATAACTTATTTATTTTGTAACCAGCCACTACACTGAACTTTCATATTATCTTCAATATATCATGTCATTATCATAAATGATAAAATTATCTCCTCTTTTCCATTATTTTATAATCCACAAGTAATTTTCTTGACTTATTGCATTATCTAGAACTTCTATACAATTGTGAAATAACATTAAGAATAGGGTTATTTGTATTATCACTATATCTAATGCTGATTATTATCTCTGGGTGTTCAACATTAAATACGACTCGAGTTTGATTTTAAATAATATTTATCATGCTAAAGACATATCGTATAGTTACTAATTTTCTTTAAAAAATTATCCTTTTCCAAGGTGCCTGGGTGGCTCAGTTGGTTAAACATCCTACTCTTGTTTTCAGCTCAGGTCATGATCTCAGGTTCCTGGGATCTAGCCCCGTGTGGGTTTTGCACTTAGCAAGGAGGAGTCTGCTTAAGGAATCTCTTCCTCTCCCTCTGCGCTTCCCGCAGCTCTTGCTCTCTCTCTCTCTCATTCCCTCTCCCTCTCTTTCTAAAATAAACAAATAAATCTTTAAAGAGATTATCCCCTTTCAGACCAGGAGAAAATACAAAAATTTTTATTAAATACAGTATATGATGTATTACAAATGACCAATTGGTTTTTCTCATTTAACCAATATGTGTAAGGCATTAGATTATTAGATTCCCCAGTGTTTATTTTGGGGTAAAATGTTTCCTCTCTGTTGCATTATTTCTGGTGTCTTACACTTGCTATTATTGATGATGTATTATGTTGTTATTTTTCACATTAATTTTATAATATTTTATTTGAATTTTATTCATCTATATTCACAAATATTTTACTTATAAATGTATTTTCTTGCATTCTTCATATGCCGTGTTACAAAGGTGTCATGAATTGTTTAATATATAGCATTTAAATTACTAATATTATCGAGATTTCTAAATATTTTAATATGTATTTTATCTAGCACTTTATAATTTCCTATTAATATTTATATACTATTTGTATCATTCCTAATTTAGGTCTCTATGTTTTCTTTATATTTCTCTATATTGTTATTATATTATTCTCTGTATTATTATATATTCTTACTCTTTATGAATGTGGTATATATTTATTACTATTATCTAAGAATGATAATGATTTATAATTCATATCCATATGATATCTTGTATCCTACATTTAAGCAAATATTTACATTTTTATGAAGTTTTTATTAGAAAAAAGTAATTGCAGTAAATTTATTTGTCCTTAAGTTTATTCCTAGATTATCATACCTCTGCATTTATAAAGTCATTTATGTTTGAATTTTCAGAGGATTTATAATTAATTAAGAAAGATAATTCTTAAATGAATAATAGTCTATATTAGTCCGTAATTTATGATTTTTCTTTTGGATATATTAATGGAAGTATACAGACAGCTTAATTATAATAATGAACATTTAAGGGTCTTGATACACATTCCAAATTGACTTCCAAGTAAGTTAAGTAAAGCAAAGCATGAGAGTTTCCCTTAAATAATTTCATTACATTTTATTAACATTACAAAAATGTCTGCAAATTGAAAATATCAATGAGAAACTTTTGTTCTAATTTGTATTACTTGAATTATCAATGAGATTAAAAATGGTTTCTTAAGATGTTCTATTTGTCCCTTTTTGAAAACTTACTCTGACTTTAACTGGCCCTTTGTTAGTTATATATGTGCAGTGTACTTTCTTTAGGAACTAGCCCATTCTTTTTAGCAGGGCATTCATAGACATTCCAAAGTACATATATGCTCCAGTCCTACAAACATAGTACACCACCCTGTGTAGTGAGAGTAAGAACCTGTTATGAAATAGGACTAATCGCGGGGCCCCTGGGTGGCTCAGTCTTTAAGCGTCTGCCTTCGGCTCAGGGCCTGATACTAGGGTCCTGGGATCTAGCCCCTCATTGGGCTCCCTGCTCCACTCTGAGCCTGTTTCTTCCTCTCCCACTCCCCTGCTTGTGTTCCCTCTCTTGCTGCCTCTCTCCCTGTCAAATAAATAAATAAAATCTTTAAAAAAGGGGGGGGGGCTAATCAAAACTGATTCCTGTAATTAACATAATGTTGAAAATATAAGGACTCCCAAGAGTTAGTAAACTCAAAGGATTAAAATCTTTTGATGGTCAAGTTTCAAGGTCAAGTGGAGTAAGTTTCTACCTATAAGAAGCCTATTTTTGGTTGCATTACAAATAAATGTTAAACTTCATACTGAAACAACAAATACTGTCTCTGAAAATGGGAATGTCCTCTTTCTTGGCCCTGCAGCAACATTAATACTACATAACTTCTTGATTTGGGCCTTATTCCTTACGAGTGGTTATGACCTCACTGAAGAACGCCAAGTGGCAGGACAATTCAAATAAAAATAATCAGCAGGTTCGAGTTGAGTCAAAGTCAAACTAAAGTTTGCTCTTAGGTATATCTCAGCTCACACACACGTTTTCTTTATAAATATATATCCATATATATATTCAGATTTAATTGTGCAAGTATAACTAACAAAACATTTATATTAGGAAAATGCAAATATTAGGAAAATAATTATTGGATAAAAATTATTAAGATTTGAACTTTATTTAGCAACCATCTGGAAGGATTTCTTTTTAAAGCATGTGATCTTGATGAAAATTGGGAATCTGGGACCTAGATCAGGATTCAGCCTAAATAATAAATTTTTGTTTACTATGTTGTACAACCTATGAATTACAAGAAATAGAAAATGGGAGAGGAGCAGTTCTTGCTTTCAAGAATTTTGATATATAAGGGAAATGAGTCCACGAATGATTATAACTTACCCAGTGCCAGAAGACAATTTCAACTGAAGTCCTATTCACATTGAAATTCTATTAAATTGGCAGTCACTGGGGAAGTTTTCTATGAATGAAGTAATATTTGAAAAGGAGCTTGTAAGCAAGATTAAGAGAGAAAATGATGGAGTGAGAAAGAGACGGAGGTAGAAGGAAGAGGCAGAGCAAGAGAATTAGCTCTATAGGAAGAGACCTAATATAGCAAGAGTGATTGAAATGAAAAAGGAGACTAAAAGGATCAAATGTGAGAGAGGCTAAGTTGCAGGGAAGGCCCTGCTAAATGTGAAGAGCATGGCTTTTATTCAACCCACTTATTTCATTCATATTTGCTAAAATATCTTGCCAACTAAATCCACAAGAGATTTTCTGATAAACTCATATGTCCATCCATTAAATCTGTTAAATAGATCTAAATACTTAACCTGCTTAAAAAATACATTATCATCACTTTTAAAAATTCTTTTTAGGAAATCAAATTAAGTTATAAGTATTATTGGTAACTTAAATTAAATGGATCTTGGACATTTGAAAAGACCATTAACATAAAAACAGATACATGGGCCTCATTGCAAGATAAACTCTGGACTGAAATGCTCTTATGGGTATATCACTAGTGTCCTGTCTCTTGGTGGTTTCAAGAATTGCCTTTAAAAATTCTAATTTTTGACTCTTTATTGGGCTTAAAAATTTCTTTCTTTCCTAAATACTCATTTCATATATTACTACTTCAGAAAAGTGATTATTAAATACCAACTTATCTCACTTTCATTATTTCCTATTTTTCTATAACATGTTTTATATATAAAAACATAATCAATTAACAAATAATGAAGAAATGCAAAAGCACATATTTATATGGTACCAATTGAAATAAAATAGGAGTACTATTGAAGCTCCTAGGTTTACCACTCCAATCGAAACACTCTCTGTCCTCATGACAAGAGTATTTACTAGCCTGTATTTTCTACTTATTTTCCCCTTTCCAATATGGTTTTTATACACATGTTTCTATAAACAATGCATTATGAAGTTTTTAGTACTTTGGAAATTCATACATGATATTATAAGGCACATGTTCCTCTGCAACTTATTTGCTTACTTAATGTCATGTTTGTGAATTTTGCTACATAACTGTATTTCACTCACTTCCATCTCTGACAAGTATCTCCCAAATATACTACAGTTTATGCATGCATTCTTCTATCAAGGCATGTAGAGTTATTTTTAACTTGTTATATTTTTCTATTTGGAAGTAAGCTGCTATAAACATTCTCATAGGCATCTCCAGAGCATCTGAGTTTGCTTGGAAAATAATTTTTCTAGGACATTTGCCCAGGAATGGAATTTGTGGGATTATATCTTCATATGCAATTTGAATTTAATATTTTCTTGATTTTATGCAATATAAAAAGCTTTTCCCAGTGTATGATTTATTGTTAATAGTCTCTTTTGATGGTAAACACAATTTTAGGTTTTAACATAGTAGAATTTATTAATTTTTTGTTTTTTTTTTTTAGTTTGAGATTTTCTCTTTTTAAAGAAATGCTTCTTTAGTATAAGGTCATAAAGATAATCTCATATTTTCTTCTAATCATTAAAGTTTTATTCTTATTGAACACTACATCTGAAACTAATGATGTACTGTAAGTTGGCTAATTGAATTTAAATAAAAAATAGTTTTATTCTTACTAACTTTGTACTAGTCATCAAATTGTTTTTAAAAATGAAAATGATATTGGGGCGCCTGGGTGACACAGTCTGTTAAGCTTCTGATTCTTGGTTTCAGCTCAGGTCATGATCTCAAGGTCCTAGAATCCAGCCCCGCCTTGGCTCTGAGCTCAGCTTGGAGTCTTCTTGAGATTCTCTCTCTCCCTTTCCCTCTACCCCTTCTGTTCTTGCTGTCTCTCTCTCTCTTTAAAATAAATAAATAAAAATCTTTTAAAAAATGAGTAAGATATAAGATTTATTTTTAACTGGTGATTGCCAGTGAAATCACTATTTAACTAATATATCCATTCTTTCGCCATAAGATTCAGTGATAATTCAAGTTGTACACCAGTGTCTATATTCAATTATTTCTCATTATTTGCAGATTATGCATTTACAAATTTGCCTACTCACAAAAATTTATTTGTAACCCCCAAATCAATACTCTTGGTGCTTTCATAACCAGTCAAGATACCCTATTGAGGTACCCTATATGCAAGTTCCCAGCTGAAGCTGAGTCAGGTGACTTTTTGCCTTTTCATTTCAGATCTCATACTACAAATGAGAGTCCTTTTTAAACTTTTTAGAGAGATCTATTTTGAATTTGGGTGGGGTTCATGGTAATGTTGCTGTTTCATATAGCCCCAGGCATAGGGCTGAAGTGCTGCCCAATATTACAAAGTGTAAGTCTGGGATGTGCCTTATGGAAAAATGTGTGTGTGTGTGTGTGTGTGTGTGTGTGTGTGTGTGTGTGTGCGCACTACATCAGCTCTGTTCAGGAATGAGTTCTGGTGGTTTTGGCCAAGATTTAAATGTTAGTAATTGAACACTGAATACTAAATGAAGTGTCTTTAAGCAGAGACACACATAAAACAAGGTTATATGTTGATGGACTGATGAAATGTGATCAGAGGCACTCAGGAACCTAGTCCTCTAAATCCCCTAGGAGAAATAGTTTAGTATTTACTAACTGTTTCCAGATTTTTTAAAAATAATTTTTATTTTGTTATATTAGTCACCACACAGTACATCCCCAGTTTTTGATGCAATGTTCTATGATTCATAATTTGCAATATAACACCCAGTACACCATGCAATATGTGCCCTCCTTAATACCCATCACCAGCCTATCCCATTCCCCCACACCCCTCCCCTCTGAAGCCCTCAGTTTGCTTCCCAGAGTCCATAGTCTCTCGTGGTTCATTCCCCCTTCTGTTTACTCCCCCCTTCATTCTTCCCTTCCTTCTCCTACCGATCTTCCTATTTCTTATGTTCCATAAATGAGTGAAACCAGATTCTTTATTAGCACATTTCTGTGAATAATGTGAATTAACTTTAGGTATTGCTTTTTTCCCCACGCTCTCTATTATAATATCTTGGTTTATTTTCCTATTCCTATATCAACTTTACACTAGAAAGATCTAGAAAATTCATAGGTCAGGTCCCTCTCTGCGTTCCTCTTCTTCAGTAATGTTATCGGTGGTCCTTTGTGTTCCTATTTATATTTTATATTCTGCTTGTCAAGTCCAAGGCATCTGTCCAATTGATAGCATGATACTGAATAGACAGACTTACTTGGGGAAATATTTTTTTGTATCTTAATAATATTGATCTTTCCAGTTAATGATTATGACTTAGCTCTTTATTTTTGTCTTTTTTAATGAATCCTCAATAAAATTTTCAATATATACAACTTACACATTTTTGATAGACTTTATCTAAAATAACACAGTTTTGTTTTCAATTGTCAGTTTTGACCTTTTACAAACACATGATTTTAGCTTTGCTAACACTTAGGCTTATAACTGATTTTTGGACATTGATTCTACAGTTTTTCTACTATTTCTTTCTAATATTTTGATCCTAGATTCTTTGGGGTTATCTATGGATCCAAATACGTTATCTCTGAAAGATGAGAGTTTTCTTCCATTCACTATTTTTTTTAATTACCCAATCCTTACACTTTTTCTTTTCTTACTGTATTGTTTTATATTACAATGATACAGTGATATTTATCATGACTACTTATGTTCTGATAATTATAAAATTATTTCTAATCACTTTTATTATGAAGCAAGTTACAGATTATTTTTGTAGATACATTTAATCAACTTTAGAAAGTTATCCTTAATATTTAATTTAGGACTTTTGTCATGAATGGTTGTTGAATTTTATCAAAGGCTTTTGCAGTTAAGTAAATCCCATAGTTTGCTCCCTTCTTACCTAAACATTATAAATTTCATTTTGCTCTTCTAAACAACCACACATTTAGCTTTATGAGTGCCTTCTTCTCTCTTTTTTGACTTATTCTTTTTGTCTTGAGCATTTTAAAAATATTTTGCATAAATATGGACATATGAGGATAATATGTTCATCATGTTTGTTACTGATATTTTCATTAAGTCTGGAAAATTATCAATTTCCTTTTAAGTAGTAGATTTTGAGCTAGTCTCTTTATTCTCTCTCTTTCTCTTCCTCTCTCTCCTTTTTTTCCTCCCTGAAACTTTGATTAGATATATGCTAGGGCCTTAATAGTCCATCTTCCATATCCCTATCCTATCTCATATTTTCTGTTCCGTTTATTTTTGTAATATATTCCAGATAATTTCCTCAGTAATTTCCCGCATTTTGTTTTATTTTTATTTATCTGGATAAAAATGATATGATTAATCTTTAATTTTTTAAGATTAATTTACTTATTTTAGAGAGAGAAAAAAAGGATGGGAGGGGCAGGGGGAGAAGGACAGAGAATCTCAAGCCGACTCCACATTGAGGGTAGAGTACAATGTGGGGCTCGATCCCACAACCCTGAAATCATGGCCTGCGTCAAAATCAAGAGTCAGATGCTCAAATGACTGTGCCGTCCAGACACCCTAATATAACTAATCTTTTTAGTATTGTTTCTAGTTAGTCTTTTAATTATTAGTTTTTTTTTTCCAGAAGTTCTATTTGGTTCTTTCATACCTGTTTTATGATTTTTATTTTTTATTTTCTGTTTAAGAATTGAATAAACAATTTGTATTTCTTATATGTTCATTTCAACATCCTCAAGATTAAATCTGTTGCTTCTTATTTCAGCTAATTCATGTTCATGATGTCTTGCTTTTTTTTGGTATATGGTAATCTTTACTAGGAGCTCATATTTGACTGAGCTTACATTAAGTGTCTATATTTCAGATGCTTATCTCCAGACATGATTTTTGAATGTTGATGCTTATAATTTCTAAAATTATCAAGTACTAGTTCCTTTATACTTATCATTTTTCCTCTCAATTTTCTACCTTTCCCTTCACATTTTACAATAAGTAGCAAGAGGAAATTAGACTACACCTTCAACAATTGCCTTGGAAATCCCATCAGCTAAACATTGCCTAGAAATTTTCCTTTTAAAATTGTAGGAAACAAGACCATGGTAGATAAAGCCTATGCTATTTTGAAGAACAGATATAGTCACTGGAATAGGAATGTTGAAGGCACTTCAGTGAGGGCGGAGAAGTAAATAAGAAATGTGTTCTTGGAAACTGAAGGAAAGATGATCCTTATTATTATATGAGACTAACTTAAATGGTTCTTTTTTAAAAAGATTATATTTACTTGAGAGAGAGAGCACAAGCAGGGGGAGGGACAGAGGGAGAAGCAGACTCCCTGCTGAATAGAGAACCCCACTCGGACTCGACCACAAGACCCTGGGATCATGACCTGGGTCAAAGGCACACGCTTAACTGACTGAGCCACCCAAGCACCTGAAGTAGTTCTTGTTTATTATTCCCTTTAGCGTGTTACCAAACAAAACTTTTTCAAGTAAAGTTGTCATGCCAAGAAATGAACTTTTGTTACATAAAAGTGAGCTAATTTAGGGATTACTTATAAAAATGTCTCTTTAATTAATCTTGTTATGCAAGTAGAAAATAAAACAGAAATGTTATGTACCATGCTATGTTATGTACATTTCAGGGATACTGTGGCAAATAAGATACATTTTCTTAGTCAAGGAGTTTACAGTTAAATTTAGCTGTCTCAAATATTCCTTTCCATTTTACATAAGTAGGCTGGAATTCAGGTCTCTGAGTACTACAGGCTTGGCACAGTATCTGTAATTCCACACCTTTCTGTCTCACTCAGAGATCATTGGAATGTAACAGAATGAGAATGAAGTTGTATTTGAGATATAACTGAATACCTTATTATAATGACAAAATTACAAAATAACAGTAACATAGACACCTAATTATTAGTATTAATAACGAACTGGGAATGCCTTATAGTAATCACAACCTATTGGTGAGTTATAACCCTACACTTGAGAATTTCTAGTATACATATTAAATTTAAAATAGTAATTAGTGGTAAAATTATTAAAGAACTAGAGACTTTAAATGTTTTAAGCATCTTATATATATGATACATATTTATTGATATATGTTCTAAAGAATATTTATTTAGCACAATATGGCTCTGATTCTTTATGTCATAGAATTTTAGAGCTGCTAGATCAACTCTGTCTCTTTAGAAATAAATAAACCAAGGCTCGGAGGTGCACCTCTGAAATTCACAGTTCTGTCCTGTGCAATTGTTATCCAAACAATTTTGATTGAAATAAAGAAGCTATATTTACCAATTTTGTAGATGACAAAAAGCAGAAGAAGATAAAATATGATAGATGGTGAAATTAAGATTCAGAAAGTTCTTGACAGAATAGATTGATGTATAGAATTCAAGGGGATTGTGTTCAACAAGAAGAAATGTAAATTAATGCATTTAGGCTAAAATGTTATGCAAATACAAGAATTGGTAAGAACTGGATCCACTGAAGTGCTTGTTAAAGACTTTAAAAAAATCTTTTGCTGACTATGAACCAGTACTGTTATGTGGCTTTTAAATAGTAAATGTATTAATTGAACACTGTGTCCAATAGAAGAAAGATAATTAGTGAAATTGGTCCTATATATCCACGTAAGACAGTGTGCATTTCTTAACCCCATACCAGAAGCTCCAATATATTGCTTTCTTTTCTGAGAAGCGTATTAAGAATCTTGAGAAATCAGGTAACATAAGGATATTTAGATAGTTAAAGGAGAAATGCACACTTGGTCTTGAAAAACAGAATGGTAGAGTTATCACAAGGGATATGTCAATCAAGGAGATTCATGTGGCAAGGAGCTTTAATATAGTCTCTTTTTATTATATATATAAAAAAAAGATGCTGAAAAGGTTAATGGGGAATTCGGCTGTAGAGAGTGGGGTAAAATGAATCCTGATTAAAATAGGAATGCTTGGGGGTATGTCTTAGCTCCAAATTATTGGATATAACATCTTGAAAAAGGTACAACTTTTCTCAACCGTGATTTCATCTATAAGCTGGTGATAGTAACATTCACCTTGTCTATTTCATAGATCATGATGAAAGTAAAATAAAATTATGGATAGAGGTGTTTTTTAAGTAATAATGCCAAATGTATGCCAAGTTTGTAGTAACTTTGGTTCAACAAAGGTGAAATGAGAAGGGCTGTCTTCAATAAAACAACATGGTAACCTCTGTATGCTTTAAAGCAGAAGCCAAAAAGTCACATGTGCAGGATCCTTTATAAGGTATACAATGTACTTTATAAGGGAAATCTTCAGATAATACAACGTATTGTGGTGTATCTGAGATCACTGCTAAGTCTAAGATTCTAATTTATGAAGGGAAGAATTACACCTTCTACAAGGTAATTAAAGATATTTGATTCTGAATGAATTATTTTTTCAATAAATGATCCTAGGCATTTACCCAGAATTCTCATCAAATAAATTTGATTGTTCTCCACTTGTTTTAGCCGCATAGTAGTTCTTATGACATAATAATTTTCTGCTTATTTGTAAAGACTGGTATTCATATAAAGTCAATTGCTAGCCCTGGTAATAAAATGAATATGGCGAGAGAAGTTATTTCTTTGAAATGGGTGGCTCTTAGCTACCAAAAACACTTGGACTGAGAGGAGATGATCAAGTTTGAAGTTGGCAATTACATAGCATGTAAATAGTTGAATCATATTCTTATTCAGAAACAATCAGACAAAATAGTTTCTAAAAATTTTTCTGTACATCTTCAAACACTTCAAGGATGATCTGTGTTGTTCTTTATTATTTGTATATTTTGAAATCATGAGACCTATTTCCTAAGAAATGTCAAAGTCTGTTGTATTCTGAACTATAAGCAGGAAGTTCACCAATAGGTCTCTGTGTATTCCCCAGTGGGTTTGTCATTGTTGTTCTCTTATTGCTGATGTGTATCTATAACTGATACACTTAAAAATTTGTTTACCATTCCTTGAAAGACATGACATGTGTCTCAGCTGAAATACTGTGCATTTATATCTTTTAAATTACTAGTGACAATGTACTAACTTTTAATAGAAGTTGAATATTCAACTTAGCAGGAAAATAAAATATGGATAAAAAGTAAAAAAAAAACCAAACTGTGAAGCAGACTTAGTATGGATTAGATGAGACACACAAATGAATTACACTGATTCTTTTATTGAAATATACTGCCCTTCTTCAATTATTGAAAGCAACAATGTACTCAATATGAATTTCAAAAGAGTAACTTCATGATCAATAAAAATCAATGTAAAGCCATTTGTCCCCTGATAGCCAGATTACTAGTGCAATTTAAAATGTGGCTTACCATAAGTCTCATTAGGGACATTTTCACATTTTTTGGTCTTTTTAATGATGAAGGTTACATTTTTATAAGAAAAATATAGTATTACATTAAAATGGCCTATTCTGACTCTATTATTGTAGCCCCTATATGCTATATTTTTTTCTTTCTTCTCTTTCTTTCCTTTCCTCCTTCTTTAATTTTTACCTTCCTTCTTTCCTCACTTCCTTTCTTCCTTATTGCTTCCCTGTCTTTCTTTCATTTAAGAGTTTTGACTCTTGAAAGACTGAATTATGTAAGAATATTGATCCTGTAGACACCCAATTACAATGATAAGATGTGGCTACCTGTCCTATGCTAGTTTAGACTAGCTCATTGTACCAGTAAGAAGATATTTTATTTCCTTTCCTTCTTTTTATTTCTCCCTTTGAAAAGATTCAGATTTGATCTTGTATATCTAATCAAGTGATTCTAACATAACCTCTCAGAAAAAGGTTTTGGTGGAAAAGATAATATTTAAAAGCAGCATCCTACAACTGAATTGGTTATGTCATGACTAATGCTTTGCTTGTATATTTTGATCAATTTTTATAATGATTTTTACCTAGTGTTTTACTTGCTGATTTGGCTTTCTCTGGATATGGATAGAGATACTCATTCCCTATATGATTTCTTAAACTTTGATCTTTGTATGTTATATTTCCAACAAGAGTATGAAAAAAAATGTTGGGAGAGTATTTTAGCAGAGTCAGCAAAGAACACTGTGACCTTAGAAAATTTAACATTTTGGACAGACTTTAAATAAAACAAATTATTTATACATATATATATTTTTTATCTAGGAGAGTGTCAACTATTTCATATTTTGAAACATATAAGTAACCTCATAAAGAAAATAAATTATGTGTTCTTGATTATTTGAGTAAAATTTATATTTACTTAAAATGTTAACACATTTATGTATTCTTTACAGAATTATTTTTATTATTTGCACCTTTCTATTAATGAATTATAATGCATATGTTAATATTGGCAAAAAAAAACCCCAAAATGTTAATTTTTGGTAACATGTTGTGAACTAATTTTGTTGTTGTCCACACATAGGTGGACACATGGAAAAACAACTACAAAAGTTTCCTATGGACTGAATGAATCCAACATGCAAAATGGATTTCACTCAGGATCAAAGATTAAGCGTACTGAGATTCTAAGCCATTTAGAGAAAGTGGTAAGAGGTCAGTAGTATGGAAAATATGAAGACGAAAATGTTGAGAAAAGAAAGAAACTAGAAAAAAAGAAAATAGATAAAAATTAAGAAGATATGTTATTTTTTAATACTTTAAGGCATTTAATTATATACTGACACTGCAGCCCTTAGGCAAACTGCCAGTACATTATATTTTCTTTCAACAACCACACTCACTTGAAATAAGAAAGCTCCCCTCAACTCCATTTCTTATAGGTTCACATTGCTTGATGTACTTCACAGATCAGTAGTAGTAGTGTGTTTAAGGAAAAGTAAAAATGTAATAAGAACTTTAAAAGTTTCTCTCTCTATTCTATTTAATATTCTTATGAGAATGGCTAATACTGAATATCTAGTACTGACCTATACATTTCAGATATCCTCCAACTCATTTTACATAAATCAGTTTGGTAAATTGTGATTATCCTCGCTCTATGGATGGAAAAATGGACCTTTAATAGAATGTTACGAAAAATCACAGCACTGGTCTTACGGATCCGTAACACGAAGCCAAGTTGTTTGGTTTGCAAACCTGTGCTGTATTGTTTGCAATCCCTGAGTGGCCAAATGTCCTCTCAGTCTGTGAACGATACTGCAGGCAAAGAAGAAATCTTCTGTCATTTAACAATAGTATATAAATGGCTCCTTCAGTTGCTGATTATTGCAACGGGCCCAGCAGAGAAGACTTAAAGACAGGGTTTGAGAGGATAACTTCCAAAGCAGACTATTTTGGTCCGAATCTTACTTCTTCACTTACTAGCAATTAATTTATTTTTCTGTGTCTCATCGCCTCCTATGCAAAATAAGGTAAAAATAGTACGTGCAGCTGAAAATAATTTGGAGGATATAAAGAATTAATATATGTAAAGCAGTGTCTAGCCCAATCATCCCATAATATTATCAGTGTTTATTTACAACATGCTAAATAACCTATAAGGTTTTAAATTTAAAAACTGGGTCCCAGACAAATACTAGTATAGATAAACCTTGGGTGGCCGGCGGGGGGAAAACGCTATTCTTAATAAAAGACACAATGCGATTACTCAGGATCTGTAAGCATTACCGATTGACCCCACCTTACACCAAGTGGTCTTTCTGAGGTTGTCTAAATGTTAATGGTGCTAAGAAGTAGCTAAATCTAATTCAGTACTCGCATACTATTTCAACTGAGGAGCGCAGTTTCAGCCTGGCTTACCTCTGGCTTCATTCCCTGCAATCAATAACATCCCTAGGGACACAGAACATGTTGCAAATTCTAAATAATTGTACTCAATTGTTTATTCAGTTTTGAAAATTGGTATATATAAATGACGATACAATTTATTATTACTAAAGTTCTTGTTTGATTTAATGTATCACTGTAATAACCATTTAATGTATAAAATAGTAAAGTATCTAAAACCTTGATGTTCAAGTTTAGAACAGAATCTATATCCTAACTCTATCTACTGAAACCTACCACATTTAATGGTCCAATTGCTGAATGTCATTTGTGCTCCGTTAGGTAGTTATTAACCATACCTTTTTTGCATGGTCATAAAATACACTCTCAAAAATAGCAAATAAAATGTTAAGAATTAACAACATCCAAAATTCTCTCTGGAGTTTCATAAAAATATTTACCAGTACCTAAAATATAGTATTTAAACAATGATGTGTGATATTAATAAGGCATGAGCATGATAGTGAAAAATCAAATAAGCTATCTGTATTTTTGAAAAGTCTGGGTCAAGTGAAATATTAAAAAGTGAGGCCAATGCACTAACACAAAAAAGAAATACCAAAGAGCTGAGATGAGAGTTCTGCATATGGCAGTGGAAGTGCTTCAGCCTCCAAAATGCAAAACAAAGTGCATAGTTGAGGAAGTTTTCTTTTTTTTTTTTTTTAAAGATTTTATTTATTTATTCGACAGAGATAGAGACAGCCAGCGAGAGAGGGAACACAAGCAGGGGGAGTGGGAGAGGAAGAAGCAGGCTCACAGCAGAGGAGCCTGACGTGGGGCTCCATCCCATAACGCCGGGATCACGCCCTGAGCCCAAGGCAGACGCTTAACGCTGTGCCACCCAGGCGCCCTGGAAGTTTTCATTTTTATTCGGAACTCATTCTAGCCTCAGGTTCTGGACATTTATGCTGAATATAAGTTTCTTATAAGTCTGAATTATTACTTTCTCATATTTTATATCTTATAATACTTGTCAAATAATTTGTGCACAGACATTGCTTAGCAATTATTAAATTGAATTCAAGGACTTTTGACTAGCTATGATAATAATATCTTTTCATTTATCAAATTCACTTTTTGAAAATCATAGCTCTCTATATACCTTCTGGTAACCTCAGTGCTTTCATGTGAATGGAAACAGGCATTAGTATACCTGCTCCTGGATCTCACAAATTTCTTGTGAATATAGGATGAGTTCAGTAGCCTGGTTAACCTGTCAAAAAACACTGAGGAGAAATCCTTCTTTTTCCGTTTCTAAATGTAATTTCTTCCAACTCTTATGATTTTGAGAAGGCTGAAAACACATATGAAGGCAATGTAAAAAGTAAAGTCTAAATTGTTTTTACTTTCACAATTATATTTCTCAGGTATTCAAGCTAATTACTGTGTGCTTCGGCTATATTAATTATTCAGCAACTACTAATACTATAGTATAAATTATTTATGATATAAATGTTCTAATGTATATGGCTGCATTATCTTTGGCATAATTATTATTAATATTAAGAAAAGTGATTGATTATAGCAATTTTTCTTAGAAAAATTATAGATACCCTTTGCTTAGGAGAGGTTCTTTCCAGAAATCAGAAATAATGAAGTGGCATATTTATGCTAAGTTGTTTTAGTCACATCTGTCCAAGACAAGGAACCAGTATAAACCTTTTTTTCTCTCAACAAGTAAATACCTGGGTTTAGTTTTCTTCTAAGATTTGCGTCTGTTAGATTAAAACTCTGTAATCATCTCCATTGTCATTGTTGAACAGAATGTTCCTATTTCCTTACTGGGTTTGTTCAATTTAAAGATTAGCAGGATTAAGGGAATCATTAACTTTCTAATTTTAGCAAATAACATTTTGGTGTGATATTAATGAAGACTTAGATATACACTTTTTAAATGAATTGAAGAATCTCTGAACTTGAGCACTATATGAGGTAGTGCTTACTTAGGGGCTGTCTTTTCGAAATATGTACTAAATAACAATTCATCAAGAACAATGGGTCCATTCCTAATTAAGACACACATTTTACAATAATCATGGTAATACCTGCCTGAAGCGTGTTTAAATTCACAAAATGTTTCCACATGTATTACTTTGTTCGGTCCTTAAGACAAACTTATAAGATAGGCTTTATTACATTTTTTGCAAATGTAGAATCTTAGGGAGACTGCAAGTTTTGCCAGTCTTTTGCAATGAGGAAATAACAAACTTGTGGGTTCATATATCCTATCATGAAACTTATGTTTCACAACCTGGAGAATTCATCATACAAAAGCATGTCTTAGGAAAAAAATGTGATGAGAAAACAAAAAGGATTTTAAATGTTGGATGGATCATTAGTATTAGCCAGATTGTTTCAGGCATATTAAACAAATGATTGCTATTTTTATAGTCTTTATAAAGCTATTGTAACAAAGAAAAAATGCACCCTTAAATTTTAATATTAAATATAATTCTCATAAATGAAAATACTGAAGATGTAACTTTATGAATTATATGAAATATTTAATTTTAAATATGAAAATAAATGGTCATACTAATGTTAAGGCATAACAGACATGTTAAAGAGAGTTCAAAAATCCCATTTACTTTGTTCCTATATACAGTTTCCACAGTCTTATTATAATAGATAGAGAACTGTGACAATCCTTCTTATAGATCTGTTATCTTCAGTATTTTCTTTGGGGTAGGGGGAGAGGGAGTGGGAAAGAATACTATGCTTGTCCCTGGCAAAGAAAATTAAAATTTTACTTTTAGTAAAGGCTGCTTGCATTATGTTTTCCATTAAGTTAGTGTCTAAGAAAGTTGATTAATGATCAAGACAAAAAAACTGCTGGGGAAAATGAATTTGAATTAACACCGAGGGGTAAGACTGCAAAAGCAATTCACCATTTCTTCCCCTCACTTATTAAATGCCATTGCTTCTCAAGGGGCATTTTAAAGTGCTCTACACTAAAACTGAAACAAACAAAACTCAACCAAATATATCTAATGCTTTCTGAGTGGTTACTCAAAAGAAGAAGTAAAAAACAACACATTTCCTGAGCATATAAAAATAATATATATATATTGTACACCTGAAATGAATATAACACAGTATGTAAATTATACTTCAGTTAGAAACAAATATTACAACCCTTAGATGTATTAGATGTACACACAGTACTTTATTTTCCCATCTTTATGTGATTGTAACTGCCCTCATTCCAGGGAGTTCTGTAGTGAGCTTATCTTTTCTTCTTTCTCCCAGTACCACCTTCCTCACAGGTATCACCGCGTTGGTAGTGGAGATACAGAGGCAGGGTGATGGAAAACTCACACTCAAGTAGATTTGAGAAAATGAGAGAGCTTTCTTTAGGCTCAGAATCTCTGGATATCCATTCTTAGGTCTTTCAGTACCGATTTAATGAACCAACAGCTCTTGCCATTTGTATTCAACTCTCTCTCTTTCTATCATCATTTTATCCAAGTAAATGCTTTCTTAGTATTTAACCATTTTTTCAAAAAATACCTTTCTGAGAAGAGTCAGTAGGAGTTTTTGAAGAGTAAGCCACTCCCCTAAGTAACTGTAATGAACAACAGTTGTAATTGCGATTATTTTCACTTTGCAAATGGCATGGATAGATAGACATTTAATTTGCTATATTAATTCTTATTTTTTATTTTAATTTTTTAAAGATTTTATTTATTTATTTGAAACAGAGCGAGCGAGAGAGAGACAGCCCAAGCACAAGCAGGGGGAACAGCAGGCAGGGGAGAAGCAGGCTCCTTGCTGAGCAACGAGCTCGATGTGGAGCTCAATCCCAGGACCCTGGGATCATGACCTGAGACACTCAACCAACCGAGCCACCCAGGCGCCCCAACTATATTAATTTTTATACTTCAAACTTTGAAGTTCAATTATATACCTCTAACAAATTTAAGATCATACTGAAGGTTCAAAATTTCCTTTAAATATTGAAACTGTTATATAAAAATCTACATTTAATATTTTAAAGCAAGGCCAGCAGACTTTTTTTTTTCCTATTGTAAAGGACCAAGAGTAGGTATTTTAAGCTTTGCTGTCTGTAAGGTCTGTGTCACGACTACTGAACTTTGCTGTTGTAAGGCAAAGCAGCCACAGACTGCAAAGAAATGAATGGGAGGGGACAGTTCGGGCCCACAGGCTATACAGTTTGCCAACCTCTGCTTTAAACCGTAAGTGCAGTTGAGACATACATAAAAATTTTAAACCAACGTTCCTGACAAACTACTTTCTTTGCATAAAAATACTCTTCCATGTAATCTAAGGCAAGTATTATTAATCATAGCTGTTTAAAGTACTCTTTTGTCCGAATTGTGTATAAAATAGAATGGCATTTATTTTTTAAGTAAGAACCTTGTTTAAATTTAAGTGGTTTATTGTTCCATATTAGAAGTCTTATTTCTCTTTTCTTTTCTATAATAGTGAGAAATTGTGCCATTAAAATATTTATATTTAGAGTTAACAGTTGCATGCTCACAAAACAAGCACCATCAATAATTTTCAGTTTGATGCTTTTTATGATAATACACAGTAATTGGATCCAGCAGTAAATCCAAACACAGCTCTCAGGCATTGATTTTCCAAACAGTTCTGTCAAAATTATGCAGGAAGAAATGAAGCAGTGGCTTGATGAGGCATACCATGAAATGATTTTAAAACATGCTTATTGAGCAAAAGATACGAAGATGTAGATAGTTTGCTTCTTTCAACAATCTTGGCAATAGCACCCAGGTTGTTAACAAGAGTAGTTGTCATTTCTTTATTGATCATGATCCTGATTTACCTTACCTAAATTTAAGCAAAAAAGTGATCAAACTATGCTACCAGAAAATTACAAAATGTCCTGAGTCTTATATAACATTTTTTTCCTGTAACTTTCTATCCATGCTGTACACTACTTCATGCACAGGGAAAAATGTAATTAATTTCTTGGATTTTCTTAAGTTTGTCAAGGTTGTGGATGCTTCTTCAATCGGCTCATTCCTTTGCTCTATTTAATATAAAAAATTTGGCTACTTAAGATCCCAATTATCCTTAATAGATGTTTAAAAACTGCCTGGTGAATTCACTTAAGTAACTAATATCAATTACATACAACTTAAATTTGAATGAAAGGAAGCAGGTCATTTTTAAGATGACCTACGTTGACTAAATTTAAGTTCACTGACACCTCTACCCACAAATTTTAATTTATAAAATTAAAAAAAGTTAAGCATGAAAATTTTATTTGATCATCCTAAGCCAACAATTACATTATTTAAGAATAAAATATATAAGTTAATAATCACATTTCCATACAATTTAGCCTCAAGGAGCCTCATTACAATTTTGCTTATAACATTGATTAAATAAATTAAATACATTATGATCCCATTGTGTTCCATACTAAAGAAGAAAAATCATTGGCATGAAAAATATTAAAGATTCGATATAAAACAAAACATTATTTAAAAAAAAAGCATGGTGGGATAGGGGACAAACTTTTGTATCCTACATTGTTAGAGGAAAAAAAATTCTGAGTTATTTAAATTTATGTGGTTGGCATTTCATAAGTGCCAAACTAAATTTTAATATTGGGGTCTTATAAACTGGAGCTATTAAAAATCTCCAAGCTTTTATTTATTTATTTTTAAAAGATTTTTTAATTTATTTATGTGACAGACAGCCAGTGAGAGAGGGAACACAGCAGGGGAGTGGGAGAGGAAGAAGCAAGCTCCCAGCGGAGGAGCCCGATGTGGGACTCGATCCCGGAACGCTGGGATCACGCCCTGAGCCGAAGGCAGACGCTTAACTACTGAGCTACCCAGGCGCCCCCCTCCAAGCTTTTATATATCCAATCTCCTATAAAGAATTCTGAAGGTAAGATATTATATAAATAATAAAAGATATTTGCATAGTGTTTGCAAAGTGTTAACATCCATGTAATCATCACATCAACCATGTGAAAAGTATATTCTCTCTGTTGTATAAATGAGAGATGTTACTAAACGTAGCAAAAGGCTCCCAGTTGTAAACTCAGAGCCTAGATTTAAGTCTAAATTCAAAATTCCCACTTTTTTTCAATTGTTCAAAGATGGCTCCCTCGGAGCTATCTCACATTTCCTTTCAATATCATGAGAAATCCCACTCCAGTAACTTTTGATATTTCACAATATTAAGGAAGAAATGGGATTTCTTTTAGTCTAGTTTCATTTATAAACTGTGTTATTCAATATTCAGTTGTGAAAAGGGAAGCTACCCTAGATATTTCAAGCAGAGAAGCATTTAATGGAGCCCATTGCTCACAGTTATTAATTTATTAACATTTCTGTACAACCTTAATATATTTTATAATCTCAGTATGATCATTGTCAGTATATGCATTTTTTAAATCAACTCATACTTCTATTTAAATATATTTTAAAAAGAGAATGAATGGGTGGAGTCTAACAGGATACTAGAAGAAAGCCACACATCAAACGAGGGCAGAAAAAAAGAAATGCTGGAGCAAAACCGAGAGCGGTGGGTCTTAGGTAGGTGGTCTGTATCCTAGGCCTGAGGACGGCAGTGAACATCAAGCAGGAGCAGCTACCGAATCTATGGAGTTTGGTGGCTTTCTGTTTAAAAAATCAATTAAAACGTGTGGCTAATGGTACATAGGATTTTTTTCTTTTTACTGTTCTCTGTCTCTCTCTCCCCTCTCCCAGTTTGTCATGGTGGTTTTATTTTCTACGCAATTCTATTCTAAGTAAAGAAAAATTAAAATGTTTAATTATTAGCCTCATTCCTATATCATGGCTCATCCCTGGAAGATGCCTCAAGATGGCCAAAGACAGGAATGCAAACCAGACTCATTTGGAAGAAGGAAGGAAACATCTGTTCAAGCAAGTAAGGTGGCCTAGGGACCACTCATGTGCACAGGGATACTCAAGAATGGTTAAACCTCTGCGCTGGGATGCACTCCACACCTGAACAGGGATGGGTATGAGCTTCAGTCCCACTGAGAAGCAGCCTCCAGCCATCTGCTCCCCAAACACCCCATGAAGCTCTGGGGCATCTATGACTCTGCTATGCCACTTCTCAAGACTGTTGGTTTGCAACCTTGGGAGCTTCTGAAGTGAAATCTATTAACTGTCCCCATACGTGGAGGGAAAGGAAAGACCAAAGAAAGAGGCACAGCACTCCAGAGTGGTAGGCAGGAGTTGTAATACGTGGGGTCGGGGGGGGCATATAAAGCTTGTCTTGGGTGGCTGCAAGACAAATAGATCTCCTCACTCACTCACCAAATGCGAAAAGTTTATAAAGAGGTCTTCTCTGGGTCTAGTCACATACACTGTCCAGAGGCTCTTAACAACACATTGCTTTTTCAGGGCTGTGACCTTAAAAACAGCTCTTGCTGTGGGCATGAACAATGGGAAGAATGTATGTTCTAAGGAAAAAAGGAGGAGGTGAGGAGCCTCCACTTGCCCAAGTTCAGCTCACAGGTCAACCAGTGGCCATGTCCTCTAAATGACCTACTCCAACAAAGCCTGCAAGCGATGTGGTAATCTGGCCCTGCCCCTGCGCGCACACACACTCAGGCACATCCCCACATGCTGGCAGTCCAGAATAGGTCCCATGGTGGTCACAGAAGACTTCCCATCACCTCTAAAATGAACGCTCTTGAGCCTCTGGTACATTCTCCATGCTTTCCTCAGACTCCACTTAGAAAATATAAATGCAGTGATAAACTTACTAAGAATCTAAACAGCAAATGCAGAACATTAAACCTCAAGTTCAGGAGCCTTTGACTCAGGATCCTGTACAATTGCACTGGTTGGACACCAAGGAAGCAGATTTGACAGCAAGTCACTGGGGACATGTATGGAATACCCAGATATGAATTATTTGGATCTATAAGGTGAAATTGTGAAAAGACATTAAAACATAAAGATAGAAAATCTGAAATGGGTACTGGGAATCTAGGCAAAGAATTTCAGGTAAGGGGTGGTAGTAACTGAAGAAAAAAAGTGTTTGGTTCCTGATAGACTGGTAGGGCCTAAGGAAAGATAGAGGTGATGATAGAAATAATAATAACCGGGTATTGAGATCAAGATAAGTAAAGTTTTGGGAAGAAAGACCTGGCAGGGGAAACCCCAAGAAAGAAAATGAGGAATATTGAAGGGGCAGTCAAGGGAATACAGACATGATACTAAAGGACGGTGGGAACCAAAGAAGAAGCAAAATGAAATAGTTATATATTGCAAAGAATACCAAGTGATGGATACCATGAGATGAGTAGGACCATCAGTGGGGAAAGGGACATAAAAGTAGAATGAAATGCTTAAAAAGAATTTAGCCCCACCACTAATTATTAATATTGTAGCACCATGTGCTCAAAGGTTCAGGAAACATCTAGGAACTAAAATCAACATGTCTTTTAAATACCAGAAGTATATATATGCAAAACAGGAGAAAAGAAAGGCCTTGTTTAATTCTGAACCACTTTCTATTCTCAGAGGATTACAGCAGATCTTACATAAGATACGTTTAAAAATCACACAAATAAATAGCTGTGTTTTTTCTGCTTTCTTAGCATTCTTTCAGTCCACTAGTCACCCTATCCTCAAATGCCTCAGTGAAGCTTTTGAACCAAAATAGTAGCCCTGATGGTCTCTGAGTTGACCTCTTTATATTTTTCCTTTTTCTTGAAAAACAGATTATCAGACAAAATCTGTCATCCCGTCCTGTCATATCCAAGAAGCCTCACAGCTATCCTTTATTTTGTCCCATCTCCACCCCTTCAGTTAAATATAATACCACAAACTTTTTATCACATAGTTGTTCAGTCGTAACCCTTACTGTCCTCTTCAGAACGAGCTTTCTTACTTTTTGCAATATGGAAAGGCTGAGCAATTCCCAAATCCTCAACTTCTGGTTCTTTTTGTTTAACAATTCCTTCTTCAATGCATTTCTTGTCTTTTGCATTTTACTATAAGCAGTAGGAGAAAACAAGCCATTCCTTCAGTATTTTACCTAGAAATCTCCTCAACTAAATATACAAGTGCATCACTCACAAGGTCGATCTTCCACAGAACCATAGAATATACTTCATCCAAGTTCTTTGGCACTTCGTAGCAAGGACCACTTTTCCTCTGGTTTCTAGTCATATGCTTCTCATTGCCATCTCAGACTTCACCAGAATCACACTTAATGTCCATATTTCTAGCATGCACCTCAAAACTCACCCAGACTTCATTCATTACCCAGTTCCAAGGCAACTCACATGTTTAGGTATTTGATACAGCAGCACCCCACTTTTCAAGACCACATCTTGGGCTGCCATAACAAAATACCATAGACCATGTGAATTAAGCAATAGAATTTTTTTTCCCCCACATTCTGGAGGCTGAAAATATAAGGTCAGGATCCTAGCAACAGTCAGTTTCTGGTGAGAGCTCTCTTTTTGGCCTACAGATGGCCACCTTCTTACTATGTCCTCACACGACAGGGAGTGTCGGGGTTAATGTAGAGCATGAAATCAGCCATAATACCTGGTTTACTAAAATGTAACACAGAGGCCGCTGGGGGTGAGAGAAGGTTTCCGAGGAGGGCGTAGGCCTTTGGAATGCGGAGGCCTGCTGGATGGACCACTTGGCCACTGGAATGCCACACAGAGTTGCCTTCCTGGAAGCTTTCTTGGCCCAAATGGCAGCCTTGATCTAAGAGATGTATGTATTGTCTCTTAGGCTATGTTTAGCAGAACTCATAGAACATGCTGATTAGCATATTGTATCTTTCCTGTAAATAGATCCTCCCAGTTCTAGTAAGACCAATTGTCACACATCAGTGCTTGAGAAACAGTGATAAGGATTTGTGATTATCCTGACAATAAAAGCATGAGCAAAGAAGGGCAAAGGGTCTTCATCTCTGAGCGTTGACCCCTTTGCTTCTTCCTCTCTTTCACAGCAAAGTTCGGAGTAATCTTTTATCTGTTAGTACCAAGATTGCTGGCCATTCCTGGCAAGAGAGAGAGTTGTTCTCTGGTGTCCATTCTTATAAGGGCACTAATCCCACCTTACAGGCCCCACCATCATGACATCACCTAAATCTAAGTATCTCCCTGAAGCCTCATCTGCAGTCTCCATCACTTTGGGGTTTAGGTCTTCAACATATGAATTCTAGGCCTTCAATACGTAAATTTTGGGGGAGACACAAAGAAGTCTATAGCAAGTACTGTGCTGATATTCTTTGTGTCTGTAAGTACAAAGTGAGATTTAAAAAAAATGTACCTCTAGAGAACTCTGTTATATTCTCACCCAGCATCTAAACCAAACTCAAGCTGGTCAATTAAAAACAAATAATATTTTTTAGAAGTAAGACACTACCTAGTGCAAGCAACTGACTAAACATTTCACTGTTTAGCCTTTTGTTAATTATAATGTTCATGAATGTGAACGTATATGCATACCTTCTGACTCCCCTTGCATGGACAGCTCATTAGTCTCTTCCTGGTGAAGGAAAGGCCACTTTCAGATTGTTTCTTTAGAAATCCATTTACGGTTATTTACATGTAATACAACAAATTTACTTGAGCCTCTTGTCACAGATTCAATTAGCTAGATTTTGATTATTCATTTAATTTAGCAATGTCTACCATACTGCTAGGTCATGCTTGGGTGTAGGGGATTTCATCTTTGTAGAGCCACAAGTACGTAAGCAAGAGTCTCTGACTGCTGAAACTTCCATGTGTTCTTTCTTCAATCGGAGGAAGATCTGTCAAACAGCATCTTCATAAAACCCTAAGTTTTCCCTTCCATTTCTTCCTTTATTAAATCATTGGCTCAATTTTTAAACTTTGTAATTGCTATAACTCTTTCATCCTGAAACATAAGTAGTATAGCAAAGTGTTTAAGGGTTCACACTATAGAGACTACTTAAATTTCGAGTCTGGATCCTTGATTTACTTCTTGTGGTTCTGTGACCTTGACGAAGTTACTTAAACACTTTCTACCTCTGTTTTATCACCTGTAAATGGGGATAATTATTCCGTGTAACTGATAAGATTGTTGTAAGCATGAAAATGACATTTAAATGTAAAGCCTTAGAAATTCCTGGCACCAAAAATGAAGAAAGAAAGAAAGAAAAAAGAAAGAAAAAAAAAAGCCATATGAGGTGTGTTGTAACAATTATGATAGCAGAGTCAGCATTTTAATATCTTGTTTTGTTACTAAAATTCAAAGCCAAAATTTGGTCAAATTGGCTCACAAATGATACTAACTTATCCTATCAGTTATTGTTACAAATATTGTAAATTGTCACTTAGTTTAAAGCATCATTTCTTTCAGAATTGTATGCCTTTTAACTGCCAATCAAAAAACAGAATCCATTCAACTATATGAACTTCTCATGGAGAAAACTTGCCAACAGATTTTGACTAGTTAGGTGGATGTTGAGAAAGCTTGTTAAAAATGCAGAGTCTCTGGGCACCTGGGTGGCTCAGCTGGTTAAGCATTTGCCTTCCGCTCAGGTCATGATCCCAGGATCATGCTCAGTGAGAAGCCTCTTTCTCCCTCTGCCTGCAGCTCTCCCTACTTGTGCTCGCTCTTTCTCTCTGTCAAATTAATAAAATATTCAAGAAAGAAAGAAAGAAAGAAAGAAAGAAAGAAAGAAAGAAAGAAAGAAAGAAAGAATTAAAAAATGCAGAATCTCAGGTTCCACCAAGATCCTCATGTGCTTCTTAGGCATCCTGAAGTTTGAGAAACACTGCTTTAAGGAGTCACCGTGCAGAAATAATTACCTAACGAATCTGTTTAACTAGTGAGCACATATGGAATTGAGCATATAATAAAAAGTTGATTTATTTTATAAAGGTTATCTTTGTTTCAATAAACTTTTTTTAATGTATATTCAAGTTCTTGCCAAATGAATAGCTGAAAACACATTGTTACACTTTATGTACTTAAGTTTAAGAAGATATAATGACTTAGAGTTCACACCGGTTTAATAAAGCTTTAAAAGAGATTATGCTATTCAAATGACTTGTAATTTAGTTTAAAAATATCATCTAGGAATTTTTGTTCACCCTAAATGATTGATCATCTCAATGGTAAATCTCAAAAAGATGGTTAGCTATAATTGGAAAGAAAATTTTAAATATTCCATCTCGACCATCAGACTATCTTCCAGCTTTTCATTATTCAGACCAAATATTGTCATGAAAATGAATTCATCAATGTAACAGAGATAAATGAGCCAACACAGAACAGACAGAACTATCTTCCGGTTCTTAGGAGGGAAATTGTCTCATTGCCCTATTATATCAGTGACAAAGATGTCTGGACTTTATGAGCATCTCTTTCCATTTAGTCTTTTTTAAATATTAATGACACAGTGATTTAACCTCAAAAGTAGGTTCAAGAAAGTGCCTGGAAAGTACTTCCAAGGTTGAAGACTGAAGATAAAACTAATCAAATTATCCAAAAGATTTGGATAGTTGATGCATACTGAAGGATATTATTAATGTTAACTTGAAAAATGTAATTTAAATAAAGCAACTTAATGAATCACAATATTCATATTTTACATATAAATACCTACTAGGAAAACATCTAGCAACATAATCAAACATATACTGTCTTATATACACAATTCATTATGGAGGGTATTTTAGCTTGAGGACAAACTCTATTAGCCATCCAGATTCAGGCATCTGTAGGCATAACTGAGAAATGTGCACTGAAACCTTATAGATTCTATTTTCATAAAGGGTGGATATGTTTTCTGGAAGAAAATTTAAATTTAAAAGAAGTTGAATGCATATTCAAGGAGCTTGTCTTATTATCAAAGTCCTGATTGTCAGGAGGAGTGATTCTTAGTGTAGCAAGGCTTCACTTGTCATTAACATACGTCACCTGTCTAGTCTATGGAATTATGTTTAGATCATATAGAAAGAAAGGTCTTTTAAAAAGATGTTTACATCAAAATTGGTGAAACACTTCAGGAAAACTAGCAGCAGTGTCTTGCAACACATATAACTTGGGTACAATTCAGAAGTAAGGGATCCAGAGGGTATCTTGGAGTATGGTAGTCTGAAGTCTCCAGATCAGTAGGACATTCATTGTGGAGAATAGTTAGAGACTGCGGCAAAAAGTTAAAACACATCACTGTTCCCTGTGAGAAGGAGATAGTAATAGTTCTGAAACAAGCATTGTGGTAGCTGCTTGGACTTGTACGTCAGAACCAGTAGGAAAGATGCTGAACTGTATTCGGTGTGAGAAAGTGGAATCAACAGTGAATAAAATATGATAGTTATCAATAATGTGATCAAACTGTGCCCACTGATGCGTTAGACTATCAGAAATTATTTCAAATAACATCATGCTATGAAAAAAACAAACTGGGACCTAGGATGAGAAAGAAAAAGAGCATTTATTTCTGAGTGGGTGACATGACTATTATTCTGGTGATATCTGACTAAAAGGAAACAGAGACATGATAATTTGTGCATCCTTACTTTTCATAATCACATCTAACACACACATTCATACACGTCCATACACACTCACGGAAGCATAAAAACAGAGTGAACAAATTAACAATCAGGAGCGTGCTTCTCAAGATGAATGTGAGCTGCCTATTTCTGTACTCCCTCCCTCACTGAAACACACTGAATAAACTGACAGGGTGCAGAGCTTCCTGGTAACAAATGGACATTGTTGAAAACACATGCAAAATATGAGAACCATGAAAATTCAGTAGTTTGGCTGTGACCACTGAGAAGGTATAAAAAGTGGCCCATTGAATTCCATATCCAGAATGTCAGAAATGTTTAAAAAGAAATGACATTCTATTTTTTTTTTCCTTTTGGACTACCTTTCTAAATTAGAGGTTTTATGCTGTTGGCCTGATGCAACCAAGTAGAGAAATGTAAATTAAAAAAAAAAAAGCCCTGTATTTATACTTAACTTCAAAATGAGTTATGAAAACCTCTTGCTCAGCCCTAAGAGGTGGGATGCTGGAAACTAAAGGGTGCTGTATATATATGACAGATTTTTTTTTTTTTTTTGAGAGAGAAAGATGAAGAGAGAGTGAGAGAGCATGCAGGGAAGGGGCAGAAGGAGAGGGAAAGAGAGAATCCTAAGTAGGTTCCATGCTAGGCGAGGGTCCATCTCATGACCCTGAAAACATGACCTAAGCTGAAATCAAGAGTCTAATGCTTAACCTACTGAGTCACCCAGGCGCCCTAAATTTTTTTTTCTTTTAATATGATTAAAGCCTCCAGCTGCTTTTATTCATTTCTCCACCTATTGACATCATGTTTTTCAGCACATGGAAGGCCAGGATTGAACTACTCCCGTCAAACGAGCGGCAGATATCAGGTAATTTATGCGTACAGAGTATCCACAAAACAGAAAACAAACTTCCCAAAATGCAAGGATATTATACATCAGAATGAAAAATTTCATGTTCCCAGCAGTTTAAAGGGGAAAAAAGACCCCAAAAATATAATTCTAAATTGAGATACAAGAAAGCAAAAGATAGATGAAATTTAGCTCACAGATCAGCTAAAGCTAATCATATTTCTCATATGTGTTAGGCTTCAGAAAATGAGTGGAAGATAAGAAAGGACAAAATTGAAAGCTATATGGAAGTAACAAAATTGAAGATTGTGTACTGAGAACACAATCTCCCATATGAGAAAATCACAGAAAATTAACCAGAAAATAATAAAGATTATAGAGATGAGAAAGAAGAGCAAATCATCATCATCTGCTTCATTTGTGTTGGCTGAGGCTCCACAGGCAGGAAAAGCAACCTAAGAAAGAAGGGTCTCAATATAGTTAACTTGTCATCAAGTGGCTTCTTAACTCCTCCAGGAATAGTGCTGTGCTGGAGGTCCAGCATAGGTCTCCTTTGTTTGTAGGTTGGATATTCGGAGGTAGCGATCAAAGACTGGTATTGGTAAGGGAGAGTCCATGCTGTCGGGCCCATAGATAGCTTCAGTCTGCCACCATGACTACTCTGTTCTTGTGTCCATCCACAGGTGGATGTTTAAGTGGCCACATTATTTAGTCTATTTGGTTTTCAGTACCTCTTTCATAATAAAAGCTTTCTGGTGAGAATCAACATGTGACGAAAAACATCTTCACACTTCATATTCATTCCGATATGCCTATTGAAATGCCTTCACCCAGACCCTTGTGTCTTCAACTTTTCAGATCATTTTCTCCTCCTATCCTGATCACATAATTAGACCAATCTGTAGTGTTTTTTTTTTTTTTTTTTTTTTTTTTTTTTTTTTTTTCAGGCCACATTTTCTGCACCATGTGGGTAACAAAGTGTCCTACTTGCAGGTAGGAAGATTTTGTCTCTCCATTGTCTTTTTTTTTTTTTTTAAGATTTTTATTTATTTATTTGACAGAGAGAGAGAAAGAAAGAGCGAGCGCGCACAAGCAGAGGAAGTGGGAGATGCAGAAGCAGGTTCCCTGCCGAGCAGGGAGCCCAATGCCGGGCTTGATCTCAGCACCCTAGGATCATGACCCGAGCTGAAGGCAGACGGCTTAACTGAGTGAGTCACCCAGGCGCCCCTATATACAGAGCTATCAGAGTACTACTAGTTTATAAAAGAGCTGCTTATATGTTTAAATATAACCTACATACATGTGAAGGTTTTAGTATGAGTTCGTAGAATCTAGATATGTTTTATGAAATATATTTGGTAGTAAAAGCCACTTTAGATGAATGTTTCTGTTATCATTCACTATGAGAAAAAAAAGGGAGAAGAATATGAAAGCAAAAGATTAGGTATTTTTCTAATAACTATATTTTTCAGAACCCCAAATCAGGGCACATAGTAAGGAAATATAATAATAATAAACCTTGAACTCTCAAAAGATCCAGATATAATGATTTTCAAAGACCACCATAAGCGAGCTTTCATAACAAAACCCATTATTTTCCTCAAAGTTCTTAATTGCAGGAATGACTGGAATTCATCTCTTTAATTTTTATCTTGAGTACTTTTTGAATCTTTTATTTCTATTAGATCTTTGTTTCTGCAAATATCTGAGAATCATTCAAAACTATTAGTGCATAAAAAGCAATAAATAAATATTGATTAATTAGTAAGAAAAGGAGAAGTTCATTTAGTAAATAATAAAGGGCCTCCTTTTAAAGTCACCTCTGAACATGGCCACAGTACAGCTAGTGTCCATTTTCATCTTGGAACTATAAGCAGGCACTAATCTAATGTTTTCCTCCCTATTAAGCTTATTATAGAGGACCTTCTGTGGGGCATTAGGTGTAAGCTCAGGGAGGAGTGCGTATTAGTTTCATGTGGCTGATGTAACAAATTACCACAGACTTGGTTGCTTAAAACAACAGAAATCGATTTGCGCACAGTTTTGGAGGCCAGAAATCCAAAATCAATTTCACTAGGATGAAATCAAGCTGTTAGCAGGACCATATTTCCACTGGAGGCTCTAGAGGATAATCCACTCTCTGCTTCTTCCGGCTACTGATGGCTATTGCTATTCTTTGGCTCATGTCCCCATCACTCCAATCTCTGCCTCCATGATCAAGTTGCCTTCTCTTATTCTTCATCAAGTCTCTTTCTTTGCCTCGCTCTTATAAGGACATGTTATATAAAATATAACAATGTGTCTTTATCTCTTCATTTGCTAATAATTGGAATATACATAACAAAAATACTTTACTGTGAGGAAGGGTACCTTTCTAAAGCAAATGCATTTTTATTACCTACTTATTTCCCAGTCCTGTTCTTAGAAGCGAGGTAGATAATTGTAGATAAAGGCCCAAAAAGTACAGGATGAAAAACAAGTATAGAAATTAGGCTAGTTTTCTAGGAGCAGAATTATGTATGTTTTATTCAATAATTGCTACTTAAACAAGGTACAGTTCTAAGTACAAGGATACACAATGGTGAGCGACATATATTACATGCCTTTAAAGAATTTATTGTGATTGACTATATACTGGGGAGTAATGAGTAATAAAATAATGGTTCCTGATTTTTTGATGATTAAATATTTTATTTTTTTGAGAAAAGTTAACTTTAAATTTCATTTTGATTCCAGTGTAGTTCACTTACAGTGTTATATTAGTTTCAGGTGTACAATAGAGTGATTCAACAATTGCATATATTACTCCACGCTCATCAAGATAAGTGTACTCTTAATCTCCTTTACCTATTGCACCCTTCCTCCCAACTACCTCACCTCAGGTAAACATCTGCTTGTTCTCTAAAGTTAAGACTGTTTTACTTCCGTTTTTATTTTTTTGATTTCTCTCTCTCTTTTTTCCCCCTTTATTTTTTTGTTTTGTTTCTTAACTTCCACATGAGTGAAATCATATACTATTTGTCTTTTCTATGAGTGGCTTATTTTGCTTAGCATTATATTCTCTAGATCGCAAATGGCAAGATTTCATTCTTTTTTATGGCTGAATAATATTCCAGTATACATATATCCCCCATATATTCTTTATCTGTTCAGCTATGAGTGGATACGTGGGCTGCTTCCATAATTTCATTATTGTAAATGATGCTATAGTAAACATGGGGGTGTATACATCCCTTCAAATTACTGCTTTCATATTCTTTGGGTAACTACTCACAAGTTCAACTACTAGATCATATGATAATTCTATTTTTAATTTTTTGGGGAACCTCCATACTGTCTTCCACAGTAACTGCACCAGTTTACATGCCCACCAACAGTGCATGAGGGTTCCTTTTTCTCCACATCCTCACCAACACTTGTGGTTTCTTGTGTTGTTGACTTTAGCCATTCTGACGGGTGTAAGGTGATATCTCATTGTGGTTTTAATTTGCATTTCCCTGATGATGAGTGATGCTGAGCATCATTTCATGTGTCTGTTGGCCATTTGCAGTCTTCTTTGGAGAAATGTCTGTTCATTTTTTCTGCCCATTTTTCAATTGGATGATTTGGTTTTCCTGTGTGTTGAGTTGTATAAGTTCTTTATATATTTTGGATACTAACCCTTTATCATATATATCATTTGCAAATATCTTCTCCCATTCAGTAGGTCATCTTTTAGTTTTGTTGATTGTTTCCTTTACTATGCAGAAGCTTTTTATTTTAAGGTAGCACCAATAATTGTTCTTACTTTTGTTTCCATTGCCTCAGGAGACATATCTAGAAAGATGTTACAGCTGATGTCAGCGAAATTACTGCATGTACACTCTCTTCTAGGATTTTTATTGTTTTAGGTTTCACTTTTAGTTCTTTAATCCATTTGCATTTACTTTTGTGTATGGTGTAAGAAAGTGGTCCAGTTTCATTTTTTACAGGTAGATGTCCAGTTTTCCTGGCACCATTTGCTGAAGAGACTCTTTTTCCCATTGTATATTCTTGCCTCTTTTGTTGAAGATTAATTGACCATATAATGGAGTGTTTATTTCTGTGCTCTCTATTCTCTTCCACTGATCTGATGTTTTGAATTATCCTGAACTTCATAATTTTTAACAGACACCCAAGTCACTACTAAGGAATAGAAATTAAGCACTAATGTTCTTTCTAAGCACATGCTATCTACATATTATGTATCAGCCATGTTAGAATCTTATGCATACATATATCCTAACTTTCCTATTACCAGAGATCACTGTTTATCTTAGAACATAGCCTCTCAATAGTAACTCTGGGCTCAGTGACCAAAATATTTGTGTGTGTGCACGTGCATACATGTGTGTGCATGTGATGGGTGTTTGGGTAAAGACTATAGAAAAAAAAGAATGAAAGATGTGTCAGAAAGGCTCAAAGAATTTGAAACAATTTTCAAATCTATTGATTTTAAAAAACAAACTGGCAAACTGTTAGTTTGCTTTCTAAATTACATCTTCTAAGTCCTGTTTAGTTTGCCCTTCTTAGTAAGTTAGTTGGTTGGGAAGTCCTTATTTAGTTTGTTATCACTTTAAAAGTCTTAAATATGAAAATAACCACTTCAATAATATATAAGAATGAGTATTAGCAAAAATGTTATGTATATTCGATTAGTTATTCATAATATCTTGTTATGGTATGCAACTTGACAATAACTCAGAAAAAAGTCTTTATATTTTTGTTTCAAAAATACAATCATAGGAGTGCCTGGGTGGCTCAGTCGTTAAGCATCTGCCTTCGGCTCAGGGTGCGATCCCAGAGTCCTGGGATCGAGTCCCACATCAGGCTCCTCTGCTGGGAGCCTGCTTCCTCCTCTCCCACTCCCCCTGCCTGTGTTCCTTCTCTCGCTGGCTGTCTCTCTCTCTCTGTGTCAAATAAATAAATAAAATCTTTAAAAATAAAAAAAAGTACAATCATAATTTTCCTCTTTTTGGCCTGGGTGTATTTAAAACCAAATGCATGAAATACATGAAATAATTTAGAACAATAGAAGTAGGGCTATAAGTTTAATGCATTCTTTATATTGCTAGTCATTTCCCACCAACTAGAATGGAAAAAAAAAAAAAGACCATAAATTACTTTAATTTTTAGTTGACAGTGAAGCATGCTGCATAAGTTAAGCATTTAATGTTGCTCCAGAAATATTTGAAATATACTTCAGATGGAATTACCAAGATTTGTTTATTGTTACTTGAATTAATTTGTTCATTTATCATTTATTGAATAATATCTGACACCACAGTGCTAGAGAAGTCAGTCATGCATGGAGTTAAAGAAATCTAATAAAGAAGGAAATCCTCTAAATTACGTTCTATACATCTGGCAAGAACATAACAGAAATTATTTTCATAATAGTCACAGATGCTAGGGTTGCTCTAAAAGATTTTGATTACAGGATTTGTATTTGTATACCTTGAAGCTATATACATGTAACTTGCTTCCTATAGCATAAAAAGCAATAATATAATAATCTTAGTTGGAAGGGTATTAGGTACCTGATATATGCTTAATATTTCACATGTGTTATCATTAATATTTGCATCAACTTTATGCAACAGATATTATCATTTAATATCCCCACTTTCAAATAAGGTTCAAATTAAGTAAATTCCCAGAACATGTATATATTTCATTACTGGAGACAAGATTTAAACATAGGCCTATCCACAAAACCTATGTTCTTTCCATTATACCATACTGCTTCCCACATGATTAAGACTTTGTGTACTTGTGTGTGTATGTACATATAAAAATTTAATGCTTTTAATTAATTTCTTTAGATTGAGTATTTGAAAGAATATTTCAAAGAAAGCAAAATATTGATCTGTGTTAAATCCTGTTTATTTCAAATGTGCATTAGAAATTCAAAGTTTAGTCCTATTACAGATTAATTAAAATAGCAAATAGAATCTTTGAAATTATTTGTTGATTTTTTGTATTTATTATGAATAGAACTTTTCCTAGCTGATTAACCAGAATTGTTCATGATTGTAGACAATGGCCCTTTTATAACTGATTATGCATATCACTAAGTTCTGCATATCACTAAGCATTTATGCTACCATCCATCAATGATATGCCATTGAGTCTGCATTCATATTTTGACTCTCAATGTAAAGTCATACACATATGTTTTATTCCCTTTTTATCTTTTTAAATGCATTTAAACCATATTTTCTTGCCATTAGATTTGTTTATTAAAATTTAACTAAATTTTGGGGGTCCCTGACTGGCTCAGTCAGTTAACTGTTCAACTCTTGATTCTGGCTCAGGTCATGAACTTGGGGTCATGGTATCAAGCCCCACATAGGGCTCTGCATTTGGTGGGGAGTCTGCTCGAGATTCTCTCTCTCCCTCTCTGCCCCTCCCCCACTTCATGCGTGCTCTCTCTCTCTCTAAAATAAATAAATAAATCTTTAAAAAAATTTTTACTAAATTTTAACAATTGCCTTCAAAACAAAATAAGAAACTCAAAAATAATTTCAGTGGCAATGGATGGCAAATCTGATGATAGCTGTTCCCAATGAAAGTAAACATACTAAACTACGTGAAGATGAAAACCAAAAATTAACACAGACTTGGGCTGTTAACCACCACCTCATTTGTACATGCTAAGGCCAGATTATGGTTACTATTGTCCAATGCATCAATATCTTTTTCTCAATTATTCTGATAGCCTCTTACTGGCTTCTTGGTGTTTATTGTAATCAGTATCAGTACTTTGGAATTTTCTACCACTTCTAACTGGGACATTGTTATCTTGAATATCCACAGAGTTGTTTTTTTCCATTTACTTCAGCTTCCTGTTCATGGCACCCATAGAGAGAGGCTTCTCTGCCATAAAATAGCAAACCTGTTTCTTGACTGTCTCCAGGATTCTCTATTTCCCTCAGTCTGTTTTATTTTCTCCATAACACATGTAACTACAGGACATATTATGTATTTATATTTTATTGTTTTATTGTCTGATTCCCCCCATATTAAAGCAAGCCACAAAGCAGGCATTCTACTACTTTTCACTACTATACAGCCACTGTCTACAAGAGTGTCTGGTTTATATGTGCAGAGTTATTATGCATTTTTAATTAATTAATTATTTGTATCCTAATTTTTAAATTTCACCATTTGTAGTTATTAACTTTTAGATTTTTCAATTTCCCCCAAATGAGGTATTTTTGTAAATAACACCTAATTGTGATACATGCAAAATTTATCAGAATTTAATATACACACATGCACACAATGTGTTATTTTCTAAGCATTTGTAATTTTCAAAGTAATCTTATTTTTGTCATTTTTGAAAACATTTTGATGTAAACTAGAGAATAAAATGTAGTATTTTCTATAGAATGAAAACAAGTATTATCCAAAGTACATTTTTCTTTCAGATCACCTTAAAACAAATTACTTTTTAAAATTCTCCTTCGGAAGCCTGGGTGGCTCAGTTGGTAAGTGTCTGCCTTTGGCTCAGGTCATGACCTCAGGGGCCTGGGATCCAGGTCCCACATGGGGCTCCCTGCTCAGTGGGGAGCCTGTTTCTCCCTCTGCCTTCCACTCCCCCTGCTTGTACTTACTCTCTCTTTCTCTCTCTGACAAATAAGCAAATAAATTTTTTAAATTTTCCTTCAGGGGCTCCTGGGTGGCTCAGTCAGTTAAGTGTCTGCCTTCAGCTCAGGTCATGATCTCAGGGTCCTGGGACTGAGCCCCACACTCAGCTCCCTGCTTAGTGGGGACCCTGCTTCTTCCTTTCTTTCTGCCACTCCCCCAGTTTGTGCCCTCTTGCTCTCTGTCAGATAAATAAATAAAATCTTTTTTTAAAAAATTTTTAAAATAAATAAATAAATTCTCCTTCAAAGTATGAAGAACATCTTCCTAATTGCATCATTATTTTATTTTGGCATGCTAATGAAATATTTATTTTAGTGGCTCTTGAGTAATATTAACTTAATAATGATTTATGTTAAATTAATTGCCTTAAAATACCTATTAATTTTTATACTTTAAGCATAAATTAACAATGAATATATTAATGATTTACATAAGTGACACTTTGTTGATTTAGAAAAGAAAATTATGGATCACTTAAAATTAAAGATAAAAATTTCCATTTTCTCCATAATTATTATAGAATTTTTATATTTGAGAAAACACATTTCTGCTTCAAATTAATAATAATTCATCCTGTTGTTCTAACTTAAAGTTTTTAGATTTATATTGACCACGTATCCCAATTTTTTCTGACTTATTTTTCTATTCCCTGAGATCAGAATGTTTGAACAAGAACAGGAGTTACATGGAAGTACAATTCAGATGACAGAATCCATGATATGAAAGAAACATAATACTCAACACAGTTCCTAGGATACTGACCACTGCAAGAATTTTCAAACCTCATAGCTGGGCTTTGGGTCCTCTGCTGAATCCTGGAAGTAAAAATATTGGGTTCTGATTTGATGATACTATAGTTTCAACACTTAAAATTTATTGGGAACTATGACTGGAGCCCAAAGACTGCAAGAGGAAACTAACTGTAAGACTAGGGAGTCTGGTAGAGCTGGTTCCATGTGGGTAGATTCACTCGCTGTCAGCAATGCTGCCCCACACACATCAAGGGGCACTCAATCTTCCACTGGTTCTTTTCATAGGTAAAATCCAGCTGGAGGTCAACTAATAAGGATGCCTGGGGAATATCCCTATTGCAGTTAGCCCCTCTGCAATAAAGACTAGAGCAGAGGAGTGGCAAAGAAAAAAAAAATGTCTTTGGGAGTACAGGTCCAAGAATGGGACAATCCATCTTTGTTTTCACTCTGTGTGAATTTTCTTTCTTCCCTTTTGGTATATTTGATCATCTCAAAAAACCTTCATTTTCCTGCCTAATAAAAGACCATGATCCCTCATATAAACACAGGATTTTTCACCTTCTACCAATGATCTGGAGAAGAACCATGAACTAAATGTCAAGTCAAATCAACTAATACTCTTCATACAAAGTAGCAAAGGAAGGAGAAGACACAAAAAAGAAATGTACACATAGTTGCTATCAAACTCATATTTGAAACTGAAAAGTGTTTCACTTGGTATTATTTACTTTTTTCACTACCCATATCATTTATCCCTTATCTTCAGTTAATATCTTAGTTCATTGTTTTGTCTTGGTTTTTTAATCTGGTAGTAAAACGTTATTCATGAAATATCTGAATTAGTAATGATTCTGCCTTTATTATATTGTTCTAACATTCCAGTCAACTTTATTGTAGGACATGAATTTCCAGAAAGGTGTCCCCCTAAATTGCCTGAGTCCTAGACATTGACTTCCTTGTAAGTATTTTGTAGCAGCAACTAAATTAGTCCCTGATAAATGACATATATTTTCTGACCAGTAGTGTATAGTGGCTTGAGGAGTCCAGAATATCCTAGTGGCAGTATCAACTCTCAATTTAATAAGATCACCCTTATTCCCCTGATGAAAACATCTTCATTCAGAAACTAAGAACTATGGAACAGAAAAGCAAGTCTGCAGAAACGGGATGCAAAAAATCTCTGGTGGATTGTTAGGTATAATGCTAAGAAGTATCATTTTCACCTCCATCTTTATTTTTCTGACCTGTATAATCTGGCCTATGGTAGAAACAGTACTTTAGATTTGGAACCGATTCAAAAAACTGATTGGGAGCACAGCTCATTAACCTTATTGGTTACCGTTTGACACTATAACTGACTCCTCAGTTGGCCCATCAAGTTATATTAGGCCAGCTTTTCCCGTGGTCATTGCGTATCTGATTATCTAACTGCCGAGTTCCCAGCCTGCCAAGAGCAGAAGTCAAGAGTAAACTAAACACTCAGTATGGAACCATTGCCCAAAAAGAACATCCAACTACGTGGTAGGAGTTTGGTCACATTGCATCTTTCCATCATTGAGAGGTGGTAGTCTGCCATCACATTATGATGATGGCATATTTCACTGGGCATATAATTTCAGAGTAATAAAGATAAAAATTATTTGAAACGCATTTTTAAAAATCAGAGGTTATATTAATTACAACAAATAAATCTCAATTGTTTCATTATAGAACTTGCCAGAAGGGAAAAATTCTACCTACTGTTTTTTAAGCGTTTTTTGAAAGTTAGCTTTTGATAGAAAACAATGTTAAACAACAACAAAGAGTAGCACTTGTAAGTGTACTTAATCTCTCTCATCCAGAGATAATGTTTATCATCTTAGTTTCTATATACTGAGATCTTTTCTTTGCATATTTTCCTTAAAAAAGCCTGTATCAATCATGAATTAGTTTTAAAAACATGATAGACACACACATAATTCTCAGTTCGTGCAGATTGTTATTCTTCTAATTTGTGTAAGTCAAAAACTGAATGAAAATGGCTTAGACATTTCAAAACAACCCATCACCTTAACAAAAATCTCTAAGAAATAGATGATATTTGAAACAAATGAAGTGCTGTTTTACATCCCTAGAATGAACTATATTTAAAATAACAGTAACAACATGATATTAATATTTGGCTCACATGCTGACTTTAATCAAAGAGTCAACTTAATTTTCAAATATTATTTTCTGCTAAGCATCTTCAGACAAACTTCCTCTGTCTTTTTATTATTTCTAATGAAATTTTTTTTCTTCCCAATATTTTAAATTATTTTTAGTGAATTACATTCCTGTCACATATTCTGTACTTCCTATAGAATTTTATTAACATGGAACATAATTTATAACATTAAAAAGTATTAGCACCTAATACACAAAAGTCTTCAACCCATCCTTTATAACTAAAATTATATTGTAAGCATTTGTAAATCCAGTTTTATGTCTAAAGAGCTAATGTCTTTCAAACAGTCATGTTTAAATATAAACTTAAAGTATGATGTGGAAGTTGGCATTCTCTAGAGGAACAGAAAAGTGTGTGTGTGTGTGTGTGTGTGTGTGTGTGTG
>NW_024425452.1:20217533-20230556 GCF_017311325.1 Ursus maritimus | reverse complement strand
GTGTGTGTGTGTGTGTGTGTGTGTGTGTGTGTATTCAAATGTATGGCATATCTATATGTAGATATGTATGTATGTATGTATCTATGTATCTAGATTGAGAGAATGAGAATGAAAGAAAGAGTAAGAGAGAGTGTATTGTATGTATATGAGAGAGATTGATTGATTATAAGGAATTGGCTCATCTGATTGTGAAGGCTGGTAAGCCCAAAATGTGCAAGGCAGGCCAGCAAGCCGGAGACCCAAGAAAGAGTTCATGTTGCAGCTCAAGTCCAAAATCAGTCTGCTAGTAGAATTCCCTCTTCTTTGGGAGGGTTCATTCTTTCCTTTTTTCTTAAAAGCTTCAACTGATTGGATGAGGCTCACCCACATTATGGAAGATTATTTGCTTTTCTCAAAATTTGTTGATTTAAATGTTAATTTAATTAAATAAGTACCTTTACAGCAATATCCAGATATGTTTGATTAAATATCTGGGCTCCATTGCCTAGCCAAGTTGACACATAAGCCACCACATAGGGACAAAAAAAAAAAAAGATTGTTTTTGAAACTATAAGTTACTTATATTTCTCTTGATTATTTTATATATGCTTTCTTCTAAGTGGTATGTCCCCTTCTCTATTTCTTTCTTTCTCATTTCTTAAGAACCAGAAAAAAAAATACGTGATTTCTACAAGAAAACTTTTCCAAATCACAAATCATTCATCATGTTCCCATTTTCTGCTATTAAAAATCAAATATACTAATGTATTTACTAATTATTATTAGGATTTTTCATATATTTTCATCATTAATTCATTAAGAACGTTTTTATTGGAAAGCCTCTTTTCTTTCCTCAAGGTGCTGACAATCAAGTGAAGGATACAGAAAAATACAAATACAACACAATATGCTATTGCAATGTGAGGATTAAATGTGGCACATAATAGGGCCATTTTTTTTGAGAATTGAAGTTCTAATGAACATCAGAGAGAAATACTAAATGAAAGACAAAGTGAATAGCATTCATGAAACAAACTCCTTTGAACAGATTGAATAAGAATGGTGATGATAGAAACATATATTGGCCTATAGTAGTTTTTTATTTAAAAAGTGCTTGGTGGACCCTTGATAATTATGACATTTTGTCAAGAGAACTAAAGGAGATTTGTCAATTTCAGAAGAAAAAAATGGTTAAAATTTTACTGTCCTATATTTCCACCATTTGCAACATTATATTATATTTAGAACTCTGCAGAAATTGCATTTTGATCTTAATAATATTTGACTTTTGTTTGCATATGTGACACAAGGAATGCATACACTGTCCTAGTCTGAATTTAGCTAACATTCGGTTAGGTGGGTGAAGTCTATTTTGCCGAAAGTATTTTCACAATTTTTTCTGTTAGCAAGTTAACAATTGAGAGCTTTATAATTTTTACCATATTATTGTGGTAAAAAAAAATAACATAGTACTATGTTATTCCTAATTGACACAATGTATCTGGCATGAAGCAAGGTTCATTGAAAGCATAAAATTATCAAAAGTGTAGATATATACATATCACATGAGTATATAATTCCATTTATTTAATATTTACTAAAAGTAATTCTTAAGTTCCTGTTTCTCTTTTTAGAAATAGTAAAGAGGAATCTAATAAAATGATAAAATGAAATTCCAGTTGTACTGAAAAAATTAATTTTCTATGGTGAGGATTCATATAAGCAACAAACATTCAGAAGTTTAAAAGAAGTCAGGAGTTTGATCTTATTAGATTGGTGATTTTTTTGAACCTAATTCTCACTGTATTTCATTTTTTTACATTGAAGTTAAATTTACATAAAGTGAAATGAGTACTTCTTAAGAATATCATCTGTTTAGTTTTTTGTTTTGGTTTTATGCTTATTTTATTTAAATTCAATCAGTTAACATATAGTGTCTCATTAGTTTCAGATATAGAGTTTAGCTATTCATCCGTTGCATATGACACCGAGTGCTCAGTACGTCACATGCCCTTCTTCATGCCCATCACCCAGTTACCCCCTCCAGCAATCTCAGTTTGTTTCCTGTGATTAAGAGTCTCTTATGGTTTGTCTTCCTCTATGATTTCATCTTGTTTTATTTTTCCATTCCTTCCTCTATTATCATCTCTTTTGTTTCTTAAATTCCATATATGAATGAAACCATGTGATAATTGTCTTTTTCTTATTGACTTATTTCACTTAGGGTATCCTCCAGTTCTAGCCACATCATTGTAAATGGCAAGATTTCATCCTTTTTGAAAGCCGAGTAATATTCCTTTATATATATACCACATCTTCTTTACCCATTCATTTGTCAATGGACAGCTGGGCTCTTTACATAGTTTGGTTACTGTGGATATTGCTGCTATAAACATTGGGGTGCAGGTGGCCCTTTGGAAAACAATGTTTGTATCTTTTGAGTAAATACCTAGTAGTGCAATTGCTGGGTCCTAGGATAGCTCTATCTTTAGCTTCTTGAGGAACCTCCATACTGTTTTCCAAAGTGGCTGTACCACTTGCATTCTCACCAATGGCGTAGGAGGGTTCTCCTTTCTCCATAATGAGATACCACCTCACACCAGTCAGAATGGCTAAAAATAACAACTCAGGAATCATTTGTTTAGTTTTGATGTTTGTACACACCCATATAACCAATACCCCTATCAAGATATCAAAACTTTTCATCTCCCTGGAAAATCTCCTTCTGACCCTTCCTTGTCATTCTCTACCTCAATAAGAATCCAATCTTTTGTTTCTATCACCATAAATTAGTTCCACACATTCTTAATATTCATATAAATGGAATAATTCAACATTTTTTGAGATTTATCTACATTGTTGTGCATGTCAGTAGTTAATTCTTTGTATCTTTTTGAGTAGTATGCCATTAGTTAAAATATCACATTTGTTCATCAATTATCCAGTTCATCAACAAATTTGTCAGTTATCCAGGTGGCTGTTTGAGTTTTGATCTCCTGTGAATGAAGCTGATAAAAATACTTTTATTTAAATCTTTTTTGTCTGAAAATAATTTTTCATATTTCCTGTATAAAATATTTATGGACAGACCTAAGTAAAAATGTGCATGCATGTTTAATAGTTTTTCAAGGTGGTTGTATAGTTGTATATCCCTCCGGGAAAGAATGAAAGTTCCAGTCGTTCTACATCCTCACCAACATTTGATTTTGCCAATGACTTCACTATTAGCTATTTAAGTAATTGTCAAATTGTCAATTTAATTTGACATTTAATTTTCCAGACAAATAATACTGTTGAGCAATGTTCATTTTCCAAGTGATGACTACAGAGTTTCTCAAAGTTTTGATTTTGATGAAGCCTGAATAACATTTTTCTCCCCCCACCCTCCTACCCACATCTAGAAATCTTTGCTTACTTCAATGTTGTGACCATATTCTTTTATGTTTCCTTAAAATTATGGGCTAATTTTTGAATCTGATATGAGTGTTGATACATCTAACCAGTTGTTTCTATACAACTTGTTGAAAAGACTCTTTTTCCTATTGTCTTGGTGCTTTTTTAAAAAATGAATTCATACTGTATGTGTGGGTCTACTTCTGGACTCCCTATTCTGTTTCATTGATTATTATTTTGTTCTTCCACCAGTTCTACACATTTCTGAATTACTGTAGCTTTATAGTAAGCTCAAAAGCAGGTAGTAATTGTGTACTTCCTCCAATTTTCTTCATATATAAAAATCTATAGAAAATGTTTATAAATAGAATATATATTTAATTTTGACTGTTGAATTACTTTGTATTTCCATATTAATTTTACATGTATGTAAATCAATTAACCACAATTTTCTATCCCCAAAGGCCTGTTATAGATTTTCATTTGGGTTATATTCACTCCATACGTAGGTTAGGGGAGAACTGACATCTTCCCAAAGACTATGATAACAAGTCTTGCAATCAATCCACATAAAATATATATTTATTTAGGACTGTTTTAATTTCTTTCAACATCTTATTATAGATTTCACTTCAACAATCTTGCATGTTTTCCATTATTCGTGTTTAATGTTTTAAACATTTAAATGTTTACATGCTATTATGTGTATTAAAACAATCAAAAGTAAATATTTGGGGTACAAAACTGACAATTTTATCCCTAGCAGAGGAGAAACAATGAAAACTACAGAGACTTTATTAAAAATGGCAGTCTTAGTAATAAAACCAGATACACTTCATTATTCCTGCGATGTTAAGTGTTATAATCTGTATAAAAAAAATTTGCTAGAGACAAAATTTCTTCATCTGTTTATACTAATAATGCCACCTAATATCAAAGATGTGTATTGTGGAAGAACAAACACTAGGAATTATGTGACCAAGGATGATTCAAATGATCTTCAGTAATGAAATTAGCTATTGATGTAAATATTGTGTGAGTACATGCACAAGTGCACGTGTATAAATGACTTGGTAACTGGTCATCACATTTAGAGGAAACAAGACTAGAAAAGAGTTGGGGTTGATACTGGGTGGGCATTCATCGGCGAATACAGCAAGGAAGGTCTTTCATGTGCAAATAGAGACTGAACATATGGAGCAATCACATTCTGCTTTATTATAGTGAAAGGGTGATCATAATATGCTGCCTGACCTTGGTTTCTTGTTCACTAAGACAGTAAAATTGTGATTTTGGTTAAGTGTCTTGCCTCTGGGTACACAGCTTTTCAGAATGTGGTGTGATATGTAGTAAAAATTGTTCATTTTGGTATTATTTTTCTAATTGAAGTTAGTTAGTTGTTAAAGAGAAGCTACTCTCATGAGTTTTGGCTGTTGCTCCTGTTTTATTTTACTTTTGTTCTCATATTGGTGATCACATATGATTAGATTTTATGACATTGATAAAGACAGTAAAAGGGGCACCGGGGTGGCTCAGTAACTTAAGTCATGATACCAGAGTCCTGGGATCGAGCCCCATATCAGGCTCCCTGCTCATCCGGGAGCCTGCTTCTCCCTCTCACTCTGCTACCCGCCCTGCTGGTACTCTCTCTCTCTCTGTCAAATAAATAAACAAACAAACAAACAAATAAAATCTTAAAAAGAAAGCAGTAAAGGGAAAATTCTAATCTTCAATCGGATTACTAAACTAAAATAGTTGAGTGATATGTATTTTATATCTTAAACACTCAGATGCTTTTACCTCAGGTCGAAATCCCAGGATTTTTTATATTAAGAATGGCATTTCAGTATGTCTTGGAAGGCCAAGCTGATACTGATGACATAATCATTGAGAATGAAGCACTTTCCTAATTCTTGAGATTTCATTATGATTTGAAAAACAAATAGATAAATGTCATTGGCAAATTTAATAAGTACATCCATAAGATAAAAAATATTTTTCAGAGCTTTATTTAACTAAAAGTAGTCACTGAATTGCCAATATTAAAACATTTTCAATATTCTAGATTTGAAGATGACTACACACCTGCTAGAGTACTGAATACTCTAGTATTTCTAAAATTATAGCTGTAGCTATAGGGCAAATGTTTCAATATCTTTGAATAAAACATCTCGAACATATGAAGGTACAAATATTTTGAATATAATCATATTTTATAGAAAACAAAAAATAGAAATATGAAGTTTTACAAGTTAGAGATATGGAAAAAAATAAAATGTTTATATAATCCAGATTAGGGTTAGTATTATTTCAAGTTATGCTTATATTTGTGATATTTCAAAATCAAATTGAATTTGGTTAGTTTCTTTGCAAGAAGCCCTCCTTTGACATTGCTGCATTTAACTAAAATGTTTAGCAATTTATTACTGTATTTTCAAATTTCTGTTTATTTAAATATCCAGCATGGACATTTTTATTTACTTATTATAAACTTTTATAGAAAATATATTTGTTAAAGTATAACTCACTACATAGGACCATATTAATTTAAATTGGTTATACTGAAATTAATATATATATTTATTAAATTTATATTCACTTTTGCATAAATGGCTAGACTTCATAGACAGGAAAAGTAAGTTTTTTGTGTGTTATAAAGGCATCCTCACGTGCTTTCTTCGGGAATACAAATTTTGTGACTAACAGATTCATTTCCAAGAAGTGATGCAAAGTGAATTTCCCTTGACAAGTGAGAAATCTCTTCATAATTTCTGGGTCCATGTTCAATCCAAATATCTTAAATTGCCTGACAAAATCATCAAACACTCCCTGCCATTCGAAATGAATGATAATTGTAAGTTAGGATATTCTAATTTATTATATGTAATGAGTAAGCAAAGAAACCTAGTAAAGGTCAAACCAGATGAGTGTTTTAAGCCATTCATCAACAATGTAGATATAAAGAGCTTGGAAAAGATTACAGACAATATTAACTCCCTCATCCATTGAAACTATTAATAGTTCTTTCATTTTCAATTGTCAATTTATTTTTACAATTTAAGCACTGTGATGATGTTTTTAATGTACATTAGATTCGTAGTCTGCTTTTGTGTCAAATCCCTAATATACTTTGAGAGTTGTGGACATATTGCAAAATACTAGACTAAAGAATAATACCCAGTAAAGAAATAATTATAAGATGAAGATGAAGTAGACGTATTTATAAAGTTGAGAGAAATGACCATTAAAAGTAGAGGGTGGGAGGTTGATGAAGAGAGAAATAAGAGGGATATGTGTTGGAACAATCCCCTGAAATTAAAGTTCACCACAGATAAGGGTGGAGTGCATTTGTTTCTGAGAGATTTTCTTGTTGATTTAATATTCTTTGTTAAGGTATCCTCTGGGAACGTGGGCCCAGGTAAGTGCTAGAACAGAGGAAAAGAGAAGAGCTGTGGATATTTGGAAAAGACATAGAGAAGACTGGGATTAAAAGCTGCTGAACAAAGAAGGAGTAACAGGCAGAGCTATGGCCCAGGGAGGTCAGAGATAACTGTGTAATTTTGTTTATCAGTTATCAAAATAGAGTCACGCAATTGATAATATTTACCTCTACAAAACCAATAAATAGCATTAAATGATTGTGTTTAGTTGAATAGAGCAGGATTTGGGTAAAATGAATTTTATATTTGGAACCACTACATGCAAATAAGCTGTGAAGCAGTAAGATATAATATAAACACATAGTTGCTTCTGTCATTAAAATAATTAAAATTAAATTTTGAAAAGTTCATGCAATTTACCAAAATACTTATTGTATTCTGATCTCATATTGTATATACAGATTAGTTTTATATTTCATGACCAAAATGAATCCCACCAGAATTTAAATTCTTTGAGAGAAAGAAACATGCCTTCATATCCTCATACTCATTACAAATATACAGTACAAGGCCCAACACATAGACACTGGTAAAAAATAAAAGAATGGGAATTCATATTATGGTCCTCCCCTATAACTCTTGATACACATTTGCACCATTAAAAATAACAATTATAGAAACAACTATTTTCCAAAGTCTAAGTTATTTTAGCAAATTGGAAATCTACTCCTCAGTTATGTTATCCCTAAAATAAGTTGTGGGAAAGATTCCAAAGAGAAGACTTGTATGTGTATGTATTTTCCTATACCGGTTACTGAACCTAGTTTAATTATCTTTTTAAAGTAGCCTTTGACTCTAAGTCAGACAACCTAACCATTTTTGATAAATTAATACCATTTAGGGTCTCCTCATTTCTACAGAGCATGATTTCACTCCTCCAATTAAACTTTTTGAGCTGCTGTTCTGCTGCTGGAAACCAACCAAGTTGGAAATATTTGGGTGGGGAAAAAAAATCATGTATTTTCTCTCCAAAATTGAGAAGACAGAAAAAAGATTAGGATGAACAGGCAGTGTGGGAGAAAATATGCAGGAAGATAGGATGTATGTAAAAATCCACTGTGCTAGTATAACAAAACTCCCACTGTGACAGTAATTCAGGAAAGCAGAGTTTAGAAAAGAGATTAGAAAATGACCATATGTTTTTATTAAAACTTTGAAAAATTCTTGGTAATGTGAACTATGATGATGCCTGGAGAACACACAGGGAAATCTGATTCCAGTTACTCTGGCATCATATGGTTGAATTAATTTCACATCTCAGCATAGTTGATGACTATGCCCAATGTCCAGCTAGCTGACTTTGCCTGGTGCATACAAGCTTTCCAGCTAATTGTAGGGCAGGGATATATGATGTAATTACATCAACAGCAGTCCCTAGTATGTGCCGGCATTGTTCATGATAACAGAGCTATAAATATCAATAAGATACAATTCAGACTGCACAATTTTCTGTCTCTGACCTGATGTACGGATTCACAACATGGCTAATAAGGAATCCCTAGAATCATAGAAACGTCAGACCATCTAATTTATCTCTGCATTTAAAATTTCTAGATAATTTAAGTGGAGAACATTTAGATCACCTATTATGTATTCATTATGCTACGTGTTAGCTACCTTCAAGCATCCAAATGCCTCCTCATTACAAGAGAACACAACTAGAAATAGTGATTAAAAAGAAGGGCTTCTATTGCTCAACATAAAGGAAACGATTCTTCAAAATTTGAATTTAACTTCTATCTCTAAATATACCGCCGACCGGATAACTTATAAACACCTTGAAATATTTAACAATATCTGTTTAAATGTAAAACTGAACTTCATGGTATCTGGATGATAAGAGCGGCTAAGTAGGGGTTTGATGGTAAAATAAAATATAAAGCATTGGAAAATGTCCAAAGTGAAAAGACCAGAATAATTAATGAGTGAACAACTTAAAAATCTACCTATTATTTAAAATATACAGAGAAATATGTAGTATTTCTGTATAAAATACACAGAGATACTTATTGTGTTAACATCTAGCATCATTATGGCAAAAAGAAATGTAGTAAAATGCAACTCTGTTCCATGAGAATTTGTGAGAAATTACTGGAGGCCACGCCTACTGCAGATATTTTCTATGGGTGCTGTGGGAGTGCTATGGAGTAGCTTGACATCTTTAATACTAAAGACGTTTGACTGTGGGTATTTATTTTCTCATGCTTAGCAGTAGAGAGGACTTTTCTGGTATCATTATTGCCCAAAGGTCCTTTTTCTATCTCTATAATTTCAAGCTGAACTATAATTAGAGGATTTACCCATTCTTAATTTCACCTATGACCTCTACGTGGATGATTCTAAAATCAATATTTCTAGCCTTTTCTTATCTCCCCAAAACAGCCATAAAATCTAGCTGTTTTTTTTTCTTTTTCAAATATCAAGACCGTGGGGTCTATAAACGTTCTTATCTAGCTCCAGTACTTAACTACCATCTCTATGGGGGTGACTCCCAAGTTCTATCTCCAACTTTTTCCACATTCTGATCGCCAGATATGAATATCTAACAACCAGAAACATCTCGGTTAACATCTTGAAAATCAAACTACTGATTTGTTCCACCAAACTTGCTCCTCTCTGATCTAGGTCATTGAGCTGAAGGGCAGTTCCATCTTTTCAGTTATTCAAGCCGTAAACCCCAGAATCACCACTGCATTTTTCTTACTTCGCAACCCACATCCAATTATTTAATGAATTCTGTTATCTTTACTCTCAGAATATAGTCAAAATAGAACCATTTTTTCACTTCAACCACCGTTAACACTATGGCCCAAGCTGCTTCTTCACTCTTACCTTGTTTATTTTAATAATCTCCTGAACTCTTTATCTACTTTTATTTCTTTTAGTCTATTTTTACACCACCAGTCCCTTTAAAATGCAAGTTAGATCATGTCATTCTGTGCTCAAAATCATCCAGTTGCTTCCCAGCTGGCTTAGGTTAAATTCCTGTTCTCTGTTACCTTTATGACTTTCCTTCACACCCTTCATTTCTATTCCCCAGTTACACCTCTATATCCCTCAAGATCTCTAATCATTTTCTCCGTAAGAGCTTTGCATCTGCTCTTTTCTCTAATTTTAATATCCTTTCCTGACTTCTTTTAGGTCTTGGCCCAAATATCATCTCTTCAGAGATAACTTTCCTAATCACTGTATTTAAAATATCAGTGTATTTTATAGTACATTATTAGTTTTTGATGTAGTGTTCAATGATTCATCAGTTGCGTATAACATCCAGTGCTCATCACAACACGTGCCCTCCTTAATGCCCATCACCCAGTTACCCCATTTCCCCCCACTACTGTAACCCTCAGTTTGTTTCCTGGAGTCCAGACGTTCTCATGGTTGGCTAACTAAACATAATGAAGAAAATCAGTGTACTTAAATACCACTCTCTCTCAGAAGCTTACTCTATTTGGATTTCCTCTATAGACCATATAGCCAGTTGACATATATGGAGCTCTTTCTACCATCTCCTCCCATAAGAACATAATCTCCAGTAGGACAAAGTCCTTGTTTTGTTCACTAACGTATCATTACCAGCTAGCACAGAACCAGGTATATTGCAGAAACATAATAAATAACTGTCTAATGAATGAATTATGAATAATAATTGTAACAACAAATTGCCTGTGAGCACATATAAGAATGGCTGCTGATTTTAGGTATTTCTAATATGTTTTAATTTTAATCTCACATTCAACTTATTCTATGAAAAATGTATCATTTTCTTTCTTTGATTTTCTCTCTCTGTTTCACTGGCATCGAAAATATCTTGATTACCCCTGTCATGTATAATCAAGTAATTTTTGGTTTACCCCTGAGTTTGAACCTCTCTATCCAGTCAGGTTCCCAGTGTTCTTAGGATCCAAGGCATATGGTAAGTCTGGTGGAACTGGACATGCTTAAGGTTCTTTAATGCTTGTATTAACACAACTCCAATAATCATATTTGTTCTTATGCATTCTATCTTTTAGATACTTAAGGCGAATGAAGAGTCTTTATGTATTAGCCATAATGAAGGAAAATATGAACTAAGCTCTCTTATTAAATATATTGGTTTATCCTTGAAAATAAAGATTACTTTTATGTTTAAAATATATTTATAAAAATATACAACAAATATAAATAATATATTTGTATAAAAATACAACCATAAAATTTAGAAAAACAAATAGATGAAAATAAATATTATAAATATAAAAACTATAAATATATTTCTCAGTGGATTTTTAACAGTCAAAACATCATGTTGGCAGTTCAGTCCTTTTATTATTTTACAGTCCAGAACCCTCAATATTTAGTCTAGAAGGTAGGAGATACAACAATAACTTGGGCACTTACTGTCAATTCAATTTAGGAGCAAAGGATCAATTACAGAGGAAATAGAAGGTATTGCTTCTTCACATTGTGTACTTTAAATGGGGGCTTGAAGCTAGCCTGTGCAACCTCCCATTCAGAACAAGCAAATGTTTCAAAGCACCCCACAATGAAAGTCACCTACACCTTGCAGAGCATTAATCATTAACAAGCATTTATTGGATTTCTACCAGGTACCAGGATTTGTTCTAAGTTGCGTGGTTTCAGCTTTAGAAGAGACTGAGGAGGGAACTGTATCTTGAAATTCACATAATACTGGGAAAAGACAAACATTTAGCACCAAACATAAATAAGATAATTTTATATCATGGGTCTGAGATGGTAGGGAGAAACCAGGAGCTAACTTTAGACCAACTGTTAAGAATAAGGCTCTGAGAGGTAACTTACGAGCTGAGAACAAAGATTAAACTAACCGGGAGAATGTGGGAGAAGAGCGTTATAGTCAATGTGGAAAGAGGGTGCAAATATTCAGTACATTCAAGGAACAACAAAAATGCCCAGTGTGCCTTGATCAAAGTGGGAGTGAAAAGAGAGTTTTCTAAGCAGAAACTTGAGTTGGAGATAGAATATAGTTAGATCCAGTGTTATGCTGAGCCCTATTGGAGACAGAGATAAAAGGGAAAACAACAGCAATTTTAATTTTGTCCGTTTAAAATTTTGCTACTTTGTTTATCTTGGGTTTTTACATTGAGTTGATTTTTTTTTTTTTTTTTTTTAAGAAGACAGTGAGAACAAGGATGAGGATGAGAAAGACAAGGACAACGAGGAAGAGGAGGAGAAAGATGCTGCCCCTGGCCAGGCCCAGGAAGAGCCCTAGGGACTAGACCACCGCCTCCCTGGCTGCACTGAGGCCTGAGCGCTCCCACCACAGAGGCAGTCATGACAAGACTGGAGAACTTCCATTATTTCTAGGGAGCTTCTGATTTGGGGTGAATTTTGGTTTTGCCCTCTCCCGTCTTTTTATTTGTAAACCAGTGTTTTTTCTCTGATTCTCCTTCAGCCCTCAGTCCTCATCTTTCTTGACTGACATCTTTGCCCTCCTGTCTCATCTCTCTCCAGATCCCTTAGTTCCTCTTCCATCTGTGGAGGACAAGCCCCAGTCCCAAGAGTCCATCTGCTCTCTCCCACCTGGACCCTGGAAGAAGACAAGAAAAGAGGGGGGCCCTCCTCTGAGGCCATCACTGACTAAATTCTGATTTATCTAGATTAATAAATTTCTGCCTGAGGCAAGTACCTCTCCTGCCCTTACCCTAGGCCTGGCCCTCCTACATCCTTGTCAATATTCAAAACTATGTTCAAATGTCACCTTCTTATTGTGCTCTTTCCAAATAAGCCAAGCAGCCTGTGCATAATCATATCCTCTCCTCTGCTTTCTGAATTCATTTAGAAAGATCTACTAATTAGTATTTGAACTATATCTTCAGCAAATAACATTTTATTTACATTATCTAATTTAAGGTAATATAAAGCTTTTATAATTTGGGGTCCTTCTTTAAGAAAAAACTATAAAATTACAAATATATAATCTGCCATTAAAGTATTTATTTTTAAAGATTTTATTTATTTATTTTTGTGAGAGAGAGAAAGCAAGAGGGCACACAAGCAGGAGGACTGGCAGGCAGAGGGAGAAGCAGGCGCCCTGCTGAGTAGAGAGCTGATTTGGGACTAGATCTCAGGACATTGGGATTGTGACCTGAGCCAAAGGCAGACGCTTAACCAACTGAGACACCCAGGCGTCCTAAATATTTATTTATGATGAAAAACAACAACAACAACAACAACAACAACAACAACA
>NW_024425452.1:20208552-20217523 GCF_017311325.1 Ursus maritimus | reverse complement strand
AACAACAACAACAACAACAACAACAACAACAACAGCAACACAAAACTAACCCAATTACCCGAGCTTTAGAGATATAGGCCTCTTCCTTCTGAAAAGTTTATGCCGTTTTTCATAAATCTTACCAAGTAATGCTTCCCTACTACCACCCCTTTTCACCTCTCCACCTGCAATAGTCTACAATATCTAGTAATTTCAGGGCCACCAGGGGTTTGTAGAAGTGTAGGCTCTGAAGCTTAATCGTCATTCATTAGTTTAAGGGGAAATCCATTTCAGCACCTCAAACAGGGTTTCAGCAGGAAACCCATGGAGCCAAATCAGTATTACCATGCCAGAGGTGGGGGCAGGGCTAAAAGCCCAGGAAGGGATGTAAGGTACCCAGGAATCAGTAAAACAAGAAGCCGTCACCATCACCACACTTAGGTGAGGGAAGAACAAAGTTCTACAGATGCTCAAAAGTACTGTGGCCTGGTGAGGCCAGGTGGAGGAGGGGAATTTTTCTCTGATTCCAGGTCACTGCCTCCATGGGATGTACCCAAAAGAAGGTAGGATGAGGGAACCTGGATGATGCAGTGCGTAGAGATCAGTGCCCTGCCTAAATATGAGCAGGGTGAAGAATGGATCTAGAGGGACAAACGGAGAACATAGAGCACGTTTTCACTTCTACTAAGATTGAGTATTCTTTGTAAGGTCTGAATTATTGCCTGGGGCATTTTACCTCTTACTTGGGAAGAAACAGTCTGACAATATGATGTGATTTAAAAGTAAATTTTGTGAAAGAATCCAAAAATATTGAGTTAAATTTCCTGGCTTGAAGAGGAAAAAAGTTTATGTGGGTTTTTCTAAAGAAAGTACAGAATAGATATAATTGGTATGTAATAAAATTAAAAAGAATGAAAGTACTTTTTATATAAACCACACTATTTTTATGGGCGACCAATATAACAAACTCATTCCTTCTGTTCTAAGACTGGCTTATTAAGAATTTTAGTTCTTTAATTCGCATTTTCTCTGTGATTCAGTATGGAAATTCTCAGCTTCATGAAACTTGATTATTTCTGAAGTTTATCACTGATGTGTAATGGTGGATTGTGGCTATAGGAGTCATTCTGAGGTCGGGACTTAGTAGTTTCAATTATTTAAATTTACTTAGGAAACATCTAATTTGCTCACTATCTTTTATACTTTATTTACTTTTGACTGGAGTGTAAACCTATTACATAAAAGAATCCAACTTTTATTAACCATTTAAAAATGTCTTCCTGAAAACAGAATATATTAGCCCATACATTCATCAAAGTTTAAGATATAAATAACAAACACACTTATTTAAAAAAAAAAGATTTCTGAAAGATGAGATTAAATTTGCTATTTTAGGAGTGCCTGTGTAGCTTAGTTGGTCAGGTTCCCTGCTCATGAAAAGCCTGTTTCTTCCACTCCTCCCCACTTGTGCTCTCTCTTGCTCTCGCTCTCTCAAATAAAAAAAAATAAAATCTTAAAAAAATTTTTTAAAAAATAAATTTGCTATTTTATTGAACTGAATAGAATTCATTGAGTGCACAGGAAGGCCAATTAATAATTAGGGCAGGCATTTGTAAGGGGAAGTACATAATATGGTAGCCCCTGCCCTTTTGTCCACTTCAAATCACCAAAGGATATTTTGGTATTTATTCTCAGGTTTAAGGTTGACAAAAGTTAAAATAGCCAATTAATGGGCCTTGACTGCATCAAAAGGATCAATTAAAGGGACATCACTCAGTTCTGGAGCGTGCTAAGTCCAAGTTTGAAGAAGGGTACAAAATGTTCATGAAGACATACACCTGGGCAAATCTGAGAGTTGAATACAATCCTTTAAGTCTGGGAAATACATACACATACACACGCACATACCACACACCCTTAAGAGTAAATAAGTTAGTAAGCATCAAGAAAAATCTGAATTTGGGACGCCTGGGTGGCTCACAGTCAGTTAAGTGACTGTCTTTAGCTCAGGTCATGATTCCAGAGTCCCATGATCCAGTCCCACATCAGGCTCCCCGCTCAGCAGGGAGTTTGCTTCTCCCTCTGGCCCTCCCCGCCTCGTGCTCTCTGTCTCTCTTTCACACACCCTCTCTCAAATAAATAAATAAAGTGTTTTTTTAAAAAAAGAAAAATTTGAATTTAAGAATTCAGTAGTAGAATATTTTTTGACCCTTTTGACTGTGATGGGGTGGATGGGGAGGGAGGAATGCTAGTTCTGTCCATTATATATCTTAGAATCTCAACCCATGAGAATAATTATGAGAACCAGCTAGCTGTTCCTCAAATTTTGTTTCTACATGGGTAAATAACTGTATGCTATTTCTAATTCTTGCATGTGACTTTACCTACGAATGTGAGTGGAAGTAAAGCATGACACTTTTGGACAAAGGCTTTTAAGAAAAAGTGTTACTTCAGCTACGACCACATTCCTTTTCAGCTGACCAGCTGTGGAAAACAAGATGGTCAAAGGAATGGCAAAGCTGTAAGATGGAAAAATAAATGAATTCAGTCCTTGATTCACTTCACGAAAGAGGACTACCTACCAATAAACAACGTCCACCTTCATCTACTGCCTGAGTGAGAAGTAAACTTGAATCATTTGTGACCCATTTAATATTGTATATTTCTTTAATTTATCCTAATACAGATATAAACCAATTTTGAATTACTTAGCAATTGTCAAAAAATGTGTAGATGAGATAATCCAAAGAAGACTTTTGGATAATCACTTAATTCAATTTTCCTTTTTCCCATCCCTGTGATTCAATTAGAAATAGAGAAATTTAAATTATTTTTTTTTTGCTTCAAAGATGACATCTTTAAAAAGTATATTTTTACAAAATACCTCAAGACATTTGGGAAACTGAAAAAGAAGTATGTTAATAACTCTAGGAAAACACTTTTCATCACATTCACCCATATGAGAAATTGTTCTTCACACTCTACATATAAATTTATGATTTGTAAATAATGAAGCTACGAGCCCTCGTGAAATAACATGAAAACAAACTCATTCATTTAAATGAAAGATTTTGTTTACAAGAAATACATTATCAAAGATGCATTGTCATTGCTCATGTTGGTTAGCTAAGGTTCAGTTAACTGAAATAAATAATCTTTGTTATCAAAAGAAAAGTGAAAGATATCAGTTGTAGCTGACAGGGAAGAAATTGACTTAGCAGGGTTTGGAACTTTTTGTGAAGACTCATAACAGTTATAATAAAGCATTGGAAAATACAGCTCAAACATAATTGTTTCTATTTTGTTCAAGCTCCTTGTAGGAAAAGACAAGCAAAATAACTGAAAGTAAGAAAGCTATTAAAAAAGATTCTATAGTAAAATATGAATTTCAAATCATGGTTTTAATAAAAAAGGGTCTAGACTGAGTATGAAATTAACCTGATCTAGAAAGCAGTATGGAAAATTTCTCTAACACCAATTAAAAGTATGTCATAGGAAGTCTTTTTTTAAGTTAGCCTTATAATCACAAAGAAACTATAAACTACAAGTAGAGTTAATCCAAAATTTCTACTTTATATTTACATCTGTTACTGTATTTCCATAAAGTAAATCCAGCAGTTGAGATTTTATAATGCTCAAATAATAAAAAATTCCTATTCAGAAGTCATTTCTTTTTTAAACAAGATATGACAGTCAATTGGATTTATTTATACTGACTGAATTAACTAGATTGATTCTGTGTGCATGTGGGCTATAGGTTTAACCTTGGAGTCAAGGTGGAATCATACTCACTGTAACTTACAAATGTGTGTGCTTTCAAATGTCTTATGTGACTTTGTTTCTGATATACAATAATGTAACCAGGCAGAGATATATATGCATGATTTTATTCAATGAAGTGAAATGAAGAGATTTTCAGTGAAAACCTGCAAGTCAGTATAAAGGTAGCAACTATCCTAATTTTAGTTATTCTCCAGAGGATTTTCTTTCCCTCATTCTATGCTTAGCACAAAATCCAAGCAAATTATTTCAAGACTGGAGGCATGTATATGTGCAAGGAGAATAGCATGAAATATTCTCTTTCATCTTTACGTAATTTAAAAGATCAGATACGGCAGCACCTTCATGCTTGCTTCTCGATATGGAACTCAGTGGAACAGAATAAATCAGAAAAAGAAGGAAAAAAACCCAAAACATGTGCTTATCATGAGTAAAATAATATAGTATAATTAAAAATTGGGGATTTAGTGTTCAAATTTGGCCATAGTACATGAATATAGTTCAGTATTAAGACTGGAAGTCCAGTTCAAAGTATTAATATACTATACATAATTTACATTTTTCAAAACTTATTCACATGTTATGCAATTTCCATAGTCATTTCTAGAGTTTGACAAAGATTATTTGCTTTCTAACTGAACTCAAAAGAGAGGCTATAGTTTAAAGTGGCAGGGCAAATTAAAGATATAATAAGGACAAAAACTGTACCTTTTCATCATTCTTCCTTTTGTTCATTTTCACCATTCTTATATACCAACCTTTAACTTGTAATATTAAAAATATTATAGGTATATGTTAGATTTGCCACCCAATTTCATTTTAGAAAGGAGTCTCAGATATGGTCATCAGTAGAAGAGAACAGAAAATAGCATTTCTTATTTTTTCCTCCACAGTCTAATGAAAGTATGTGAATGTACATGTGGGTATAGACATATGCAGATATGCACACGTATGCCACTAGCCTATAGAGTATCTTCAAGCATATTTGAAAAGTGTGATCACTTTTAGTGGATACAGCCCTGCAGAAGCATGCCTTAATGAATAGATGAAGACTTTTTGTGAAGAAGAAAACGTCCCTGCATTCACATAAACATAGCATCACAGTATACGGAAGCCCTCAATCATCCCCTCAGTTGGGTATCTATGAAGTGCATAAATCTCACTATCATAGGTAGAAACTAAGATACAATAGTATGAAGATCCGTGAGTTCCTTATTTCAGGGTCAATCATATGATACTAACTATAAAAAAAGGACATAATGGGGTGGGGAACTATTAACTTGTAGTTCACTTGTCCACTTAACCAGTCCAATTAACTTGTATTTGCACAAAAGCAAGTTACTAATCAGCCATTAGCAATATTCCTGTGTATATGTTTGTGCAGTTAGCAGTAGGGCCTTGACTGTATTAGCAATTCTACTCCCTCCTTCTCCTGACCTGACTGCTAGACTCTATCTTTGTTCATTGCTCTTATCTTGCTTTCCTCTAATTATCCGCACCCTATTTCCTTGCCCATTTTAACTGTTTTGTGTGGAGTAAGAGGAGAAGGTTTTGATCATTATGTTGGAGAAGAGAAGGGCCATCAAGGTGATCTGTGTTCAAGCTGACCATTTGCTTATTTCAAGGGAGAGTCAATCTAAGACGTAAATAGACCTGTAGGTATTGAGATAGCTGTATTTATACTTATAGACATGTTTCACTCAGAGAATTTGAACTGCTAAAAAATTAATTTGCCAGTGCTGGCCTTATTGTGGTAAAAATGTCTCTTTTCTGAACTAGTGCTTCACAATAAAGGTCTCCTTTTTAACAGCTTTCATAAGAACTATACAGAATTTTTCCTTTCCAATCTTTATTTGTTTATTGTTTGCTTTAGAGGCAAAGCATTCCTTTCACTTTTCTAATGGATCTCATGACTACCTTCAGAGAGACGTGCTTATTTAAGCCAGTTCCACTGTGTGCTGCATTCACTAACTGTCCACTAACTAGCCACTAGGGAAATGGCCTACTTAGAATACTGGCCAGTCTTAAGTAAGATAACAATGGGTCACACTTCTAGTGTTCTCTACATGGACCTACTAGGCTTTTCAACTTCAGAAACTGAGTACTAAGAACAGAGAGAAGATGCAAATAACTAAACTCAGAAATTATAGCAGGGGCATCAATATCAACCTACAGAAATTGCAAGGATTATTAACAAATACTATGAACAACTTTATGCCAACAAACTAAATAACCTAGAGTAAATGAATACATTTCTTGGAAACACACAAATTACCAAACTGACTCAAGAAGAAATGGAAAATCTCAACAAATCCAAAACAAGCAAATAAATTTAATTAGTAATCAAAACCCCCCCCAAAAGAATAGCCCAGGGCCAGACAGCTTCACTAGTGAATTCTACAAAATATTTAAAAAAGAATAAACACCAGCCCTGAGTAATACTCACTACTCTAATACCAAAGCCAGATAGACATCCTAAGAAGGGAAAGCTACAGATCAATACTTCTTATGAAAACAAATGGAAACCTCTTCAAAACAATACCATCAAACTGAATCAAACAGCATATTAAAAATATTACACACTATAACCTAGTTGAATATATCCCAGCCCTGGGATTTAGAATCCCTGTGGTTCTAAATAAGAGAATCAATCAATATAACACACCTTAGTATAATGAAAGAAAGAAATCACATGGTCATCTCAATCAATGCAGAAAAACCATCTGACAAAATACATCACCTTTTCATGATATACAATACAATACATTTGGAAACCTAGGAATATAGGGAAACATCCCCAAAGGAGAAAAGGTCATTTATGAAAAACCCACAGTCAACATAATACTTAGTGTTGAATGACAGAAAGCTTTTCCCCTATCAGGAACGAGACAAGAATTTTTTTACCATTGCTATACAGTGTTGTTTTTGAAGTTCCAGCAAGAGCTAGGCACAAAAAAGGAAATGAAAAACATCCAGAGAAAATCTGTGTGACACTGGATTAGGCAAAAGTTTCTTTAATGTGACATCAAAGTCCTGACTCATAAAAGAACAACCTTGGAAGAGTTGATTTCATACAAATAAAACAAACAAACAAATCTAGTCTTCAAAAGAAACTGTTAAGGAAGTGTATAGACAAGATATAAACTGGAGAGGGGCACCTGGGTGGCTCAGGTGGTTAGGCATCTGCCTTTGGCTCAGGTATTGATCCCTGGGTTGTAGGATTAAGCCCCAAATTGTTGGGTCCTCTGCTCAGCGGGGAGCCTTCTTCTCCCTCTCCCTTTGCCCCTCCCCCTGCTTGTGCTCTCTGTCTCTCTGTCAAATAAGTAAATATAATCTTAAAAAAAAAAGATATAAATTGGAGAAATATTTTCAAATTATGTATCAGAAGAACTTTTATCCAGAATATATGAAAGAACTCTAAAAGTTAATAATAATAATAAATACCCAATTACAAAAATGAGTCAAATATTTAAACAGGCATTTTACCAAAAGAGATATACAAAAATAAATAACTATAGGAAAAGATGCACCTTAATAGTCACTAGAGAAATGTTTATAATAAATGGGAGGATGTGGAGGAATTGCTTCTCTCATAAGTTTCTGTGAGGGTGTGAAAAGGTACAACCACCTTGGAAATAGTTTGTCAGTTTTTAAAGTAGGTGAAACATACATGCACTTTATGATCTAGCCATTCTACTCCTAGGTATTTACTTAAGAGAAAAGAAAGCAAATGTCCATACAAAAATGTGTACACAAATACTTATAGGCTCCTTATTTTTAATAGCCCTAAACTAGAAACCATTTAAATATCTGTCAAAAGGTGAATGGTGTCAAGAACTATAAAAAGTAGGATTTTTTAACCTACTTGCAAGCTAAAAATTAACTTGCCACAGTTTTATGGATGGCTAGCCAAAGACATGAAACTTCTGGGTCAGAAACAATGGACATTATTACCCAGAGCACAGCAAGCAAGACAAGTTTCATGGTCAACTCTGTTTTCCAGATGCAAATTTAACTTATTTTCATTTAAGTGAGCTAGATATGTTATCAATATCAACAAAGAGTCTAACTAATGTAGCACTAGGAAAGAAATATTGAAGGCACATTCGGGATCTAAATTGAGGGGACTGACTTAAGGAGTATTAGGATCAATGAAATTCCTTCATCATGATTAGGAGCTTGGTAGTTATTGGGTTTTGTTTTGCTGGTGGTTCCCCTCCTCCTTCTCCTTCTCCTTCTCCTTCTCCTTCTCCTTCTCCTTCTCCTTCTCCTTCTTCCTCCTCCCCCTCCTCCTCCTCCTGTTCCTCCTCCTCCCCCTCCTCCTCCTCCTTTTTTTTTTTTAAATCAGAGCACTTTAGTACTATTATCCCTTACAAATGGGAAACCTATGCAAAGAAAGAATAAGTAAAGTTTTACCATCTTCTTATACTGTGTTTTACAGAACTATGCTGCAATAATTTAAAACAGAAATAGCAAAGAAAGCAAAACCACACTGCTAAATGATATATTAGCCACTAGAAAACTAAAACATAATACCTGAACTGTGAATTTTTGAAGATGTGATGTTTGAGACCTCTACTTGAATTGCCATAATATTAATATTACCATGAAAAAAAATTGTTGTTGATCAAAGAATATGGAAGTATAAAATGAAGGCCTCCAATGGAGAGCTAACATTGAGGCACATAAGAGAATATCATTGACCATTATCATGTGATGAGTCTATAAGTATGCATGTAGGGAAAAGGTGGGATAGTGAGAAATAGGGGGAAATAAGCAGAAAAATAGAATATGGTACGCCATAGGTCTTTGACAACTTCTGTAATGTCCACCTATTCACTAGCAGACAGTTAAAATATTTCATAGGCTACAATCTTGCTCCAGGGTAGATTTATATGCTAACAGAATAAGATAATTTTAGATAGTTATCCCATTCAGCCAGTCCCACCTTTTCAATATTCTATTCCAGTGCTTGCGATCATAAATAAATGAACATCATAAACTTGCCATCTACCTGGGGAAATGAAAATATTTTGTAGCTTTAAAGATGATATTAAAAATAAAGAATCAAAAAGGAGGATAAACGTAATATCCAGAAATGATAACATCTCTAAAGCACTGAGGAAAGCATATTGGATATAACTCTCAATATTTCAGTAGAAAGAAGCCATAGTTATATCTGAATTTATTATAGGCAATTCAAAGAATAATG
>NW_024425452.1:20093254-20208542 GCF_017311325.1 Ursus maritimus | reverse complement strand
CTCCTTCTCCTTCTCCTTCTCCTTCTCCTTCTCCTTCTCCTTCTCCTTCTTCCTCCTCCCCCTCCTCCTCCTCCTGTTCCTCCTCCTCCCCCTCCTCCTCCTCCTTTTTTTTTTTTAAATCAGAGCACTTTAGTACTATTATCCCTTACAAATGGGAAACCTATGCAAAGAAAGAATAAGTAAAGTTTTACCATCTTCTTATACTGTGTTTTACAGAACTATGCTGCAATAATTTAAAACAGAAATAGCAAAGAAAGCAAAACCACACTGCTAAATGATATATTAGCCACTAGAAAACTAAAACATAATACCTGAACTGTGAATTTTTGAAGATGTGATGTTTGAGACCTCTACTTGAATTGCCATAATATTAATATTACCATGAAAAAAAATTGTTGTTGATCAAAGAATATGGAAGTATAAAATGAAGGCCTCCAATGGAGAGCTAACATTGAGGCACATAAGAGAATATCATTGACCATTATCATGTGATGAGTCTATAAGTATGCATGTAGGGAAAAGGTGGGATAGTGAGAAATAGGGGGAAATAAGCAGAAAAATAGAATATGGTACGCCATAGGTCTTTGACAACTTCTGTAATGTCCACCTATTCACTAGCAGACAGTTAAAATATTTCATAGGCTACAATCTTGCTCCAGGGTAGATTTATATGCTAACAGAATAAGATAATTTTAGATAGTTATCCCATTCAGCCAGTCCCACCTTTTCAATATTCTATTCCAGTGCTTGCGATCATAAATAAATGAACATCATAAACTTGCCATCTACCTGGGGAAATGAAAATATTTTGTAGCTTTAAAGATGATATTAAAAATAAAGAATCAAAAAGGAGGATAAACGTAATATCCAGAAATGATAACATCTCTAAAGCACTGAGGAAAGCATATTGGATATAACTCTCAATATTTCAGTAGAAAGAAGCCATAGTTATATCTGAATTTATTATAGGCAATTCAAAGAATAATGGTCTTACCAATCAATTCTTACTCAGGATTATTCACTAATTAATTTATAGTCATTTAAGATACACGAACTGACACTTAGGAGATATCCCTTAGAAGCATACTGGATGAGATCTTAAGAATCTATTGTTGAGATGGAAGACTTACTGTGGAAGAATGTGTATACTTGTTGGTATATCTTGATCTATAAAACATAGGATGATGATTTCATGTAGGTGTCCCTTAGTGCACTTAAAAAAAACATTTGAAATTATTTTCATAAGATTAATTCATAAGGTTCTCCCTGAGGCTGATATATTTATGGAGAGCTGGCATAGGTGGAAGATGAAAGAACAGGATAAGCAGAAAAGAGGATTACATTCAATGTGCATGTAAGCCAGACATTTTATTTTGAAAATCCACTCTCATAAGTAATATTCCTTGACATCACCATCATTCCATCCTCCTGAGCTCAATAGATACAAATCAACAGTTTCCTCTCTGTTTTTTATTTGCTTTCTTTCTATTTGCTCTTTCCTCCACCTCCCAGTTTTCACCAGTTCAGTTATATTCCGTCAAAGCTGCTACCCCGGTTTGTGCTCTCGTTACTATACAACTAGATAATTATTTTAACTCTCACTGATTCCCATGTTGCTAGATTCTCCTCTCTTCCAAATCTGGCTGTCAGATTACCTTTGTGGGCTTATCCCCTACTAGTTTTTTCCTAATACATTTGTAAATTCTAGCTGCATGAAGTTAAAAATAAGCTTTTTTTTGTTTTGTTTTTTAAAAGATGGTAATAAACAAGAACTATGTACTTGTAATAGATAAAGTGATAATGAAAAATGTTTCTCCGAGGCAGTCTAGGAATTTATGACAAAAAATTATATCAAATTTCTTATAAATGCTATACATTTTTGTGCTTATCTATACACTTGGCTTACACTATCTTCACACAATTTTTTACTAAACTCATACATCTTCATACTATCTTTACACTCATTTATGAAAACTAAGATCTAAATATATTTCCAGAAAAAATAAGAAACAGTGAGCAATCTATCCTCCTATGTTAATTGAAATGGCATTTATATAATTAAAAATTACGTGACATATTTTCGATAACAGAATGTGAAATATCAAGGTATATCCAACAAAAAGAATATTTGCTGTCACCACAAAAATATATTTTTCAGATTCTAATTGACATTGATATATTTTCAGTAGAAAATGTAAACATTTAAAAGTGAGCATTGATTGTGTATACTGTATTTAATTTACATATGGCAATTATATTTAATGTACTGCAGAGGATAAGAGCTTCCAGTCTCTACAGCCAGGATGCCCATGTTCAAATCTGGGTTAAACTGCCTATGAGCTTTGAATGATCTACTAATTTTTCTATGTTTCTATTTCTTTATAAAATACATCTAATATGGGGGAGCCTGGGTGGTGCAGTCGTTAAGCGTCTGCCTTCAGCTCAGGGCGTTTTCCCGGCATTCTGGGATTGAGGCCCACATCAGGCTCCTCTGCTGGGAGCCTGCTTCTTCCTCTTCCACTCCCCCTGCTTGTATTCCCTCTTTTGGTGGCTGTCTCTCTCTGTCAAATAAATAAAATCTTTAAAAAAAATTCATCTAATACAAATAATAATAGCATCAATATCATGGAGGTGCTGTGAAGATTAAATGAGTTAATACTACTAAATCCTTATTATAGAGATCCTGGTATCAATGACTTTTACATATATATGTGTCTGTGTGTGTGTGTGTGTGTGTGTGTGTGTGTGTATATATATATAAATTATTTATGATTTCATATATTTTAGTCATTATTTGTAAATAAAATAGCTATGTATTTATATATTTCTTCATGTATTTCTGCCTTTCTGTGTTTTCTGAAGTGACCAGAGATTTTTTTGTTATAATTCTATTTGCTATAATTACTACATATTTGTTTTGTTTTAGATATATTATAATAATTAAATACTATTATTTTATTTATTTTACAGGTGAAAAAACAGCGGGTAAGTATTTTCAAATTGTAACTCCAAAATTATAAGTTTAGGATGTCACGCAATGAAGACTGGCATCTTACAATGTTAGCATCTAAACCCTAAGGTTTTCTTATTTTGTAATTCCTCTTTGCCAAACTTGGACAGGAAGAGGAAAACAAACTGCAGGCTTAAAATTAAAAGTAAAAGAAGTGAATGGCACCATTTCTGAAATGTATAATTTTATACTTTACTCTCAATTGTAAAGGAATATCTTTTCAGATCATTTGTTGCAATTTTTCTACCATTTTTTCTTTAAGTCTTATGAGGTCATGATACCATTTTCATCTCAAGATCTCTCATCAGCACCACCCTCCTTTTTCTACTTTTTCATCTTAGGTTATTTAGTACATCATTCTAATTAGTCTACTGAAGATACTAAGAATGACCTCCACCCTCTTATGATCCAGAGCCAAACCTAGCCCCCCATAAGATCGTCCTGTTCTCTGGGTCAGCAAAGAGGAGCTCATGATTGTTGGTAAAACCTACACTTGGCCAAAGTAGATTTATTTTAAAATTTGTGATATCAAACTTAAAACTCCACTTTGCCAACAACATCACTACATTTTTCTTACAGACTGCATCAACCAACATCTATAAACTCCATACTCTGAGCTTTCTCTGCTCTTTTCCTCATTCTGCTTCGGGTGGTACAATTGTTGTGGCTTTACTTCTCAATCCCGTGATGCTTCTTTACGTATCTCTCATCCTTCTTGGGCTACCTGGAGTTATGTTACTCTCCAGGTGTCGGCAAAGGTCCAAAAGGTTCAAATGTAAAAATGCAGGACATCTTATGGCCTAGGATTAGAGCTGACATACTATATCCATCTAAAGTCAATTGGCCAAAGCAAGTTACAGGATCAGAGCCAAAGAAAAGGAGAAGAGCATATACTCATTCTACCACTGAGCCATGCAATGTGTGAAGACATGGAGGCAATAAGGAAACATACTAAATGTGTGACATTTAGCAGTATTTCATTTTAGAGCTACAGGGGATGGGTGGAAAAGTTTGTTTCAGAGGCTACAGGAAGATAACCGATCCAGAAGTTTCAGTATTTTATAGTACGTTTTCCAGAGACTGAGTTAATTCATTTTAATAATCAATTAAATGTTATGCCCCCAAATCAATTCATGATACTTTTTTTTTTTATAATTTTACCTTTCCCCCGTCCCCCCTCATGTGGTCAACCAGTTAGGCTTCAGACTATTTTCCAGATTTGGTTTCTTTTTTCAATATATTATGAAAAAATCTCGGTCAAAAAACCCTGCAATTTTTAGGCAGTGAATTATATAAAACTAGCTTCATTGTGTTATGCTATTATCATAAATATTTAATGTAACTACAAGGTAATAAGTATTTCAGTTTGAAGCAGTGAATTAAAAAAAAAAAAGATTTCAACACAAATCCCCTACCAAAATAATTACCATGGCCTCACTTCTAATGTCTTTGGTTATTCTAGGTGAAACTGCCTTCCCCTCTACTGATGTCTGGTTTTAAGTAGCCTTTTCCTACTGTGAAATCAGGGTTAAAAGGCTAATTTGGCTAAGGTTTACATGTCTCTTCTCCTTTCTAAAATGATTGTCAGGAACAGTGTCCCAACAAAATCTCTACTGAATATGTAACAAAGAATACAGAAATAAATGAAATACTTTAAACAGTCATAGCTGTTACTTTTATTTCTGTAATGTTTTCAATTTGTTAGCTTATTTAAAAATAGTTGAAAGATAAGCCACTTGTACTGAGGTTTCTTCCACTGATCTACGTTTTTAATAATTGTTATTCATTAAAATATGTGTTGAGAAAGTGATTTTTAATTTAAAGTCACAAAAAGCATTTTCAGTGTTTCCAATTAATTTTTATACATATAAAAGGAATGTACAATAAAGTTTCAAATTTATCAAATTTTCATGCGCCGTGACTTTTTAAAAGAAACCAAATATTTGAGACTCTCACAGAAGAAAACAAAGAGAAAAAAATAAAAATATTGTGGTTAAGTACGATACCTGAAAAGCAGGCTGAAGAAAGGATTTGAGAAAAAGCATATTTTTAGGAGATAAAATTACATCATACTTTGTGAAAATAGAATATAGACTTGGAAAATGAGAAGAAAACATTGCAATTATTTCATATGTTCTGAATTTCCCTAACATGTCATTGATATAATTTGACAAAATGCCAAAAAAGTTAGTATTCTGGCAGATCATTTTTATATCAATCCCTCAAATATATGCTGAATCATTTGCACCATCTGCTGTATAAGCTTCTGCAAAGAGAAGGACAATAGACATTTCTGGACATCCGTGTTAAAATGCAATTCAAGGGGATATACTGTATTGAAGCAAAAGGAATCCAAAATAAGTAGACTGGGAAGAAGGTTATAGTTCAGAAAAGGACAGAAAAAGAATGAAAGCTGAATCTTTTCATTATAACTTGTTTTCAATGTGTTTGGAAATATTACTATAAAAAGCTAATATTCCACATTCATAGCAAGTAAAGTAAATCTTTATCAAACTATTCTTGAGAATGACTAATAGATCAAGAAATGTATTGTTCGGGCCACATTCATTAATTAAAAGTACTGTGGATATTCCCACACTGTAAGGAATGAAAACTGATAAAAAAGTATTTTTGTGTTAATTAATTTAAATATTTATAGAAAACAAACAGTTTATAAGTATCAAACTTATAAAATATGCACTATGTTCTCTAAACACAGACATTTTGTTATCAATTTATTTATGGCCTGAGGCCAAGGATGGTTTTAGATAACTGTACATTAATGATATTCTGGTTTCAGATGATGCTCTCTTTCTTAATAAATTCAACTCTCTTTCTTAGGAATATGTCAATTCCTAGGTCATTAAAACACACACACACACACACACACACACACACACACACACACGCACTCACACACTTCCTTCAGAAGGGAAAAGATCAAATGCTTCTTTCTCATTTCCAGGAAGGAGCTTTCCCTTCAACTACCCCTCAGCTGACTTCAGCACATGACTGTGAAGCTCATCATGGAAGAGTTTGCAAGCTCTCTCTCTGAGCTCATCAGCTCTTATCCTGGACTCATGAATTCCAATATTCTCTCATGGAAACTAAAAACTTGTTTCTTCAGTTTCTTATTTAGATTGTTTTTAAGAAACTAACTGAATATGAATATCTTCGACCATATGAACATAAAAGTATAAAGCTATTACAGTAATTTGGGTTAAAATATTATTGCTTTCACTATCCATAGATCTGTAGTGTTTGTTTTAATTATGCTATAAAGTACTTTAGACTTTGTCTTTTAACTCTGAATATTTGGACACATAGGCATCTATACCTTTAATGAGCTCACTGGTAGCCCTCCACAAGATATTTCCACATCCTAATCCCAAGAACCTGTGACTATTACCTCAGATGGCAAAAGCTGAGATTAAGTTAAGAATTTTGATAAAAGGAAGTTATCCTAGCATTTTACAAGTGAGCCCTAAATCCAGTGACCCTCCTTCTGCTAGTGAGGCAAAGGGTGATTTCACAGAGATACAGAGAAGGAAGCACTATGACCACAAGGTGAGAGAAGTCACAGAATTTCAAAGGCACTAGAGGCTGGAAGAGGTAAAGAATAAAATTCTTCCTTACAGCCCTCAGAGAGTATGGCCTTGCCAGATGACAAAATATTTGCTACCAGAATTGTGAGGGAATAAATTTCTGTTGTTTAAAGCCACCATTTTTGTGGTAATTTGTTACGGCAGCCTCGGGAAGGTACTACAGTACACTTGGAAAGTGAAAGTGAAAAAAAGACTATGGAATTTTCACACATTTGGAAATAGTAGGATAGAATTAAAGGATGGAAGGACACTAAAAAGTTCAACAATTAGTATTTATAATTCACAAACATTTACTGAACAGATGTCAGATACCAAGCTCTACAATAGCTATTGCAAAGATAAATAAGCATGATCTCTCCTATTCAGGACCTCATGATATAGTGGTATGCCCCATCTATACCTGATGTAAAAATTAGCTAGAAGGCCAAACATCAAACTTTAATGGCAAAGGAGATAAGCTAAAATATAGGCAAATCCATTATAACAGGTTTCTAGGCAGTGCAGTGTGATGGGAAAAAACATGAAGCTTAAATCCAAGCCTTTCTATCTATAATTGGCTGACCATGGACAAGGAAAATACATTTTGTTGTTGTTGTTGTTGTTATTGTTTTTTGTTTTTGTTTTTTAGCTTGTGTATCCTTACCTCTAAAAACATACCTCTAAAAACAGTACTTAAGTTTAAAATTGTGGTAAGAAAAAAAATGGGTTAATCTATGTTAAAAAAATATCTTTTGTCCTACTATCCCATATTCATATGATACTAGACTACTATACCTCCCATCTAGCTCTCCAATTTTATTTTGGGGTGGCCAACTCATTGTACTTTTCCTAGAAATTACCTAGTTTTGGGGTGCCTGGCTAGCTCAGTCAGCAGAGCATGTGACTCTCAATCTCAGGGTAGTGAGTTCAAGCCCCACACTGGGTGTAGAGAACACTTAAAAATAAAATCTTAAAAAAAAAGAGAGAGAGAGAGATAAATTACCTAGTAGCTCTAAAGTCCCATGTCCAGGGAATACCCTTAGTCATAGAAAAACTGGAACAGTTGGTTCACTCTGTTTTTTGTTTTTTTTTTTCCCTAATGGTCACCAAAAACATGGCCTCCTAGAAATGATGCTTCTGGAACTCATGTCTTAGTGTAATCCTCATTGAATTTCACCTGGCTCTTCTTGACTCACCAATAGTCCCAAGTCTGGGACTTTTAAACCTAAGCATTTAGAGCCTGGAAGCATTTGTATTTATGTTTTCTGGAAACCCAGAACTAGAAAAACTATAAGGAAAAGAGACATAGACAGATGTATAGAGAGTCCTTGAGACTACATGAAGAATGAGAACATTCCAACCAATCCAGTGTTTCTCTTGAGCCTTCAGATGACACCAGGTTGAGAAACCATTTGACCGCAAGTAGCTAAGAAACCCCAACTGAGATCAGTAGGACTGCTCAAGCGAATCCGGTTAACTCATGAAAGGGGTAAGAGATAACATAATGGCTGTTTTTACCACTAAATTATGTGATTATTTGTTATATGGCTAAAGTAAAATAGTCACAAATGTTTTGCTTTTCACCTGCCCACAAACCAATTACCTATGACAATCTTCTTGTAGCATTAGCTCTTTTTTTCCTTCTTTGTGCTAGCCCCCAGAATGACTTAAAACTAATGCCCATAGTTGAGTTAAAAAAATCTTTGCTGTTGCTTGTTGATGCTTTTTTACAAAAGATATTCCATTGACTCTGAACATCTTAAAAATAACATCTGGCCTACACTTTAGGGATAACAGCCTGAGTTCTGAGCAGAGCCAAGGAGAAGTGTTTTCTTTCCTATTCTATAAGGTATAGGAATACTTGAGAACTCAAAGATTTGTGATTTGGCGTGAGCCGTATCTTTTAATCATGTTGCTAACCTATTCACTCCCCTTCCAATAGGAGCTCAGTCCACCACATCAAACAGGTAGCACATACCACATTCTATCTTTGTCATCTTTTCCTCCCAAATCTGTCATCCATCAAAAGTCTTCTTATTTCAGAAGTCACAAAAGGAAAGATCTTAAACACAACAATGAAAAGAAACAATATGAGTATGCAATTACAGCTAAAAAATGATCCCCCAAATATGTGTATTTCCTAATCTCCCAAAGCTATGAATGTAACCTCAAACAGCAAAAAGGACTTTTCACTTATGGTTAAGTCAAGGACTTTGAGATGGGGAGATTATCCTGATATCCTGTTGTGCCTGATATAATCACAACAGTCCTGGTCCTCATAAAAGGGTACAAGAGAAATGAGTGTCAGAAGAGAAGATGTTGTGATAATGGATTAGAATGATAAGCTTTGAAGTGAAGGAAGGGGCCACAAGTTAACAGCCACCAGAAGCTGAAGAAGTCAAGGGAATGAATTCTCCCTACCAGAGCCTCCAGAAAGATCCAGTCCTATAGACACCTTGACTTTAACCTAATAAACCTGATTTTAGACTTCTGATGTCCAGAACAACATGAAAATAAATTTGTGTTGTGTCAAGTTTGTAGTAATTTGTTAGAATAGCAACCAGAACCAATACAATGATAGTAGGAATGATTACAGGTTGATGACCATACTACCCGCAGCAAGTCTGGAGGTGTTCTGCTCTACCTGTGTAAAAGCACCTGATCCATGCCACAGATTAGGGCGTCAACATTACCTTTTCATATTAAATTTTATTCTCTTGGCAGCTACTAAAAGGAACTTGGTGGTGTCAGCTTATGGCCAGGTATTTGTTTCTCACTTTCAAAGGCAGGACAAATGTTAACATTTTTATTTTTTGCCTCACTTCCTTGGTGTAAGAAGTTAGTTTTGTTTTACTCAGTAAGCAATCTGTCTATGCAAATTCCAGCTCATATAATCAGGAGCTCAAAGAAATGCCTCAGATAAGTCAGGAGCTCAGACTGGGCCTACCCTTTGCTTGCAGGCTTTGAGGGAGTATTGCTTGGGTTCTCTATATTGTTGTGGCTGCCCCTCGCAATAGGCAAGTAGCCAGTAGCTCAGAAATCCGCTGCTCAGTGTCCTGGCAGAGGCTGCTTCACCTCTTTAAAGGAGCCCATGAAGGCAGGCTGTTATGTTTTTGGTAAACAAGTCTGATTGTAGAAAAACGTACTGTTTTGATACAAAGAAAGCTGCCTCTTGCCAGAGAGACCAGCTTATCTCATGAAAAGGAGAGAATTAGTTCATTCCTCTTAATATGTTAGTTGAAATTAATTTAAAATTACATGTTAAAGGATAATTATATCCAGCTACAGTAAACATTATCACACTGTTTGCCAAGTTCTCTCTTCTATTAGACTGTGAGCAAAGGTTAGACATGTGCTGTGTCATGTCTTGCAGATTTTTAGAAGTCAGAAGCTAGTTTAAATAACAAAATATGTATATCCTCTAAAGTCCTTCCAAGTAGAAATGGAAGGAGTAGAGAGTATTGGTTATACCCCAAGAGCCAGATGCCTGGAGTTCAATCTTCACTGCCATGTATGCACTGTGTGATCTCCAGCAATCTACTTAGCCAGGGCCTTATTTTTTCACTTGTAACATCAGGCCAATAACACTATCTATTTCATGAGATTATTATAAGAATTATGTTAATTGATATTTGTAAAGGGCTTAGAACAGTGTCTGACCCCTGGAAAGTGCTCAAATGTGTATTAAAAATAAATAAAGACTGCAAAAAGTAAAAAATAATAAGGTGGAAATTACAGAAAGAGATCAGACTTATAAAGGTTAGTTGGAACAAAAAAGTTGAGTTGGCTGTTTCTCAGTGGGCATTTGGCCGCAAGAAATAGAAACCATTAGTTAACTACTTCAATCCACAATGGGATATCCCACAAAATCAAATGGCAAAGAAATATAGTCAAAAGAGGCTGATATAAGAATTGAAAGATTGAGAGTCAAAATCTTTTTTTTAAATTTAAATTCAATTAGCCAACATATAGTAAATCTTTAGTTTTTGGTGGAGTGTTCAATGATTCATTAGTTGCATATAACATCCAGTGCTCATCACATCATATGCCCTCCTTAATGCCCATCACCCAGTTACCCCATCCCCCCACGCACCTCCCTTTCCACAACCCTCAGTTTGTTTCCCGGAGTCAAGAGTCTCTCATGGTTTGGGTCCCTCTCTGATTTCTTCCCATTCAGTTTTCCCTCCCTTTCCCTATGATCCTCTGCACTATCTCTTATATTCCACATATGAGTTAAACCATATGATAATTGTTTTACTCTGACTGACGTATTTCACGTTGATGTAAATGATAAGTATTCATCCTTTCTGATGGCTGAGTAATATTCCATTGTATATATAAACCACATCTTCTTTATCCATTCATCTGTTGAAGGACATCTTGGCTCCTTCCACATTTTGGCTATTGTGGACATTGCTGCTATGAACATTGGGATGCAGGTGCCCCTTCTGTTCACTAAATCCATATTTTTGGGGTAAATACCAGTAGTGCAAATGCTGGGTCATAGGGTAGTTCTATTTTTAACTTTGTGAGGAATATGTATACTGTTTTCCAGAGTGGCTGTACCAGCTTGCATTCCCACCAGCAGTGTAAGAGGGTTCCCCTTTCTCCACATCCTTGCCAAGATTTGTTGTTCCCTGTCTTGTTAATTTTAGCCATTCTAACTGGTGTAAGGTGGTATCTCATTGTGGTTTTGATTTGTATTTCCCTGAAGACAAGTGATGTAGAGCATGTTTTCATGTGTCTGTTGGCCATTCGTATGTCTTCTTTCCAGAAGTGTGTCTGTTCATGTCGTCTACCCATTTCTTGACTGGTTTATTTGTTTCTTGGGTGTTGAGTTTGAGTAGTTCTTTACAGATCTTGGGACTCCCACTCTCACCACTATTGTTCAACATAGCACTAGAAGTTCTAGCTTCAGCAATCAAACAACGAAAAGAAATAGAAGGCATTCAAATTGGCAAAGAAGTCAAACTCTGACTCTTTGCAGATAACATGATACTTTAGGTGGAAAACCCAAAAAGCTCCACCAAAAAATTGCTAGAACTCGTACAGCAATTCGGTAACGTGGCAGGATACAAAATCAATGCACAGAAATCGGTTGCATATCTATACACTAACAATGTGACTGAAGAAAGAGAAATTAAGGAATCGATCCCATTTACAATTGCACCAGAAACCGTAAGATACCGAGGGATAAACCTAACCAAGGAGGTAAAGGATCTGTACTCTAGAAACCACAAAACACTTTTGAAAGAAATTGAGGAAGACACAAAGAGGCGCAAAAGCATTCCATGTTCATAGGTTGGAAGAACGAGTATTGTTGGGGCGCCTGGGTGGCTCAGTCGTTAAGTGTCTGCCTTCGGCTCAGGGCATGATCCCGGAGTTCTGGAATCGAGCCCCCATCAGGCTCCTCTGCCTGCTTCTTCCTCTCCCACTCCCCCTGCTTCCCTCTCTCGCTGGCTGTCTCTCTCTCTCTCTGTCAAATAAATAAATAAAATCTTAAAAAAAAAAAAAAAGAATGAGTATTGTTAAAATGTCTATGCTACCCAGAGCAATCTACACATTCAATGCAATCCCTATCAAAACACCACCGACATTTTTCACAGAGCTGGAACAACAATCCTAGAAGTTGTATGGAACCAAAAAAGACCCTGAATAGCCAGGGGAATGTTGAAAAAGAAATCCAAAGCTGGGGGCATCACAATGCCTGACTTCAAGATATATTACAAAGTTGTAATCATCAAGACAGTATGGTACTGGCAACAAAACAGACACATAGATCAATGGAACAGAATACAGAACTCAGAAATGGACCCTCAGCTGTACGGTCAACTAATCTTCGACAAAGCAGGGAAGAATATCCAATGGAAAAAAGACAGTCTCTTCTATAAACGGTGCTGGGAAAATTGGACAGCCACATGCAGAAGAATGAGACTGGACCATTCTCTTACACCATACACAATAGATAAACTCAAAATGGATGAAAGACCTAAATGAGAGACAGAAATCCATAAAAATCCTAGAGGAGAACATAGGCAGTAACCTCTTTGACCTCAGCCACAGAAACTTCTTGCAAACCATGTCTCTAAAAGCAAGGGAAACAAAAGCAAAAATGAACTATTGCGACTTCATCAAGATAAAAATCTTCTGCACAACAAGGGAAACAGTCAACAAAACTAAAAGGCAACCTAAGGAATGGGAGAAGATATTTGCAAATGACACGACAGATAAGGAGTCAAAACATTTTTGCTGAAATTTCACGGAATTTTGTGTTTGGCTCTTTCAGCTTGTTTTCACTTTTTTCTTTTTCCCCTCAGGAGACTAACTGCTTTGGTGTATCCTTACAGAAAACTACTACTCAATTTTCAGCTCTGCACGGCTCTGCAGCACCCAAAACAGAATAACGTGACTATTTTGCAGGGAAAAACTTGTACTGCTGCAGCTTCGGTCAGATTTTCACTTCAGTTTCATCAGAGTCTGTGTGCAATGGGAAGATAGGCAGGAAAGACATTCTTGTGGTATCTACAATGATTCATTATTCACTTTCATAAGGAGTTGGCTTTTGAATGTAACTTCTGATTGTTCGAAGGAAACTTCCAACTTGATTCTCTAAACTGGAGGGGAATTTAAAAATGGGAAGCTTTCCATGGATTAAATATATTTAATAATCATCAGCTCATATAAAATATTTAAGTGTTTTAAATGATGATGTAGAAGGAATGGGGTTTAGCCTCTAGCAATTTAAATAAGAATAAGACATTTACATTTTCAAAAAAAGATCTTCCTTCATGAAATCAAAATATCAATTACGTGAATTAATAAAAAAAGCAATCTGGAAAAAAATGGCTAACGTAAAAATATTAAATATGGACTTGGAGTCTGATGAACGTTTCATGTCTTAGACCATTCACTATTTGCTAACGTAGAAGGTCTTATGAACTTGCCCAAATCTGTCTCCAGTTCTCTCGCTAATTATCCCCTTCTTCTCCAATCTGAGTTGTTTGAAACAATTATCATTGATTGGTATTAGTATAGATCTCACCATATGACGTATATTTTACCTGTATTTAAGGGAAGGAATAAGTTATTATTATTATTATATTCAAAAAGTACTTTTACGCATAGTATGGCAAACATATCCGTTCACCAGCAAACATTTATGTAATGCTACTGTGTGTTGGGTGCAGGTCCCTAAAACTGAGTAACTGATTTTTGCTCTCAAAGACCTCATAGATGACTAAGAAAAATGAAAATCCATAGCATTCTCAGATGGAGGTAAATAATAGTTGCTAGTGATTGAATATCTGGGAGATCACCACATTCAGATTTCCTGAGGCCAGAGTTATCCTGATTAGGGAGAGTAGACGTGAGATACGGTATTGTAGGAGAGAAAAAGCTAAAAGTTAAAAAAGTTAAGAGAATATGAAATTGGTAGTTTAGTGTGGTTGAAATACTGAAGGCAAGGAGTAGGACATGATGAAAATATACCTAGGAAATATGCAGGAGCAGGTCAAGGAAGGTCTTACTCAACCTAATAAGGATTTTCGTTTTTGGCCATAGACAATAAAGCTTTGGAAAGACTTGAAGCAGAAAATTAGCAAAATTAGATTTCATTTTCCTCCCTCAAAATTTCCAGCTCAGTAATGTCAACTGGGTAGCATTCATCCAGTTAATAATTAGAATTTGAAGATAAGACACAGGCATTAGGAAACATGTTTCTGGACCAGACAATGAAGTTAGAGGTGGGTATTGTGGAGTAGTTTATCAAGGTGAGGTATACAGAATGTGAAGCAATTTTGGGGTGCCTGGGTGGCTCAGTTGGTTGAGCTTCAGACTCTTGATTTTGGCTCAGGTCATGATCTCAGGGTTGTGGGGTTGAGCCCTACCTCCCACTCCTGCTCAGTAGGGAATAAATAAATAAATCCTTTTTTTAAAAAAAGAATGTGAAGTAATTTTGAGGTAAAATATGATTTTTTTTCAGTTTTGACACATTGAGTTTGACACAATTATATGCCATGCTTGGTAAATAGATAGAGACACTAGAATTCAAGAGCAATATCTTTTCACAAAAGCAGATCTCATTCGACTTCCCTCCTATTAGACTGCTTAGAGTTTCTTGCATGAGAACGCACCGGAGAGGAAAGTGCCAACAAATGGTGGTCATTTAAACTATGCCTTACACTTATACCGAGAAGCATTTTTAATATCCTCAAAACTAAAATTAATAGTTTGTCCTGAGTAGTTTTTCTAAGGATTTTAGAATGTTTTGTGCATTTTGTATCATTATTTCTCTCAAAATGTTTGGAGGTTGGAAGAAAATTGTATCATCACTGCATGTTGGAATAATAAACTCAAAGAAAAGTTGTGACTAGCCCTGGCTTTAATGTTGTGATACTCCAAATAGAATACTCAATACTTTTGGTAGAATTTAGGGGCCTCAAGGGCGCCTGGGTGGCACAGCGGTTAAGCGTCTGCCTTCGGCTCAGGGCGTGATCCCGGCGTTATGGGATCCAGCCCCACATCAGGCTCCTCCGCTGGGAGCCTGCTTCTTCCTCTCCCACTCCCCCTGCTTGTGTTCTCTCTCTCGCTGTCTGTCTGTCTCTGTCAAATAAATAAATAAAATCTTAAAAAAAAAAAAAGAATTTAGGGGCCTCAGTTAGGCCAGGAACAGATGGAACTTATAATAGAGGGAGAAAGCAAAATAAGTGTACGTTCTCTAAAGTGAGTGTATTGTACCAGTCAATCTGTCTTACCCGGGAGGAGTGAATACTCATTGTTACGAGAAAGCATGATACGTAGCTCTTTGCAATTCATACATGATCTCTTCATAAAAAAGCTGAAAACGGTTATATGAAATTGCATATTCAATTCAGATTTTGATTTCAGCAGTTAAAAAATATTCACTGTGAAAAGCAGAGAATGACTTCTTCCATACACATTCTCTACAGTTAAAAGCATATTTATCCACTAACTATAGGAAGGAGCAAAGCACTACAAATAATCTATTAAGTGATCTAGTTAATGTCCTTTCTATCCATTTAAGAACTGTCTATCTACCTGTCTATCATCTATGTATCTCTATCATTTGATGAAAACCTATCCTGGAATAAGTTTTCCCTTAATTACCTGAAGAGACAAGCAAGCGAGCAAGCAAGCAAGGAAGCAAACAAAGAAAGAGACCCGAGAAACAAAACAAAACAACAACAACAAAAACAAAACACCACCACCACCACAACGATGATTCTGGCATCTTTTAGATATATAAATTACCCAAGCCACCCCTCAAAATCATCCCACAATGTACTTTAACTAGCATCCAGAAACTTTTCTATAAAGAAAAAGAAGAAACTTGTGTCTACCCAACAGCATTCATTTTAACTCTCAAAGTATGCCATGCATATGGCAGATATTCATTAATGCTATTCATTTGAAGATTGCCTCACTAAGTGCTGCATCTGTATTTTTGAGCATGAATTATAGAAGTATTAACTAGAAGATATGTAAGAGCACTTATTTCAAATTATATGTTCTTTCAAAAATGAGATATTAAGTGCATCCTGCCTGGTACTGTTAAATATCTGCTCATATTTCTTAAAAGAAAGGTATTTAAATGAATATATTCATTTGAAAATGTCATTACTGAAGAACTCTGTCCCTCTTATATTAACGTTTTACAAAATAACACTAAAGTTTAGTTCCATATAGATCGACTTCCCTTTGATATAATGAAGGGAAATAATGAGTGATAGATATTTATATGTAAAAGCAGGTAACTGTGCTTGTGAATTAACGGTTTTTGGTGACAATTGCCGCAATGAACGCAGTAAATCCTCTGGAGCTGTCATGCTACACTAGGTGAATAATCTGCTTTTGATGCCTCCCTAAATATGTATTTACATGAATGATTGTAATGGCTATGAAGAGGCAATTATATCAAGCAAGTCAATAATATTCTTTTTTAGGAGTCTTAATCTGGTAGAATGTATTCTGCCAGTTTTCAAATGACAACTTTCAATGATGCTTCCAAATAGGAAATGTTCTAAATTTGAAAAAAATAAACTGAAGAGTCCATTAGCTGTTTAGTTATATCAGATATATGAGTAACAGTATCTACTATCTGAAACAAACAAACCAAAAAACCTATTTGGTGCTCTACTAATGCTCCATACATAGTTTAGATTATTATACCAGTTATCTATTTTACTTTGTCTTTCTAGTTATAGTTTAAGTAATATTTTGATAAGAACTAATGACATGAGCAAATTTTTAAAAATTGTGTCAATTATTCCTATTGATTAATTCCTACTGATCCACAAAAAGAGCTTCAGAATTAATATATCAAGTGGATGAATGGATTTATAGACCCATGATTGGGAACACGTATATTTTAGGTCTAGTTTTAGACTTCGTAAAAATAACATGCCAGTACCCATCCGGTTTCTATATATTACAGGAAGCCCATAATAAATATGAGTCCTGTATTTGGAAAGAAAAATAAGCCAGGCTTTTCACTTAGTTTTGCCTATTATGAACAAATTTGCACATATATAATTGGCAACAGAAGCTAAACCTCAAATCTTAGCTGAACTTTTATCAACACAACTTTTGATAACTTTTATAATTGTGTTCTAGTAATTGTCTTTTTCATAATTGCTGTTAACACTTAAAACATGATAAGGTACTGTTCAGGGTCTATTATACCAACCGGTGCATAGTAGACAATCTACATCCGTATTTCCATTTCTGTTCCTATCTTTATATCTGTTATAGATTCCAGAATAGGTGTGTTTATTTAGCCAAGAGTATTGTAGAATGACACATACAGAAGACTAAAAATATCTTCAAAATAAAAATATCGATTACTACTAATAATGAAAGTTTAAGAGTAATTCGTTATATCATATAATCCTCATAAACTTGTGATGACATCATATCTTTATTTCATATATGAAAAACTTAGAGCTCAGGAAGTTGAGTTAGATTACGTAATCAAGGAAGTCATCATTTCAAGGAATGTCTTTCGACTTCCAAATGCTTGCTTCTTCAAATATGTCCAATCTGACCTTTATAACCAAAAACTTTTCAATTGAATAGTTTATGTCATTAAGTGAATTAAATTATCCCATTTAAGTAAAGTGATGAGTTTTATCTTTGACAAATTCATATGGTCACAATCTGATCAATTAACAAATTTTCTCATCTTCATCAGATCAACCTTGTAAAATACTAGTTGACAGTGTGAGTAAATATTCAGTGCTAAGATTTTTTTAGAATAAAATTTTCATCTTCAAGGAGCAGATCTACTTTTCAATAACTTATTCATCATGGGCCTTTTTCCTAAGTGATTTTTACTACTTGTAAATTTTTAAATTTAAACATTTATCAGTATTTTCTCATAATAGTTGGCCTGAATCAACAAATATAAAAGGTAGTTAAGTCCATCATGAGACTTTCTTGCAAAGCAGCTGAGAGCATTTGTAAAACTTGAATATGGTTTTAATAATTGAGAAATGAACAAATCACAAAATAGATCTCAAAGCTCAGCAAAAGATTGATTATATTTCCTAACTATAATTATTACGAAAATAACTATTTGTCTTACTATAAATGCCTACTATACACCACATAAACAGTTTATGTCAAAATAATATTTTTCAATGAATACTCGAAAGAAAATATTTATGTAAGGAATATTTCTTTTGGATTCTTTTCTTTTAATTTACAAATAAATATTGAAGCAATTACCATCCCTTGGTCTGGAACACTATTTGATTTGGGTGGAGTCATGTCATCACAGAATATAGTCTTGTAACTGGAAATCCTTTTTGGTTAGCGCTTTTCCACAGAAGTTGTCATTTGTAATCATTTTCACACTTGGCAGTTTTGTATCCTGCCTTGCCTGAAAGTCTTCATTCAGAATTTTCTTGGCTTTTTTCCAGAGAGAAAAAAAAAATCTAATTTTTGTTCTACTTTAAATGCTTCCCTCATATACATGCATATCTGTAATAGTCAATAGGACTGATTTTCACTTTCTAGGCCAATGAGCTGGGCTTGTCTGTCAGTCAGAGCCATTAGAATTTGGGGAACGCTGATCAACATAGCAGACGCACTCATCTGAAGTTTTTCCATTCTGCTAATACTCAGTTTTTAACTGACATCAGCATCATGTGGCAAAATTGCTTCCAACCTCATTTAAACAGCTGCACATTGGAATGAATTTTAGTAAGTTGGTGAAGCATAAGTTTTGAGATGTATGAATCGACATGGACAAAAGCCAGGTTTCAGAAATTTGGTTCCTCTTTATCTATCTATCTATCTATCTATCTATCTATCTATCTATCTAATCTATCAATCATCTATCATCTATCTCTATATACAAAAATAAAGATATTATTTAAAATATGAGATAAAATATGGATATCTATCCAAATATGAATATCTACCTATGGATGAAGACAATGGGTTAAAAATGGAGACCGAGGAATGGTGCACAATATGCCGCTGTTCAACTGTGTGGCTTGAACCTATAAACCCTGACCTTCCGCCTCAGCCATTGTGAATGACTCACTCAGGCCCAGGCAAGTAAAGAACTCTTTGCTATATCGTTCTTACTTTCTGAGCCATGAAGTGACAGTACAGCACTCACTGCTGCTTCCTTTTCATTGATGTTGAACTGTCTTTCTTTTTCTTCTTTCTTTTTTTCTCACGAGTGCTAACTCATGCAGACTCCATTATAATTTCTTAAAATTGCCATTATCTAATGTTAACAGTAGCAGTATTTCTTTGCTTTCAAAACCTCACAGAAACACATTTATATTAGAATATATGTCAAGTCAGAGAAAATTAAGAATACAGCTGAAAAGTCAATTTGGAACATCATTGCAATTTTTCTTTTCATAAAGTCTGATCACTCAGCTTGTTTATCAATTGGAGTAGCCTAAAAATAATTTTTGACTATAAAATAATCACACAGTGTTTAGATAAGTTTGAAATAACTCTGTAAAAGTTTAGGAAAATGTTCTTTCCATCACACTTCTTGACTTTTCCCTTTAAACTATATTTAAAACACAACAACAACCACCATAAGTTTTCTTCAAGAGCTCTCTGCAGTGCTAAATGCTCCATCTAGTGGCTTAATTGAGCCCTGGCAAAACTATTACAGTTGAATTATAGTAAGTTTGTTTACAGTCTCTATTCGGTGAGGTTTGTTGGTGAGACAACTACTCAGAAATAGAGTACAGTTTCAAAGTACATAAAATTTATATATCTTTAATATTTTGGTTGAAATATAAACATTTTATATTACAAAATTATACTATAAATTTAATGCTTTTAAGGAGAGTTATGATCTCTACTAGTAACTTGAAATAACTCACACAAAGTAGTGAATATTATATACATTTATATAGATTTAAAACCTGAGAATGAATTAATCCAAACCTTTTAGGAACGACAGATAATTTAAATTCAATATTTGCCATATATTTTTAGTCTTTTTTATAAATCAAAAAATAAAATTAGTCATTAGTTTAATCTCGTTCCTAACTTTGACATATACCTATCTAAGTCGGGGTCAGCAAAATTTTTGTCGCAAGGAGAAAGGTAGTAAATATTTTTGACTGTGCTTTGAAGTGTACCCCTCCTCCCCCTCGCCAAATCCTTTGGTGGTGGTTGTTTTACACTTTAAAAAATGTAGGGGCACCTGGGTGGCACAGCAGTTAAGCGTCTGCCTTCGGCTCAGGGCGTGATCCCGGCGTTATGGGATCGAGCCCCACATCAGGCTCCTCCGCTATGAACCTGCTTCTTCCTCTCCCACTCCCCCTGCTTGTGTTCCCTCTCTCGCTGGCTGTCTCTGTTAAATAAATAAATAAAATCTTTAAAAAATGTAAATAAGTGAAAAAAAAAAAAAGAACAGGTTTAGCTCTTGGGCTGTAAAAAGCAGACAATGGGCCAGATTCGGCCCACAGGACATAGTGTGCCAACTCCTGATCCAGATGATTACATTTATACACTATGAGCATTTTTTTTCAATTCTTCAAACAAATAATGATAGAGTGCTATCATCTTTGTCTTTCACTTGGTTACTTTTCGGAAAATCATTGTTGGATGAATATGTAGGCAGTGACCTTATAATACAAAATTTTAAAATTACATTCAACGAGGTATCTAATTTTTTTTTATTTAGTGTACCATGATGTTCTATTGGTAGCATAACAGAATACAGTGAAACTTGAAAGAAAACTAAAGTAGATCTCAGTAAAACTTAAAATATTACGATGATATTACAGAAAACAGAAGTCTTGTGACCAAAAACTAAAAGTTTTTAAGAAATTATTATGATTTTGTAAGAATCATGAGAAGAGGTTTTTTCATCTCTTTAATAATAAAAAAAAATGTGTTCATGTGTCTTGTTGCAAATTCCATAAAGGAAGTAATAATAATTCCTATTTTTTCTGGGCCATTGGAGATAGCATTTTCATGACCTTGAGGTCAAGCATGGTTATATGAATTGCTTTGCCTAAGGAAAAATAAGCAGAATTGAAATATGCCAATTCTAAATAGAAGCAAAGACAGAATAGAATTAAAAAAAAAATCCAGATTCAGTAAGAAGAGACTTAATTCAAAAAATTTATTGCAAAGGGGTAGAAAGGACCATGGCAATAGGGAAAGGGGGATTATTGCAATAAGGAAAACATTTAGAACATAAGATCTGCAAATGCCTCAAAGGTTAGGCAAAAAGGATTATTTTTCTTTTACAAGAAGGAGTAGACAAGGCTAAAAAATAACCTAGTATGGGGCAGTGGGATGCATAGGAGTGGCATGATTAGACTGTAGATCAGAGAATGTTCTACCTGGAGAACAGCGAATTCTCCTGAGTGGCATTTAGGGAAAACTGAGGCCAAGGGTGGGCCAAAGTCCAGGAGCCTGGGGGATGGAAAGGATCTTAACTAAAATTTGGTTAACAAGCATTTCGTTCCAATTGATCATAGGGGACAAGCAGTTCAGCTAATCATTTATGAGGTGAAGAAGGGGAATCTGGAGGGTTCATGTCTAGCCTTGTCATAGTCAAGCAAGGGGGTCTTATCTAAATCATGCGGGAAAGGATGTTTATCTGTTGTAGGCTGTTTCCTGGAACACAACGGGTAAGTGATTTCTTCAACTGTGGATGTTTTCTAGAATCACAGATCTGGATAAAATTCAACATTGTCAAAGCATCTAATTGCTAGGGCCATAATAATTGTTAAAAGAAAATGTTCCACAGACAATTTACTGACCTAGTAAGCTCTTATTCAATGATTCATGAATCAGGTAGCATTCAGTCTAGCAAATAGAAAGGAGCTCTGAAGAGCTTAGGAGGTGAGAGATTTTTACAAACCACAGTAAACAGGAATAAAAACCTTATACTTGGCATTTGCTGATTGGTTAAAGCTGGGGTACTTTCATTATACAGAGCAAAGGGGAAGTCTTGGAATTAGATTGCTTACTTGGGCTGAGCAGGGCAGTGCTGAGTGGTTGACCTAGGCCTTTCTTTTCTGGGAGAGCCAAGTAGAGAAACTCAGTTGAGTTTTGGTTTGGTGATACGGGGCTTAGCATGAGTGACTCTATCTGGGGCCTAATCTGGTTACTTTAACATAAAGCTCCTTTGTTACTACATTGGTTCTAGAAGATTGGAGCTATCTGACGTGCTGAGACAACACCTGAAGCAGCACGCCTTAGGTCTCTAGCCAAGTAACAGACTCCAAGTGAGAGTGTAATATACCTTTATTGTTATTATCAAGGTACTAATGAGTTAATACTATTGCTATTATGATTACAATAACTGATATTTACTAGTCAGTTGGCGATTTTACCCGATTTCCTTCTGATTCTTGAATAAGAGAGGATTTGTTTATAAATAAAAATAAATAAATAAATAAAACTTAGATCCCCAAATGTATTAGGTAGGTGTGAGAATAAAATCAGAAAATGAATAGAAAGTGCTCAAGAATTTTTTTTCTTCTTTTTCTTTTTTCTTAACTTAGCTCTTTTAATACTGAGAAGACTGGGTTTTTCTTTTTTTTCTTTTATTATACTTTATTTATTTATTTGAGAGAAAGAGTGAGCAACAGAGAGCACACAGAAGCAGAGACAAAGGGAGAGGGAGAAGCAGACTCCCCTGCTGAGCAGGGAGCAAAGCAGGGCTCCATTCCAGGACTCTGGGATCATGACCTGAGCAGAAGGCAGACGCCTAACTAACTGAGCCACCCAAGTGCCCCTCTTCTTTTTCTTTTTAAAGCAAAAACAGCAAAAATGTGTGGTTTTGACAGAAGCTGTGATTATCCAGAGAAACTATTGCACAAAATTAAACAATGATTCACTGAATTAGTGTTATATGATTAAATTATTATATATTTAAACACATAAAATTTTAAAGATGGAGGTTTCCATTCTATTTAATTTTGCCTTGCTAGGCATAGTCTAATAACCTCGTATTGTTTTTTAATGTAGCATTTACTAATATGGTATTTATAATGCTGATGAGGAACTTACAATAATTTTAAAAATAAGAAATAGTTAAAATGTAAATACAATGGCCTTCTTTAAAATGGAGGATTTCATAGCCAAAACACACTTCTACAAATACTTTCCTTTTATGGGAGAATATAAAATTCTCTTTAATGTTCATGAAACAGGAGTATTTACCCAAATGATTTTTAGAATGTAAATTTTATATTAAAAAGTTGAAGAAAGAGGACACAATTTAGGCATAATGTTAATATTTACATTTTTTGGATGGTTCTTTTCTGACTCAAAGATAGGCACAATGTCTCTATATGTTGACAATGAAGCAACTGATTAGGTATGATAGTAAAAGATGTCTGACATGTTACGAATCATTTGATGTCTTTATATAGGTTATATAATTCAAAATGCTAGCAGGTGTTTAGCTGAGAAGTTCATAAAATGTTAATGTTTTAAAATAAGATATATTTTAAATAACATGTAAATTACATATAATGCACTAAATATAATAAATGTGTGATGTAAATATGCATTTATTGTTATTTAATAAGATAATCTGAAAAATCAATATAAGATAAAAATTAATAAAATTCTTATTCTAGAAAACCCTTGAAAAATACACTTTCAAAACTGTACCACATATTTTCTATTAAATGGTGTAGTTTGAACTTCACCTAATTTCTATTCTGATCAAGATCAGACATTTGAGATATAGCTGCTCTGGGTTATGGTCAAGTACAATGTATTGCATTAGGAGAACACTTTCTGTGTCTTCCAGTAGAGACTGGAGTCAAAACTTTGACTTCATTAACTATGTACACAAATCAACAAAATTAACTGGCTCAGATATGCCAAATAAGAACAACTGTCACAGTATTTTTTTAAACACAGTATTTAGAAAATAAAAATCTATAGATAGCACAGTTAACATTTTGCCTGATTTTGATGTACCTACTGCATCATTTAGAAACTTAGTCCATCAAAATCAAAGTGGCAGAGAGTTTTCCCAATGTCACCTGAAGGGCAGGATCTTAGACTTGTATTTTTCCCATGATTGCTTACATTTTCTGGTGACTAAATTGGCCATAAATTAATGTATTGAAATTCATTTCTATTTTCTGTATGTCTAACAGAGCTGTTAAAGAACACCATAAAAGACTTTCTTTCAGGATTTAGTAGCAAGTATGTGCTGTAATTTATCGCTCATGAGTGATGTCTGTTTTCTGCTATGTATTCTGGCTTGTTTTGACTAGGCAGCAATCTCATTCACCTTGTGCCAGGACATAGCTTTGTCTTCTGGAGGGTGAATTGTCACAAAAGAATAATGATTCTGTAATTCCATGTAGATCTGCATTAGTTTCCAGACACATACAATGAATCAACACAGTGAACCCACTAGAGATTATATGCTTTGAGGTTGAACTTTTGCAAATGATTGTTCTGATAGAAGTATGGTTTAAAAAGATTTTGCCTTCAATTAGTCTTTTCAACACTTTACATATTATAAGGCAGATGTCAAGCTGTCTCACAGATGTACTGAAAAAATCCAACTTCCCAGTTGTGGAATCCAGAATTCTTTGCACATAGACGATTTTAAAGTGGCTGATGTTTTGCATTGAGGAATTACATGCATGTCTTTAGGATTTATCTAATATAACATGATTAGAATCTGAGAACAGAAGAGTTGACTGATGATAATCTCTGAAAGATACATCAGATGACTTCTTACAATAGAATATTTAAGGGTCAGGTCAACATTTTACTTTACATTTTTTTTATTATTAAATGTCTTCTGAACCATGCTAGATATTATGGTAACATGTTAGGAGTAAGACCTTATCATCAAGTATGGTTTCCAACTAATTAAGAAAAAAATACAGATTCCCACCAGAAGACAACAGAGATCACCATCACCAATGTGTTTAAAACTCATCAATGGATCACTATGCCAGATAAACTCAAGTTTTGGAACAAGTTATTCAAACATCCGTGTAGCCTGGCACATACCTATCTCTTCACTGTCCTATCTAAATTTATGTTTTAAAATGTTTGATAGTGTGTAGTTCCTCACACACCTCTTACTACTTTAGACATATGTGTCTTCTCATCACACTTCTTACCTCTATCTAAAATGCTCTTTCCACAGATCTTGGACAAATTTTCCCTTGTATCCTTTGGTGTTATCTCTGGCTTCATCAGTTCAGGGAAAACTTTTGTAATTGTTCGCATGGGGTTTTCTACATGTCTTAGTCTGCTCAGGTTGCTGTAACAGAATACCATAGACTAGGTGGCTTATAAACCCCAGAAGTTATTTTTCACAGTTCTTGAAACTCAGAAGTCCATGATCAGGTGCTAGCAGATTTAATGTCTGGTGAAAGCCTGCTTCCTGGTTCACAGACAGCTGCCTTCTAGCTGTGTTTCATGGCAGAAGGAGTGAGGGAGTTCTCTGCGGTCTCTTTTACAAGACCATTACTTCCATTCATGAGGGCTCTACCATCATGCCCTAATTGCCTCCCCCAAAGCCCCACTTCCAAATACCATAATACTGAGGATTAGGTTTCAACATATGAAGCTGGGAAAAACACAAACAGTCAGTTTATAGCAGCACATAACAAAAACCTCAGGAGTAAGGTGAAATTTCTGTGCGCACATTTGCTTTCCTTCCTAGATTATCAGTGGTAGTTTACTCATTTTCATTCCTCTGTCTTTTAGCAAAGTGGTTGGCACATGATTGAGGGTCAAAAGTATTGGCTAAATTGATTTTGAAAATTGGATAAATTTAGGGGAAAATAAAAGTCACTCTAGACAGGCTTATGTAGTAAATGCTTTATAACTTTATAACAAAATGGAATTATATGCCTATAAAATATGCTATGTCTTGATTATTCATTAGGCATGTTTGTTTCCTATTTCAACTTTAGGAAGGAATGAGTGACTGGAGAAGAAAAAGAGGCACAGACTGATCTGTGCAAGTAAAAATTAGTATTGGACTTAGAAGTGGTGATATTATCCAATGAGACTTTTTTTTTAATAGCTAAACCTGTTTTAGAAGTCATATGACTATTATCTATAAATGATTATACAGTCAGTATTCTCAAGCAATCAAGGACATGGAATGATGGAAGAGATATATGCTCTCTAAATTTTGCTCTTGACCAATGTGGAGTACTCTCTTACAAAAAAATATATCAGAATGGAAACAATATTTATAACTAGCTATATGGAAATAGCTGCTGAGAATTATATTATTTAATCTGATAACTAGAGAATTCAATTGAAACATAAGTTGGCTTTAATTATTTTGAGGGCAGTGATTTGGAAGAAGATTCAAACTTATAACTACAAAAGGAAAGAAAGTGGGCTAAAGATAAAGGGAGGTGGTTTTTTTTTAGGAGAGTGTTCTAATATTTCAAATATATTTACTTTCAAGAAAATTCCCAACAGAAGTGGTTAATTCACTGTCACTGGAGATATTCAACATTAGCTGGACAACAGCTGTCACAGATTCCATAGATAGGACCCAAGAATCTGGAGATGGTGGAAGTACCTGACATTTCAAGAAAATATCAATGAACCCTGATATTATAGGGTGTTTTTCATGCTTTTCTCACCCATTTTGTGATCCAAGGAATAGCATAAGGATGACAGGTTGTTTGTCGAAGCATAATAATCCTGTAGTCCTTTCAAAGAGTTCTAATGGAAAATGTTTCCCTGAATGTTAGTATCTTTTTTTTAAAGCACATCTAGTTCAACACTTAATAGACTACACATTATGGAAAATATGAGGGTTGTCATGACAACTGGATGAAAAATTTAGTTGATGTAATTCATTCCACATAATGCAGTATTCTCTTCCTTCCTGTTTGTTTAAAAAATAATTCCACGCGAAGTCCATAGTCTGCACTGAAATAGCCTGCAGTATGTCTGAAAATATATACTGCAGAGTTAAATAAGACCTTAAAGAAAATTTATTTGGTCCTGTCAGATTCTGCCAGTATTGTCCTGGTTCCACCTCATCCTCCCTCCAGTCAATTTAGTGCCCTGAACATTGAATGTAGTATGCATACCCCCAGGCTTAAATTGAGCTCAGGAGGAATTCGTTCTTGACTTAGAGTTTGGTGAGCATAAAAAGTAGGTTAATTTTATAGACAAGATTCAGCAGCAAATTTGAAATATCAAAGTGAAGCATATAATTCCATTTACAGTGTACATAGAGGGCAGACTGAGTCACCAGGCAATGGGATGAAAGCCTGGAGTATTAGACCACAGCAAGGGTCATAGAGAGTATTGGTTATGAAAATATTTAACGAAATAAATAATTTGGATTTCAGTTTCAAATAATCTTATTCTACTTATTTCCTAGGAAACTAATGTACCAGATGGAAATCTTATCACATTCGTATCTTATCACCTTGTGTAAACATAGGTGACTATATTAATGGAACCATATTATTTTGTACATTTTTCTAGCACTATTAAATATTTCCAATAGTAGAATTAAGAAGAAACATAGATAATGACCAAATATAATTTCTACTATATAGGCATTCCTTTTACTTCTCCCTCCAGAGAGTGAAATATAAAAACTCAGTGCACCAAGAATATAGATATGCTCACATATAGCTCAGCCTTTCTTTAAAGGAAAATTAAAATTTCAGTTATGCAGTTAGATAACTCTTTTCATAAAATTTATATTTAATTATTTATGAAAAACCAAGAAGTACAAGACTCTGCATAATCTATTCCAAACTTTCACTTACTCCATCATAGTTCTCTTCTTGCTGCCTTTTTTGGGTAAGAGAAATAAGTAGGGGGGTGGGGGAATGGGATAGGCCGGTGATGGGTAGTAAGGAGGGCGCGTATTGCATGGTGCACTGGGTGTTATACACAACTAATGAATCATCGAGCCTTACATCGGAAACCGGGGATGTACTGTATGGTGACTAACATAATATAATAAAAAATCATTATAAAAAAAAGAGAAATAAGTAAATAAATTTAATGAAGGACATTGGTATCTGACAAGAAAAAAAATATATAGGTTTTTATGCAAAATTTAGGGACATTTAAATTTCAGTGGTAGATTATTAAGTAGTATAGAGTCATTAAAATTAGACACTGTACTTTATAGTGTTCATAGTAAATTTATTGGGTTTTATTAGAAGTAAAAAGTTAAGAGGAAATATTGTTTTTAATGGAGGTTTTTGTTTTTGTTTGCTTTTTCCTAAAAAATCATTTAATTTAGTGGTGAAATCCCAGACTCCTAAGCCAACTGGCTGGGTTTAAATGCTGGTTCAATTATTACCTACATATATTATCTCTGTCAAATTACGTATCGTTGTATATCAGTTTCTTCTCTGGCCAATATCCCTGTCCCCCTTCTGGACAATATATTAATGTCTATCTCAGAATGTTGTTTTGAAGATTAAATGAGCTGATATATTTAAACCACTTGAGAAAGTTCTCCAGGCAGTAAAATAAGAGTTGATTTTCATATTTATCTTTATTATATACTTTCCATCAACACTATACACCCTGAAGACAGGAATCAGAAAAATCCTGACCATGGTTTAAATCTTAAGGGTATTTATATTTTTCTTAACTAATTTCTAAAACAGACTGTCTAAGATTCCATTCAGTGGCTCATAAATTTCATTAAGAACTGAGGTGCTTTTCCCGTTCTATTTCACATCTACAGAGTACTGGTTGCAAAAAAGGCATCAGAACCCACACCAGTATCCAAACAGTAAGTGGTATCACAAAAATAAAGTCTTCTTCTAGCCACTCTTTTAATAGGGATGAAAATCTTCCTAGAAGCTACCAGAATAAATCTTACATCACATTGTCCAATGGAATGGAATCACTTGTACATGTTTAGACCAATGATGATTGGGGGTTAAGTGATTTAACTTCCTTAACATCAAAATATCACCACCTGTTTTCTAAACAAAATAGCTTGAGGTGCATGCCAAAAAATGTGTGAGGAGGATTTGGCTCTGATTTTCTAGTTTGCTGACTGCTGGTCTAGTTTACATAGTTAGAGAAAGGAAAGACTGGACAAAATACACAAAAATTTGGAGACAATGACTGACTAAATGCTCCTCACTGCTTAAGAACAAGTAGATAGGCTTTTTGTTTAAATTTGGTAACTGATAACTTTTTTAAATAGTTCATAATGTAGGTCAAAGCTTTATATCATTAATATAATAATAGTCTAGTTTGGCTTGCTTTCTTTATTATCCAAAGACTATAGTGTTTAGTAGAATATTCTAGCACTTTAATATTTCAAGGAAGAAAATATATAACTTCCACTCATTTTGTTTCAGTGTTAATGAAACCCCAAATCTGAATAATACATTATCATTACATTAGTTTGAAAAGCATCATAGAATTTAAGTGCTGAATCAATTCAACTTTATCTTTCATAATCCTTAATGGACATTAAATTGGTGTGAAAAGATGTAAGATAAGCTTAGGATTCTGCTTCTTGCATTTGGGTTTCAGAAAATATTCTCACACCACATTAGATATGTCATTTTTCTTAAGCTTGGAATCATTGTTGTCTGTTATAGAACAAAACCACTTTTCTCTGGACAAATATGCATTTTCTACCCCTACAGACTGTTCATTAGTTCCAGTAACAATACTTCAACAACATTATGGTTTGTATATGACCATCCTGCAATTTCCATATATGGACATGAAGAAATTATGAGGAAACAAACAAACAAACAAAAAGCAAAAGCCCCAGACATTTAAAAAATCGAAGTGGACAGAGTGCTCAAATCCTAAGTGTTCAGAAATCCATTCACCAGCATTTTTATTTCCTGAAATATAATTTATTGATGTAATAATATATTTTTTAAAAATGTAATTCCTCAAATTGGTACAAAATATAGTTACTCCTCAGGATAGTATGTTTCATTATTCTTTTCAGAGCAAATATAGGATTTTACAATAACTTTTTAAAAATTCCATAGACCAATGTATATTCTCTTACTCATTGTTGTGGATTTGTAGTCGGTCAACTGAGTTATGCTGGTACTGTTTTCCAATTCCATATTTCTAGATCATCATGGGCCACAAGAGACATTTTGTGTTGGATTTGGAAGACGAACATGAACCAGCAGCCAAGTTCTTTTTCAGCTCCGAAGGGCAGTGCAGAGCTAGGCACTGTGCTAGTGCACACATATTGTAGCAGATTTGCTGGCTCACCTCATTGGCCTGGGACAGCAGCCAGGCCCATGGCTTCTTCAGTTCCCACCAGATCTTCCTCATGTTCTCCAACTCCTGAGCACTAGTTTCTTCCCCATGTTACCTTCATCATCAAAGCTGGAGACTGTGAGAAACCAGTGCAGATTCTGGCTGGTCTTCATGAGCTCCAGTTTGCCCTTACTCTCCTCCACCTCACATCTCTCTTTCTTTCCTGACAGACTGCCCTGCTCTTCAGGCCCAGCACAAAAAGCAAAGCAACAGGTACATATGAACTATAACCAGTACCTACGATTGTTTAAATTTAAATCTTTTGTATGAATTCCATACTCTTTATCATTTTTAGTGGTTCTATTTTTATGATTGAATCCTGCGTGACAGACTCATTAACTTGAATATTAATTGACATTATTCTCAGTTATTCAGCAACATTTAAATTTTTCACAAAATGTTCTGAAACACGATTTTCCTTTAAAATGTTTTACTTAGCTTTACATCTTATGCTGAGAGCAAACTAATGAATAGTTCATTAGTCAGTGGGTGAATTCTTCACAGTATAAACATTTTTTAAAATAAAATGCAATGGAATTTGCATTTCAAAATGTAAATATGTAATGGAAAGCCTAAGATGTGACTATTAACATTTTAAGATGTATGTATGTATGTATTTATTTGAGAGAGAAACAGCATGAGCAGGGGAAGGGGCAGAGGGGGAGAGAGAGAGAGAATCCCTTAAGCAGACTCCGCGCTGACTACAGAACCTGACTTGGGGCTAGATCTCATGACCCAGAGATCATGACCTGAGCTGAAACCAAGAGTCGGATACTCAACCAACTGAGCCACCCAGGTGGCCCACTTTTAACATTTTATTATATTAAGTGTTCAGTAAAAAGGTAAGAAAAGTACCTTTCCAAAAGCAATGTGAATAAAGGGTATTCTGGGAAGGTGTAGCCCGAACACACATCCTCAGTTCCTTCCCATGGTGTCACTGCCTTTGAAATAACACAGCAAAATATATAAGCTTGCTTGTGTAGCCTACGTGATATGCCTCAGGCTCTTTTATTCTGGTAAATTCCAGGGGATGGCCCTCATTTTCTACTGTACAATAAGAGAACTGGAGGGCCATCAACAAAAGGTTTGCCTTTCTTCTAAATCATGGAGATCTGTGTATTTCATGACAAATTAAGGAGATCCAGCTGTACTATCCACATGAATGACCTCTGCAGGCAATCTTCAATCCTGCTGTGAGGAGGATTCAAAGCTACTCGGTGCTGAGACTGAGTTATTCAGTCTACAAGAAAAGAAGCACATAGCCTCTTACATCCAGAAAGGGCTGTTAACAAGGGACTTTCCCTGTGCATCTCAGCTCAGAGGTGACCATTTCCTAGCCCTTGTAATGTTGCACTCACCAAAAATATGCCTCCCACTATTTGCTTATTTAATAGACTGATCTGGAGCTATGGAAAATAAACAACTAACTAAATAAATAAGCTATAACTTCCTCAAAACAAATTAGTAATGTGAAAGAACAAGACTGTGATGATGAACAACATTGAAAGAGTATGAAGTATAGAGAGATGAGAACATTTATTTAAAATAATGACAATCGTCAAGGAGTTGCTGAAGAATAAAAAAAAAAACCCTTTCTAGAATTAAAACTTGATTTCTAAATTTAAAAAAATTCACAGTGTTTAATAGGTTGCTAATACAGAGATGTAACATCAAGTTGAATAGTTCACAAAACAGAACAGGAATGCAAAGAGGAATAATCATGAGACAAGCCCCATGAACAAAATTAACACAAAACAATAATCTCAGACAAAGTGAAGAAATTAAGCACATAATCCAGTAATAAAAAGGCGGTATGTTAAAAATATCAAGGCCAAAGCCTGGGGATCCAGACTACCTGGTTTCATTATTTATCAGCTGTGTGACCTGGGTTTATGCCTCAGTTACTTCCACTCTAAAATTGGGAAAATCATATCAATAGTATTTATTTTATGGGATATTACTCTTTTTTTTGTTACAAAACCCACAATATTTTTTCTACTCTTTAATCATGAAAATTAGTGTACTATTATTGTGAAATATGTAGAACAGAATCGGACACTGCATTTGTGCAAAGGGAGTGTAAGTGATTCTTATTATTATTAAGCCGGATTTAAAAGCTAATGAGATATTATTATGAATATATATCATTAAACTTGAAAACTTATGGGAAACTGACAATTTCCTAAACAATAAAACAGAAATTACCAAAATTTATTTGAGAAAGAACAGAAAACATGAATAGTTCTACTAAAAAAAAAATACAGTAAGATACTCTTGACCTTGATATTGTGATAATTATTAATTAGGAAATTCACAAAAACTGAATGATAGACATGATAAGAAAATGACAAGATTTATGACTCACCAAGTGACTTAAAGAGAAAGAAATGGACATCTAAATATCCAAAATTCAACATAAAACAAAGAAATCTCATCAGGAGTAATTTAACAGCTCATTCAGATAGCCATGGAATGACTAGGGATACTGTAAAATACTTGTGTGTACTGGTTACTAGTTAGATGAATAATATGGCCAGTAAAATGCATATATCATAAACTTTCACACTGTGTATCAGTTAGAACATAACAGTCACTATTAATAGAAATAACTAGAGATCTAAATTATTTACTCTTGGCCAGGGTAAGATAAAATAAGCACACTCTACTCTGTCTTTCCTACTGAAGGTAACTATAAAATGTGGACAGAATGCATGGATCATTTTTTTGAGAACACTGAAAGAAAAATAGCAGGCATTTTGGAGTTAAAGACCAGAATTCTAAATACCATGGAACCAGCAGTAATTACCATTTTTTCCCTACTAGAAAAAAAAAAAATCTCTAGCTGGAATGCAAAAACAATCCAAAAGGGGGCATGAGTGTGGATAGAGAATAATCCAGGAGAACCCTACTAGTTCTGGCTAAATAATAGAGACTGTGCAGAAGCACTTACACCATCTTTTTTTCCCTTCTCTCTCATTCTTATGTCCTAGCCACCAAACTATCTCTCGGCAATGTTGCCAGAAATGTCAATGTAATGGAAATCTACAGCAGCCAAAATACTGAGAGAGAGAAACTCTGATAAATGGTGCTCTGATTCCATGAATATGGGGCAAATCCCTTGATGTTTGTTATTTTTTCTCTGTATCCTGCTGCTTCATCTTGAATGCAGGGGATGCTGTAGAAGTGTGCAATAGAGTGGGATTATTCAAGTTTCAGCTTTCTGGCTTTCTGTAGAAACAAAGGGGAGAGATGTATGCACGAATCTGACACTAACTAGCAAGCCAAAGCTTTTGAGAACTAAACTAAAAGATACTGCTCAGGTCTCAGAGTCACTGGGGACTACACACCAGGGACAGGTCCAAATGGCACTGCAAAGTCTTCGAAAACTGAACTAACGCTGGACCTATGGTCTATAGTAGTTGGGTTGAAATTTGCAGCCTGAAGCTGATCAGGTCAGTTGCATGATTAAAGAAAGAGTTATTATCATTTTCCATATGATTTAAACAGGATCAGAGATTTCATAGCACAATACCCAAAATGTATGTATACTATCCAAAATTATTTAGCATATAAAGAAGTAGGACACTCTCAACTGGCATGGAGCAAGATGTCAATAGAGAAAAGTGGGGGAAAAATTTGGAATTAACTGGCAAAGATTTTAAAGTTGCTCTGATAGGAATGTTTCAGTAAGCCATTGTGAACACTCTTGAAACAAACTTAAAGGCTTAGCCAAGAAAAATAATATGTAAAGAAATAAAGAAATACAATAACAACCACCACCAAAACAAAAAATTACACTGGATGGGTTCAATAGTCCTCTGGAGATAACAAATAAAAGAACATGAAGAAAGAACAATAGAAATTATCTAATCTGAGCAAAATAAATTTTTAGAAAGATTAGAAAAAAAAAATAAACAGAGACTCAGGGATCTCTGGAAATATAACAAAATAATTAACATGCCCGTCAATATATTCCAAAGAGAGGAGAAAGGCTCCAATAATATTTAAAGAAATAATGCCTGAGAATTTCCTAAGTTTTGAGAAAACATATATCGGATTCAAGGAACACAAAAAAATTGAAACAAGATAAACTAAAAACAACACAACAACAAAAAATGCCCAGTCATATCACAGTAAAACAGTATAAATAGAAGAAAAATAATCTTGAAAACAACCAGAGGAGGGGTGCCTGGGTGGCTCAGTTGATTAAGTGGCTGCCTTTGACTCAGGTCCTAATCCCAGGATTCCTGGGGTCAAGCCTTGACTCTGGCTCCCTGCTCACTAGGGAGTCTGCTTCTTCCTCTCCCTCTGCCCCTCCGCCTGCCTAGTGCGTGCATGCTCTCTCTCTCAAATAAATAAATAAAATCTTTAAAAAAAGAGGGAATCAAAGTATTATTTATAGAAGAATAATGATTAAAATGACTAGACATTTCATCAGAATTCATGCAGTCCCCAAGGAGGTGGAAATATTGTTAATGTACAGAAAAAATCATTTATGCAGAATTATATATCCAGTCAAAACAACCTTTGGAAAAGAAGATGAAATAAAGACATTCTAAGATAAAGTAAACTAAAAGAATTTGTAACTCTGAAGTGGTCTGAAAGAGTTGCTACAGGAAGTTGTTAAAAAATTAGCTGGGGCACCTGGATGACTCAGTCGGTTAAAGGTCTGCTTTGGCTCAGGTCATGATCCCAGGGTCCTGGGATCAAGCCTGCTTCTCCTTCTACCCCTCCCCCTAGTTGTGCGCATGCTCTCTCTCTCTCAAATAAATAAAATCTTAAAAAAAAAAAAAAAGAAAGAAAGTAGTCAAATGATACCAGAAGGAAGCATCATGAAACACCAGACTAAAGGAAGATCAACAGAAATGATAACTATCTGGATGGGTATATATGAGAGACTATTCTATTCTAGACTTCTTAAAATTATGTTTGTTGGTTCCAATCATTATACTGATGTGGCTTTTAATATAGGTAGCTACAATGTGTAAGGCAACTATAATATAAAAAAAAAGAGAGATTAAAGGGATCTATATAGTAGTAAGTTTTCTAAATTCCACTTTAAGTGGAATAAAAAAATTACATAAGAAGATGTAATAAAAATGGAAAAATTAAAATGGAATACTAAAATATGGCCAATAGCCCAAAAGGAAGCAGGAAAGAGTAAATATAGGAACACACACACATACAAAAGAGGAAAAAAGCAAAAGACAAATAATAAAATTGTAGATCTAAATCCAAACATGTCAATAAATAAATGTATAGGCATAAACACATTAATTAAAAGACGAGGATTGTCACGTGTATAAAAACAAGCAAACAAAACAAAAACAAAATATTGCCTTATAATTTTGTCTCCTGGCAATTCACTTCAAATGGAAATATATAAATAGGTTTAATGTAAAAAATGAAAAAAAAAATTCCAGCATTAATCAAAGAAAGCTGCAGTGGTTACAAATCAGACAAAAGAGATGTAGGAACAAAGAAAATAGCCAGATATAAAAACAGACATCCCATATTGACAAAACAATCAGTTCATCTAGAAGGCCTCACAGTTGTAAATGGATATGGCCCCTAAGAGTAGAGCTTCCAAATATATGCAGCAAAAATTGACAGAACTGAAGGGAAAAATAGTGGCTGGCACCTTTCACTCAGCATGTTTGAAGACTCATCTATGTTACAGTATGCATTAGTACGTCATCCTTTTTCGGTTTGATCTACTGCATCGGGAATTTTCCCCAAATATATCCAAAATGTGTTTATTCATTTACCTGATGATGTACATTTGGGTTTTTTCCACTTATTGGCTCCTGTGAATAGCGCTGCTATGGACTGTAAGTGCAGGTACTTGTTTAAATATCTGTCTTTCATTCTTCTGGGTATATAGCTAGGAGCGTAAATGCAGGGTAATATAATTTCATATTTAACTTTTTGAGGAACTGCCAAACTATTTTCCACATCTGAACCATTTTACATTCTCACAAGCAATATATGCAGGTTTAGATTTCTCCATTTTTTTCCAACACTTTTTTTTTGATAAATATAATTTTTATTATAGCTATCGTAGTTGGTGGGAATTAGTAGTTCATTGGTTTTTTTTTATTATTTCCTTAATTACTAATGCTACTGATATGTCTTCACATGCTTTTTGGTCATTTGCATATATTATCTGGGGAAATTATCTATTCAAGCCCTTTGCCCATGATTTAATTGGATTGCTTCTATTTTTGTTGTTGAGTTTTAAAAGTTATTTATGACAATATGAATAACAAAAAGAGAAATGACTGTCATTTAATGTAAAATATTGAATTTAAAAAAAGCCATGAGTGAATAGTAATACAGAAATAGAAGATGAGAGGGAAAGAAAAAATGACAGAAGAAAAGAAAGGGAGGGAGAAGGAAGGAAACAGCCAAGCAAGAGGGAGGAGGGAAGAAAGAAGAAAGCAAGCTCACCTGCCACTGCTGGCACTGACTGTTATGCCAACACTTTACCCCGGAAAAAGGAATAATTAAAAGGAAGGAATTTAATATTTACATTTTTTGATAAAGGATGAATTCTAGTTTGTCTCCAATTCTTGAAAGAACACTTTTCTTCACAGGATAATGCTAGCTAATGAATGAACAATGAGTGAGTAATATAATTAGAAAGTAGTTCTCTCTCCCCCTAAATATGTGAACTTGCTATTATTAAGAAGAATTGGGGGGAAAAACCATTATGACAAAAATAATGTAACAGCCACAACAAGTAAAAACCTAGAGCTCTCCTCCCTCTACAAATCATTTTCTACCTACTACCCAGAATACCATACTCCAGGTGCAACGTTTCTGTGTATGTGCATTGAGGGGGATGGGGATACTTGCGAGGTGCTTCTAAAAGCATGCTTACATAAAACTTGGAACTAAGTGCAGACACAAAACAGCCTCCAACTATTGCTATTCTGTTCTTTCATCCAAATCTTGTACAATTAAAATGTGTAATATCAAGGTAGATTGAGCATTTGGTTACTATCTCCTGCTTTCATTTGTACTTGGTAAAGCTACTCTTAGAAACTCTTAGCATTTTAAAATGCACAAATGTGTATGCAGGACAGTAAAGACGAGAGTCCCCTACTGCTCTCAAAACGACTGAAAGGAAGCACCTTATTCCCACAAATACGTGTTTAGTGTGAATGCATAGAGCAGTTTAAATTCTTTGGGAGGACATATTAAATACTGAAACACACACACATAATTTTATTCCCTTCTGTTTATAACAGAGCTTTGAATGTGCAGTCTTTCTGTTTTCTCCTCCTTTACAGCCACACTTTATACATCTGTTTAACAAAGTCAAAGAATTTGAGAAATAAACAGATGTAATGAGGATTTTAAAAATGAATTGCTTCATTTCCTTCAGCAGCTTAGACTGTGATTTTTGCTTCCAGCACATGCACCATTCGTATTCCACCACTGGATTCTCTCCTCACGCGTCTTCATGGTCCCTTCAGTTCCCAGGTGCTAACATAGCCATGTGCATGCTGCCTAGCACACCGCAGTGAACAGAGCCATCATGTCCGCGAGCCTCATCTTTGAATATTGGATTGGCACATGTTTCAGAAAAGAAGAGGCATTTTCCAGGTGCCTCCCACTGTGATTAATATGTGACTTACTTCCCACCTTTCCTCAAGACACTAAAGTTCTGAGTTTAATTTCCTCATATAAGAATCATTCATTTCTTTAACATTCATCTTCAAAACCATCATTATTTCTTAGGACCACAAAATCTTATGACTTGAGCATAAATTTTCCAAGTATAAATTATATGAATTGAGTGGAACTTTTTTGTTGTTGTTTTTGGGGAACAGTTACTTACAAATAGTTATTTGTGGCATTGTGAAATACTCCAAATCATAGAAAGCAAGGGAATTTTTATGTTCATATTATGAATGTACAAGGTACAAGATATATTTGATTTTTCCAGTGAATTATCTTTATTACCAATGAGTAAGATATTAAACCTGTTTGTAAAAAATAAACAGATTTGAGGAATTTAGATTTAGATCAGAAGTTTATGAAAAATGTGGTTTTATAATCAAATAGAATTAAAAGGTAAAACTGAAATAACTATTTGGATTATTCAGCTAGTTGAGTTTTGTACTACTTGTAGGTAACTTCAGATTTATTGTGTTCATTATAAACAGGGAATCTGACAATTAACATCACCTATGCGATACCTCTGTACATATACACACACATACATATTTGTAACGTAGAGACTATTAGGATAACCTACGTACAGCAGGGTTCATTTACCGTACACTTTACTCCATATCATCACCATCCATTCTATGTTTTTAGAACTGTTCCTAATTACTCTGGATCTTAACTTATTTCTCCTTAAAGGGATACATTTCACCAATCTAAGAGATTCATTTTGTATGATTCCACAGAAATATCACCGAATGAGTGGAAGTCATAAGCAAATAATCCTTGACCCCTTATATAGAAAGCTTAAAAATATCTAAAACTAAAATATGATGGTCCAGGATATTTTGTTGGCAGCAAGAGTCTCTTGACCAGAATCATCCAAGCAATATGAATTAAAGCAATTATATCTCTTTACTGTTCACACAATGTCCAGTTGGTATATTTCACTTTATAAATGATAATTACTAAATCCAGGCAGACAGAGATCACTTGGCTGGTAAGTAGTCTGAACTCACGTTGCTTTGTGATTCAATAAATCCAAGCTTTATTTTGTTGCTACATTTTCCCCCATGCCCCCGATTCACGAATCACACAATGTCAGTGACTGCACTAAACCTCTAAGTTTTATTTCTTAACTTCTATTGAAACCCTTACCCGATGCCTGAATATCTTTTACCACTAGTTTGAAAAATATAAAGACTTTATCTTCAAAAGAAAAGTCAAAATAGAAAAAAGTTGATACAATCTCCAAAGGAAAAAATTTTCAGAAGCCATTTAAGTTAATAGTTTTGATAGGTCATAAGAGCTGTCTATCACATAAAAATGCCATAGTTTTGGAGAAAAAACATAAGGAGAGAAGATAATTGGGTGATATAGAAGTGAGTAAGGAAGTAGGAAATGAGAGTAGATAATCTAGGATTTTATAATTCTCATAGATTGAGAATAAGTTTTACTTTTATTTTGTAGGAAACCAGAAAAACATAATGATACTTAAAGAAAAAGAAATGAGATGTTTTTCAAGGGACAGAGACAGTAATTTTCTTTTTACAAAACCACTGAAGACATAATTAAGAAATAATTCGAAGAGCAGAGAACTACAGTGTAAGACTTTAACTACTGATGCATACAAAAGGAATACCTTGACTTGCAGTTGGTGTGTTCATTCTGCAAAATCTCTTACTGCCTTCTGCCATGTTAAATATGTATTTGGCAAAGAAAGTCAAGGATAATTGTTTGAAGCCAATAAGGATAATACTGTAACCTGAAGTCAAAATTGACTCATTTTGAGCACACCTATAAATCTCTATAAAGAGTTCTGATTATTGGGTGCCTGGGTGGCTCAGTCAGTTGAGCGACTGCCTTCAGCTCCGGTCATGATCCTGGAGTCCCAGGATCTAGTCCTGCGTCAGGCTCCCTGCTCAGTGGGGAGTTTGTTTTTCCCTCTGACCCCCCCCCATTCTCTCTGTCTCTCAAATAAATAAATAAATAAAATCTTTTTTATTTATTAATTTATTAAAGATTTTATTTATTTATTTTGACAGAGAGAGACAGCCAGCGAGAGAGGGAACACAAGCAGGGGGAGTGGGAGAGGAAGAAGCAGGCTCCCAGCGGAGGAGCCCGACGTGGGACTTGATCCTAGAACGCCAGGATCACGCCCTGAGCCGAAGGCAGCCGCCTAACGACTGCGCTACCCAGGCGCCCCGATAAATAAAATCTTAAAAAAAAAAGAGTTCTAATTATTTACAGGGGATGAACAGAGTATTTGCATAATTGGGAAAGGTATGGTTTGTAGATATGTGTCCTCTTATTACTGATCTAGTATTTGATTGTTTGGGTGTCATATTTTTTATCTTGAACCCGATTCTATGAATTACTATCTCTAATCATAATTTTATGAATTGCTTTTAAAATATACCACTTTCTAGAATTGTAACGAGAATTTAGAATAAAAAAAAATTACTAGGTGTCTTCAGTAAAAAACTATGTCTGTATTTTTTAGAGCATACCATTCCAGGCTATCCGATCCCAGCTTTTCATTGCCTTTAAGCTAATTTATAATTCTCTAAATTGTAAGTAATAGCAATGCATAAATATTTTCTATAGATAAGCAAATGAAACTGGTTTGGTTAAATTTCAATTGACTGCAACCCCGCTAAAAAAGAAGTCAGTTTCGTATTCATTTTATAAATTATTTCATTTGTATTTCCCTGACGATGAGTGATGTTGAGTGTCTTTTTAGTATGTCCGTTAGCCATCTGTATGCCTTCTGTGGAAAATGGGTTAAGGAGGGCACTTGTGATGAGCAGTGGATATTATATGTAAGTGATGAATCACTAAATTCTACTCCTGAAGCGAATATTACACTATATGTTAATCAAGAATTTAAATAAAAAGTTCAGAAAAGGAAAAAAATGTATTATTTCAGCATTTCTTTACTATATATTAGTTTTTGTTTCTTTGACTTCTCCTTTGAACTTGTGAAACATCTTGTTTCCTCATTAATAAAGATTTAATATCTTTTTAAACATGTTCATTTTATCTTTCTATAAGTCGCCATTTCATCTTTAAAAAATCTTTTAACAAATGAAGAAGAAAATTTAGTTATACAATCAAAAGCAATTACTGGATACTTTAATAAGAAAATATTCACATTTCCAAGATTTACTTCTTTTCATACAGAAAATAGAGAGGATACTAATTTAGTTTGGTTCCTATAAAAAATTTGAAAATATATAATAATTAATGAAATATTATGGTTATTCATTCCTTTATATTATATGAAACTATGGTCACACATTACAAGCAATACTCTGGTTCAAGTCACTAGCACTATTTACCTGAGTTAATGAATTTGATCCTCCACCCCCATCCCATCTTGTACCTGCTTGCCTTCCATGTAGTCTAAACATAGCAGATGGAATGACCCTTAAAAATATGTCAGATCATCAAACTCCTCTGCTCAAAACTTTCCATAAGTCAAAATCTTCACAAGCCCTTTACAAACTGGTCTCTTACTACTTCCTTGATCTCTACATCTTCCAATCTCCACAATGGTCTCCTTGCTGTTCCTTCAATCCTTGCACTCATTATTTCTTTGGCCACTTGCTTCTCCCCACCTCCCAAGTATCTGTAAGACTGGCTTCTCAACCTTCTTCATATCCTTGCTCAAATGTTACATTCTCTCTGAGGTCCCTCAACTACCCTATTTAAACTTCTAAACTAAGATTCCTCTAAAGCAACTTAAAATTTTTTTTAAAAGATTTATTTACTTTAGAGAGAGAGAGAGAGAGTGCACCCATCCATGGGAGATGGGGCAGAGGGAGAGAATCCCCAAGCAGACTCCCCACTGAGTGTGGAGCCTTAGGCGGGGTTTGATCCCATGACCCATGAGATCATGACCTGAGCTGAAACCAGGAGTCGGTTGCTCAACCAATTGAGCCACCCCGGTGTCCCGCCTTTGGAAAAATTTCAATCCCACTTCCCTGGTTTATTCGCCGGTCTGTTTTGGGGGAATTCTATTTAATTTCATTGGTCTTTTATATTCTTATTATATTATATTATCTAACTCACTATGAATTGGATTTTTTTTTTTTTTTTGTCATTTTCCTCTAATGTTCAGGGGACTTTTTGTTTGCTTGTTTGCTTTTTGGTTTGTTGCTACTATGTCTTCCTAGTGCCCTATCCACTATTCAGAATATGTTCTTATAATGGTAAATCAAGATTCCTACCCTAACGTGGTCTTGGAAAGATTGCAGATCTCGTTGGAGAACTGCAGATGGCTCCCTTCATTTCCTGGTTTTAATTCTATCCCTACGTTGTTAGTCCTTCCTAGACCCATAAATAGTGATAACCAACAACTGACTACATTTTAGTTTTTTCAAATCATATGATGGGGAGCTCAACTACATACGGCTCTGATACAAAGCAGTGACATTGGCTCAGACTCATATCATACATAGATCACCTGTAGCCCCATTTCCCTTCAAAGGACCAACCTTATGATAGTCATTGGACTCTAGACCCATTTGGCCCATGGATTTAAGAACAATCACTTTCCCTTTTTAGACTAACCAAGTAGGTCTTAATGACCCTCTCAGCGTAAACCAGGTTTCTTCCTACCTTCAGGTCCCTAACCTCCCTCTTAGTTACAGAATCCAGATGACCTAACTATAGAGGGCCCTCACTCCTTTTCTTATGGCATTTACTTTAGAAATCTTGTCATTGTAAACTTTTTATTTGTCCCCTTTGAAATGTAAATATTTTTAAAAGCCTCTCGCCAGTTTAACAACCCAGGCAGGCTTTCTTTCTCAAGGAGTGCAGAGCCAGCCCTTAGAAATATAATCATGGAGGAAGTTAGCGCCCCCTATCTCCCAGTCTCTGTTGGGAGAGTAGGAGTTTACATCCAAGAATTCCAAGGTCTAAATTGTAAAACTACCTCCTGTCCCAGAGATACAAGAGTTTATTCTTCCTTTGTGTAGGGTCAGTTATCAAATACACATGGCTCAGAATGCACCCACCCCTCCAACCCAGTCAGCTTTTAGAAACTCTCCAGGCCTTTGTTTCATTAGAATTGAGGTCAGACTACATTCTGATTTCTCTTTCCTGTTGCCTTAAACGGTCTTCAATGCCTGTTTAACTTTGTCCCTTGACAGTTTTACTTTGAACAAGATCTAAGGATATGTGATTTTATTTTTGAACCCAGATAAGTTTTTTATCTTTTTCATATTTTTCTAGTTTTCATATGGATATGAAGGAGATTCATGGATGAATATACTACACTGTCTTGACCAAACATTCTTAATTTTTCTTTAGAAAAAGATTTTAAGACATAATGATTAAAATTCAGATAAGTTACATAAGTTATTGTTTATTTAAGAATAAATTACAATTCATCTTCTTTAGGAGATATTTCTTCAAGAGTGCAACACAAATCATCAAATGTAAGACAGCTTTGAATAAAATGAATTGTCATTAATAGATCTTTGCAATGGAAATTAAGTTTGATAGTTGGCTAAGGGGTTATCATGAGATCTATGAGTCATCCAAAGCTCTCAGTTCGTTTCCATGGAATGAATCCTACTGCTAAAATAAAGATCATTACTCATCCATTATTACTGAAAAAAAAAATCCTTGGACTCATTTTCCCCAGGGATAAGAGACTAATCAATCAATCAGAGGCTCTGTAGGAAATTAGTTAGCTATCTTTTCCAAAAGACAATGCATTTGTTTTTCAAACATTTTACTAACAGCATCCTGATTTTTTTTATTAATGGTAGTAAGATTAAAACAGCTTTATCTTGACACAGTTCACAGAGCAGTGGGAGGAAATGTTAGCTCTTTGCTTCCACATATTTGTGGGAGTCTCTTGTCTCAGATATTGTAATCTAAAGCCAGAGAAAAGAGATTAAGGGGATGTTTACCTTGAGATGTGTTTTCAGCTCTGTTCAATTCATCCTAATTTTCAAAATCAATAGACTAATTGCAACTGGGTTATGTTTTTGAAATAGTTTTAAATATTTTGCATTGAAAGATCATGGATAAAAATTCAAAATTCCTATGAAGTTTAAAGTTTGTACCCCAGATTTTGCCAATTTTTTTAGTTTGGGATGGGTATCTTTACACAAGGTTCCTAAATTTACCTTAGGGAAAAGGTGAGTTTTCTTTGCTGATAGGGATATTGCCCAGCAAGCATTTGAGGGTCTGTTCTAGCTATCTGTTTATGTTTGAAGAAGGGCAGGTTGGCATTTAAAAATGTTCTCTTAATATTTATTTGTCAGTTTTTAAATATAGAACCATACTTTAATATATAAACATCTGAACACCAGGTTAAGTAATGTAAAAGGCAAAAAAATTGATTATCAATAAGGGATGTCTTGTTTCTCAGAAGTCATCAAGGTAATACTGATCATTAACTGGAAGTATGTGATGGATTTTAGTAAATTTCTAACTATCATTTAATTATATAAATGAAACAAATTCATTTGCCAAATGGGACTAAGCACTCAATATATAATTTCCTGATTAACAGCTCTGCCTTACAAACAAAATGACATGCACTTGTACATGTCCTTAGAAATGGAATTATGTGGTGACAAGATATAAACTTGGATCCAGGACCAGTTGGGTTTGAGTCCAAGCCTTGAACTTGGTAGATGTGGACCTTGTGCAAGCTTCTCATTCCCATTGATCCTCAATATCTAAAGCTGGTAAAGTGTGAATCATATCTCCTTCCAATATTGTATTGAGGAAAAGAAATGATCAAATGAGTGCATTAGTCTACCACAGTGCCTGGTTCATAGTAAAATTTCAATAAAATTTAGTCTGAATTTTCTATTTATGGATCATTTACAATCGTTCTATGGAAGAAGAATAAATATCATTTCATGTTTCACATCATCCATCACTTGCTTTAATATAACGACCAATATAAAACATGGGTCCATATTTACTGAACTATTCTAAGCAGTACAATTTCCCAAGAGCTGTTCATAGGTGCTTTGAGGGATTTACTTTCTTATTGTTTATTAATTGATTGAGTTTTTTTGGGGGGGGCTTACTTGATCAGATAACTTCACAAAATACTTAATATTGTCTACCTCCTTTTTGGAGAACCCTACACATATTAGTGTATCATAGTCTTTAAAATGTCCTGATGTTAAAAAAAATCATAAAATTGTTCAATTTTATACGATTATGCATATTATTTTAAAGCCTATTGCCGTAGTACTGGTAGTCCTTTCTCCCACCTTGAGGCAAAGTATGAAAACATGCTTCATGTGAATTGAGCTTGGGAAGGATTTGCAAGTGTGTGATCAAATCTGGCACATGAAGGAGAATTATATTATGAGAAGAAATAAAGAGCAAATTGAAACAGGTCAACAACTTTCTACCCGGAAATAAGTATTGTGAAATATTTATTGTACTAATTTTCTACATTGCATAAAAATTACCACAGACTTGGCAGCTTAAAATCACACAGATTTATTATCTCACAGGTTCTATTAGGAATCTGGATATGGCTTAGCTGGGTTCTCTGATTAGAGTATCACCTTGGGGCAGTGAAGGTGTTGACCAGTTCAGGGTTCTCATCTGAAGCTTGGCCAGGAAAGGCTCTGCTTCTTAGATCCTGAAGGGCGCTGGCAGAATTCATTTCCTTGCAGCTATAGGATTAGAACCTAAGTCTTCCTCCTTCAGTCTATTTGAAGATTCCAGCTTCCAGCTATTTTCCTCATCTTTTCCTTTGTCATTAGCTTCTGAATTACCTTCATGTCGTTTTTTATGGCTCGATCCCAATCTCTCTTGTTCCTCTTTTATTACATACTTGTCATTTTTGCTGAGCATATAAATCTCCAGCTACCAGAGACCTTGCGTATCTGAAAAGAACTTTATTCTACCCTTCAATTGTATTTTACCCGTTTGTTAATATTCATTTGTTTGTACTCTCTGGAAGATTTTAGGTCTGTAAACCAGTGCACTAGAACTTACTCCTGTTTGTTCTACTGGGCATTAAAGATTTACATGTTTTGTAATTCAGTTCTGGGAAATTTCTAATATTATTACTTTTATCATCCTCTCTCAATGTTTATCGTCTGTTTGGCTGGACTTGCATTATTTGAATGTTGAGCTTCTTAGTCTAATCACTTACTAAAATAGACATGAATATACACACACACATTCCTTTACTATGTTCTATCTCTTTATCTTTTGATTTTTCATTTTGTTTTCCGGAGAATTTCCTTAACTTTATCTTCCAGTGCTTGTATTGATTTTGTTTCAGTTTATGTTATCTTATCTCTGACAGGATTTTTTTTTTTACAGATTTTATTTATTTATTTGTCAGAGAGAGAGAGAGCGCAGGAGCAGAAGCAGGGGGAGTGGCAGGCAAAGGGAGAAGCCGGCTCCCCGCTGAGCAGAGAGCCAGATGTGGGTCTGGATCCCAGGACACTGGGATCATGACCTGAGCCGAAGGCAGTCACTTAACCGACTGACGCACTCAGGTGTCCCTCTCTCACAGGATATTAATTATATTTCTAGGAAAGAAAATCCTTCTACTCCTTTATTAGTTCTTTTTCCTCTGTGTTTTCTTTTCACTCTTAGTTTTGATGTATTGTTTTCTCCATCCATTTCATTTAAGAATCTACCTTCAAATATCTGGTAATCTATATATTCATATATACACATATATGAGTATTAAATGTATAAATATCACATATGCGTACATATATGTGTATATATGTATATACAAAGAGAGAACAATTTTACAGTTTATAGAGTTTATATACTGTATATTTACAGTTTATATACAAAGAGAGAACAATTCTTCAGTTTACTGAAGAATAACAAAACAATAGGCAAATATGCAAATCAATGGTACAGTTCACAATATTTTCACAAACAGAGCAAATTTAATGTAGCCAGTACTCAGATTGAGAAATAGAACTTTACCAGCACCCTTGAAATCCTCATCTTTATATAAATAGGATCATACAATATGTACCTTTTCTTGCCTGGTTTCTTTTGTTGAACACTTTATTAGTTCCATTATCTATGCATATAATTCTAGTATGCTTATTCTCCTTGCTACAGTAATGTGTAAATACACTACCATTATTTTATCTGTTTAGTCGATGACTGGAATATAGGTAAATTCAATTTAGGGGCTAATACAAATAGTGCTATTATCTAAATATTCGTGTAAATGACTTTTTGAGCACAGATGCACATGTTTTTATTGGTATATTAGGAGTAGTTTTGCTGGGTCATGTGATATACATACTGCCAGTTATTAGAAGTAGTTTCAACAATTTAGACTCCATCATTAATGTACGAGAGTCATTTTTATTCCATATCCTTGCCAATACTTGCTAATTCTAGCTTGGCTTACAACCACACTGTAAACTCCATAAGGCACAAGCCTATGATGTAAACAGAAGTTGGGCTAAGCATTAACCTTGTGTTCTGACAACTAAGACTAGGATAGCATGTGGAAATCATACAGCTTAGTATAACAGAGCTTCTTTCATTTATTGGTCTCAGGAAAGCATTCCTACTTCCCCATGTGCTTTGTGTCTCCAAAGGCAGAGTCCCTCTATTGTGACAACTTCAAAAAAATAAATCGCTATTCTTCTCTTATGGGGGACAAGTGTTGTAATAGCAATGCGTATTTGAAGGAAAACGATCTGGGTTTCTAAATGCTACCTACACAGTATTTTCAACAAGTAATTATAATTTCAACCTCCACCATTCCATTCCAACTTTTAATGTTCCTAATTGTGCTAATTTTGTAAACCTTCCAGGGCTTCACAGGTAAATGTGTTTTTTGGGTTTTTTTTTTTTTTTTGGTTTGTTTGTTTCTTTTCTTCTTGCAGCAATGAATTTCAGCCTTTTCCATGAGATAAGAAAATGAATTCATGTTTTTTCAATCTTTAAAATTATGTTGTTCTCTCTCCATGCTTGCCTCTTTCTTCTTTTGTGTTGTCCTTGTAGATTCATGTCTTGCTTTAAGTTTGTTTTCTGTTGTTGTGGTAGTGGTGGTTTGCTTTGTTTGTTTTTTGTAATTTAACTGAGGCTTAAAGGGGAAAGGAGGGCTCTCCATTATGCTTTATGATCACATTTCCATAAGCAGGAAAGTTGCCATTTTTTAATCTGTATTTAGATATCCATACTGGGATATCTAAATAATTATGTTAATTAATAACATGCATTTCTTATTATCCCAATATATACATATTTGTTAGATGCTGACTGAAATAAATATCACACTCTAAATTATAGTTTTCATTTCCATCTAGAAGTCACTTTAATATAACATTATGTTAATATATCAACATATTAATAATTTAAACTGCATTATATGTAATTTTTGGTACAAGTTGCAGAATACTCCCATGAAGGTATAAGAAAACCTTTGCCTGTTCCTTTTATATCAAGATGCCCAGAGCATCTTTAGTTACCATTTTCCTGCATGAAAGCATAGAAATCTTTCAACTTTAAATTCTTCAAATACTAAGAATAAATTTCATTATGCAAAAGAATTTTTAAAACATGCCATAATCCAAATTGACAATTATTTTGATGACCGTGATATTATAGAAAGATACTCAATATAATATATTAAAATAAATTATTTTAATGAAGAACTAACTCCAAAGATGCATCTAAAGAATGTTAAATATTTCACACCAAAAAGACTTATTTGGGGACCTCTCCTTTTATCTGCAAAATTAACATAAGTTTTATTTATAAACGGAATGAGAGTGAAGGGCAAGTTAGAGATATGATTCTACTTCTTATATACATTTATTCCAGGATTTACTTTGAAGCCATTTCCAAGCACTGCATACCTCACATGAAGTATAAAACTTCTCTTTAAATGATTACTTAAAATCTCTTTTGAGACACTAAATACGCTCCTGTGTAACCAATGAAAGTAGCACCATCAGACCTCCATATGTAACAGTTTTTCTTCTCTCATACTAAGTACTTATACATATCCATGTTAATAATTATGGATATTCATTATATTTATTTATGCCTGTGCATATTTATTATGGCCATTTTCCTTGCTCTTCCAGAACTATTATAATGTAATTGATGACAAGGTAGGATAGATAAATCCTAAAGTTAGAATAAATATGGCATAAAAGGAAGGTCACATGGCTGAGTGAGGGAGGTGGCCTTGAATCTAGTCCTAGACTCTCCATGTTTTCCTTTTCTTTTTTTTTTTTTTTTAAGATTTGTTTCATTTATTTTAGAGACAGAGAGAGAGAGAGAGCACAGTGGGGAGGGGCAGAGGAAGAGGAAGAGCGAAACTTAAGCAGCCTCCATGTTAAGCCCTGAGCTCACTGTGGGACTCGATCTCATGACCCTGAGATCACAACCTGAGCCAAAACCAAGAGTCGGTCGCCTAACTGTTCCAGCCAGATGCCCCCTCCATGTTTCCATGTGTCATAAACTATTAGCTAAAATCATCTCCCTCTCTCCTCCTCCCATCCACAGAGTCAGTTAGCATGAGCCCTAGGGCTCCATAGGTCTAAATAGTGTGACCATTTTGAACACAGCTACAATGGATGGTACCCGCTCAGGACATATTCTTTTTAAAACTTTAACCAGCAAGAACTGTGGAGAGAAGTGGAGACAAAAAAATCTGCAGATGAGATATATATCATTGTCAATTAAAACACAGGTTGTGGGGCATCAGGGTGGCTCAGTTGGTTAAGTGTCTGCCTTTGGCTCAGGTCATGATCTCAGGGTCGTGGGTCTGAGCCCCGCATTGGGCTCCTTGCCCAGAGGGGAGTCTGCTTTTCCCTCTCCCTCTCCCTCTGCCCCCTGCTCATGCTCTGTCTCTCCCTCCTTCTATCTCAAATAAATAAATAAAATTTAAAAAAAAAAAAGAAAAGAAATAAAACACAGGTTGTAACTAGGATGCTTGCAAAGAACATGGGAAGGAAGAAATAGAAAAAATAGACATCATGAAGGAAGTATCAACATATTTGCTTAATCACTTAAAACAATAACTGTTTTATGTCAGGTCATCTTTTGCCAATGTGATTTACAGGTTAAACATGAATAAATGATATTTGTCATATTTATTTCTGCAATAATTTGAGCTACCCTTGAGAGTTTATCATCCTAAATTATTTGTAATAAGTTCCGAACTTGTATGTTCTAGCTGACAGTGTTTGCTGTAACACTTCCAAATCAATTTTTAGAATCATTTTTCTTGTTTTTAGAAGGAGCACTAAACTAGAATACCTCATTGTTGGTGGTTTTTTTTAATATTGTGTCAGGTTTAGCATACCCTAATGGTTTCTAATCAATGTAAAGTATTAGTCAAAATATTGCTATTATAAACAAATCTACATAAATTTCCCTTTCAAGTTTAGCATTTGGAAGCAATATATGCTTACTTTCTCAGACAACTGTGTGCCTTTGGGCCTGTCATCTGAACTTTCATAGGCTTAGTTTCTTCCCCTAGAAAATGGAAATAGCGATAAATACCTTCCTAGGATTGTTGTATTCATTGTGTAAGAGAATCTATTTAAAGTATTCAACACATCATCGTGGCACATAACAAAACCTTATTACTGTTGATAATCTGTATATATTCCATAACAGCATTTCAAAAAATGCTTTTACACAGAATATTGACATAAATCACAGAATGTGATAAAAAAAAATCCCATAGTCAAATACTTCTGATTTGAATAAACAGAATTAAAAAAAAAAAAACCCTATGAGGATTTCTAGAATCACTAATATGCTTATGGGATCAAGATCATCCTGGAAGGGGGCGGTGTGACTGCAGCTGGTGGGCAGAGGAGGCCTAGCACCTGTCCTGTCCTCGCCCTAAGGCTGCAGCAGGTGCTGGTGTTGGAGAAGGTATCCAATCAGTGAGACAACAGCAGTGGCCCACGGTGCCAGTGCCAGACCAAGTCCCCTGCAGAGCTGGAGAACCGGACTGACAGGCAGCAGTTTGAAGAAACAGTACAAACTCTAAATAACTGTTATGCAGAAGCAGAGAAGCTTGGGGGTCAATCCTATCTGGAAAGCTGTTTGGCTTGTTTAACAGCATACACCATCTTCGTACACATAGAAACTCATGAGAAGGTTCTGAAGAAAGTGTCCAAATGCATTCAAGAGCAGAATGAGAAGATTTATGCTCCCCAAGGCATCCTCCTGACAGATCCCATTGAGAGAGGACTGTTTAGATTGAAATCACCATTTATGAAGACAGAGGCATGAGCAGTAGAAGATGAACCATAGAATTAAAGATCCCACCTCCAGCTGGGACCCTCATCTATCCACCGGCTGATCGCAGAGTGTCCCCTACCTCCTCTCCAGAGCGTCATCCCTTTGTATCTGCTGCCAGAGCCACGGAGCCATTTACTCCAAGGATGACTTTCTAAAATTCCACACCTGGAGTGACCTTTAGTCGCTCAGCATTCACTTTGTGTCTCCAAATTGTGTAGGACTCTGTAATCTTTTGAGTAATTTCTGAAGCACTTCACTTCTTTTATTCAAAGCCATTAATAAATAAGCCACTGGTTAGCCCAACACGGAGTTCCCATCTTATCTGCCACCAGTACCAGTGGTTCTTTTCATTCCTTGGGCCAGCTTCCCAGGTGGCTCTGGACTTCAACAAGTCATATCACAGCCAGTGTTCAGTCTTATTTCTCCCAAATACATAAAATGCTTTTCTCCAGGATTTTGGTGAAAGGTAGGCTGTGTCTGTGGTTTTGCTAACGCATCTCCAAGATTTCAAAGAACTACCAGTTTTGCCATGATTAAAATCTTAAAAGATCTGTTTCTGCTGTTCAGTTTCTCTAACTGAAACTCACTGGAAAAATAATGTATAATGTTATTTGTTTTATGATAGCATTTATTCCTAATTAAAGCAGTATTCAATGCAAATTCCAGTTATTTTTCTTTGGAGAATTTTGTTATTATTGCATTACCTTGAATGTTGGGAAGATGTCCTATGTGTTGCAAGTTCCTTACAAAAATAACTAAGCACAATAAAGTGGATGCTAAACCATCAAACACATAAATGTCCCTGCTGTATCCCTGAATGTGTAATAAGCAAATATAATAAATATTTTTATAGTTTTGTTATAAATATGAGAAAAATTTTTGATAGGAATAATACTGTAGATTGCTAATTTTTAACTGTCCGTACTGGCAAACCTTATGATTCATAGACTTTCCTCATATACAGTATTCAGTGCACAGAAATCTTATGATTTGTTCAACTATAGTCAGTTAAGTGATTTCCAACTAAAACTCTCAAGTCCGAGTCAGTGTTTCTAGTTCTTTTGGCTGTATATTCTTAGTAGCAGGGTTTCTTATGCCCTTCTTCAATCTTTGGGGTTTGAGAGCACTGTTTTTGGGAGAAAGTTTAGAAATATGTTAGGAAAGAATGAAACAGTTAAAAGTTTAACTTTCAGAGATACTATAGGTGGTAATACTGGATTTAACCTTTCAGATTTAGTTTCTTTTATGGAGCTGTTAGCTATTTAGTAAATCCCACTGGTCTGTGTAATATTGTATAAAATTCCTTTGTTACTTTAGAGCCTGTAATAGTGTGTCCATCTGCCTTTTAAACCTGTTGCAATAACTTTGCTGAAATAATAACACATTAGTAAAACTTTTCTTAAACAAACCAAAAAAAATCATCATGGAGGGATTTTTATTTGCAGTATTTCCTAAATTTATCTGACTAGCATTGGTGGAGGAGAAGGAGGGTATATGAAGGGACTTGCATTCCATGGTTTCATATTTCAAAAGATGCTGCTTCACAGTCATTGTCCTTACCTCCTTGTCCTAGTAAACATATTGCCAAGTACACATTTAATTAAATGCGATCTCAACTCATAATACCTAATCGACTACCTATTTAATTCATCATATGGATTTAAGCTACATTAGGTTAACTTTATAAATACCATTTTTAGACATTTTGGTCTATTTATATGAAAGCTGACATCATTTTTTATTTCTCTCTTGATAAATTTAGTTCACAGATTATTTTCATCATTTTTAAAATGTAAGTATTAATTTTAAGACAGTTCAAATAGAGATAATATAATATTATATAATACATAGAAAATTCTGATTCCCAATTAGAATTATATATTGAAAATTTTTACAAGGAAACACATTAAAAAGATGTGATTGTTCATTTTAAGAACTATATTTATTTACTAAATGCCTTACTGGATCATATTAACAGCAGTTTTAACTTTTCAGCCTTATTTCAAAACTCAAAACCATTTATTTTTTATAGGAGCACTGAGAGAACTGCAATGAAATCACACCATTAAAACCAAGACCCAATAATAAATTCTGAAGTGCTTAATTTGTCAAATAAAAGCAGTCATTTAACCTATAAAAACATAACTAAACAAAGATGAATTAACTTAGTTGTGAAGAAGTTTCTTGGGGGCAGGAAAGTGATTATGATGTTAAGTCAGCATTTCAATTATAAATGTTTTATGGGAATCCTCCACAAAACAATAAAATATAAGTCATCCTCAAGACAAATGTGCAATTTTTAAAATGCTAATATAGCACCTTCTACTTAGTCGAAAAAATTGTTCCCTAGGGCAAGTTTTTTTTTTTTTTTTTCTTTTCCAATGCCAGGTTGGTGCTTGAAAAAGGAAGAAAAAAAAGTAAAAGCTAACTGGTTTTAATCCCATATTCTCCACCATTTACAAACCCATGTGTCCTTGACATTTTAACTAATCTCTAAAAATTTTAGTTTCTGATTTTTAAATCCAGGAGGACTAATGGCACGTATCCCAGAGGGTGTTTCGGAGGTTTAAATGAGATAATCTAGGAAAAGGCCTTTAGAAAATCCTCTTATTACGTTTCTCAAAAAATGTTCACTGGGGAAAGATTGGGCATATACATTGCAGTTTGAAATTAATTTTAATTGTTTATACCTTTGACTTAAAAATTATGTTTATGAAGAGAGATCAATTTTTAAAAAGGAATTGAATAACTCTTTATGTTATTGAAGATGAAACTTAGATTTTTTGTTTTTTTGGCCAGATATCAGATTTTGTTTGAAATTAGGAAGTTGCAAACCAAAAAGAAAGTTTTATTTATGTTAACTGTGAAATTTTTGGAAGAACATATTCAAGTATTTTTACTAAGCTTATTTTTTTGGAGGTATAGATTTGTCTTGAACTGTTTAACTGTTATAGAGTGAAGAGAATTTTAACATTCATGTCAAAGGGAGTACTTGATTAAGTTGAAGCTAGAAAGATTAGTTTAAAAAACAATCATTCTCATCTTACATTTTCCATTTTTTGTTGAATATATCCCATACCCGTACTGCTTATTTCATGTTTATTATATATTTTTTTTAATTTAAAAAATAATATAAGCAATGTCACTAAGTGAAACAAAAAAGATTTTAATAAAAATTAACTGCAGGGGTGCCTGGGTGGCTCAGTTGGTTAAGCATCTGCCTTCGGCTCAGGTCATGATCCCAGGATCCTGGGATCGAAGAACCCCTCCCATATTTTCCCTCTCTCTCTCTCTAACAAATAAATAAAATCCTTAAAGAACATAAAATAAATAAAAATTAACTGTGAATGTTTAAATATATATTGTATCAATAACTGACATTTTTCAAAAGAGAAAACTATGTGAATTTTCCATACTAACAATATCATGTTTATGCTGATTGCATATTTATTTAAAGTGAACGTAGTTAGATAACACTAATTTTGAATTGTTTAATACCTTTCTACTTCAGTTAGCCAGCAAGCTGGTCAGGAAGGAACCCAGTAATTACTTTTGTTTTTGTTTTTTGCCATACAAAGGATTATTCTGAAACCCATTTTTAAAAACTTTCAATATTTTTAAGTATATTTGAAATTTTCTATACAGAAGAGAGGAGTATATTTTAATATGTTGACAGAATGCATCATCAAATTTTTACTTGTGTTCTTTCTTTTTTTTTAAGTAACTTGATACAACTATAATTTTAATGGAATTTTTTTCCTAAAATGTTGGTATTTTAATAATTGCTTTTTTCAAATTGTACTTCAAATACTTGCTACTATAGCCATTCACACCGGTGTCATTTAGTGGACGGTGATAGATGTCATGCATATTAGGCTTTTATGTGTATGTCCAAAATTCAAAAGATCATCTAGGTTCTTTCAGCTCTCTATTTAGTGAAGCAGGCCCATTTTCCTTATCAGAAACAAGCATGTTTTTATAACCACATTTCTTTGAAGCCACAAAATATCCCAGGGAGAAACAACTTACATAATTTAGTTATAATGTCCTGTTTCTTTTATTCAATCATAATATAATGTGGTTCAAAACTTACTTTCAATATCAGATCGATGGTTTCCCTTAGTACTTAGCTATGTTTCAGAACTGAAGATGTTTACTAATTTTAATAGACTGAAAATGTTAAAAGTCTTCATTGCCTACTGCTTTTTAAATCTGTATTTTTAAATTCTTCAGTATAACCTTATCTATACTGAATCTCTGACTCAGAAGCAAAAACAAATAAAAGGTCAATACCGCCATTTGCCCTTAAGCAATGGCCAGTCCTTCAATAAGCAATGGATAAATAAAACAAGTGTCCCCAGAATACTGTAGTTCAGATGAGATCTTTGCCGATGTGAGAAAATGTATAGAAATACAAAGTTTAATTCATTGAAATTCTTGTGCCTTAAAAAGTCTGTCTTTGAGGCTGTCATCATAAACAGCCTGGTTCAAATTCTTTGCACATTTGGAAATCTCTTAGAAATTAAGATCTGACCCCTCATAGAGGCCTACATGTTCAGTACTCCTCTGAGACTCTTTAAAAAAAAACCAGTTCGAGGGTGCCCAGTTGGCTCAATGGGAAGTGCACATGACTCCAGGTTGTGAGTTCAAGCCCCACATTGGGTGTAGAGATTCCTTAAATAAATAAAAATTTTTTTAAAAAGTCAATTCATATTTTTATACTGTGTGTGTGAGAGAGAGAAAGAGGGAGAAAGGGAGACGAGAGTCTCTATTTTCTCTTCTTAGAACTGCTATTCTATTTTCCCCAGTACTCTTTCTCTGCTTGAGAAATTCTTACTTATCTTTCACAGCTCATTTCTAAGGTTACTTCCCTCTGGAGCTCCTTCCTCACCTTCCTCATGGATATTTAGTCTCCTGCCATAGTTTTCTTTGCATGTTTTTGGAACGACGGTATCATTTAACACATTGAATAGTAATGATCTGTTTTATGGGCCTGTTTCCCACTCATGCTCCCGAAGTCTGCTTGCCCTAAAAATATGGATTACACTTTGCACTTCACTCTCATATCCATACCATTTAATACAGAGCCCCATGCACAATTCGCACTCAAACTATATCTGCTGCAGAGGAAAGCAAGTATTCATAGATTCTGTGATGCTTAGTTTCTACTAGTTTTATTTTAAGTGGAATCCTTCAAAGGGAATGTTTTCCAATCAGTTTGATGATATTCTCCACATCTTTTTGTTTTGTTTTGTTTTGTTTTATTGAAGACCTGCAGAAAAGGTCAACTGCAATGTAAATTGGGTCTTGTTCCTAACAGCATCAGAAATCAAACTCTTCACTCTCTGACAGTTAATGGGGCAAGGAAGAATTCTTAATGAGCGTCTTAACTAATATACAACTCAAAGGACAAAAAGAAGTATAAATACGCCAAATATTTATATATCATGATTTTTAACAAAATAGTATAGACAATGGATGTAATCAGATTAATTCATAAATATGAATACTTCGGAGGAATAAATGCTATGTAGTGTTAATTAAGTGGCAATGAATATTTTAAAAAATGACTCATGTTTGTGAGTAGTTATACTGTTTTTCCTCTCATGGTCCTTTACACTCAGCCACTTGTATGACCTTTCATCCATATATACTAACATGAAGCATCAGGTTTGATCACTGTCAATGCTCCATTATCTTCCATAATCTCATAGAGCAATATATCATAGCATTCCTAAAGAATTCCTACCTGGAGAGGCGCCTGGGTCACTCAGTCTGCCTTCAGCTCAGGTCATGATCTTAGGGTCCTGGAATCAAGCCCTGCATCAAGCTCCCTGCTCAGCGGGAAGTCTGCTTCTCTCTCTCCTTCTGCCTGCCTCTCCCCCCACTCACAGCTCTCTCTCTCTTATAAATAAATAAAATCTTTAAAAAAAGAAAAAAAAAGAATTCCCACCTGGGTTTTGTCGGGGAGCAAGAATTCCTGTCACCTTCAAGTCCTTCTAGCCAGACTAAGAATCAGATTGACATGAGACAGATTAACAGGAGAAAATCAAATTTAATTGCATATGCACAGGGAACCCACACAGACATTCCAAAGACAGTCAAGCAAAATGAGGTACATATGTCATCCTGAACTAAGGAAAAGGAGGGTAGTGGTCTGGGGCTTCAAAGGAAGGAATGCAATCCTCAGGAAGAATGAAAAAGAGTAAATGGTAAGCAGACAAATGTGTGTTGGGTCACTCAGAAACAATGGGATAAAGACAGGAGTTCCATCAAACAGGCCTTGCTAGGTTCCTCCCTGTGTACCATACATAGTTAATATCACAATGTAGTTATCTATGGTGATAGCTCTCTTCCTGGAGCGATTTTCTATCTAAATTATTTTTAGGCAGTTGACAGCAAGGTAAAGAGCTTTTCCTGAATCTGCTACGTTTTGATTATTTGTTAACTCAAAAGAATCTTCATGCCAGAGTCTTGGAGCAGCCTGCCATTTACTCCCCACCCCAGTATCAAGTCTTAAGATGGCAAGATGGATGGAGAATAGAAGGATCTGGTAACAGGTGTATAATTTGGGATCAGCTTTAAATTTGGGAGCTTTTAATTTGTTTCTTTCTTTTATTTGGTGTTGCTATACTGTTGGATAAATAACATTTGTGTTAATTCCAATACATGACAACTTCTCAGTCAAGTCAGTCACCTCCGTGACTCTAATCAAAAGAGAAATTAGGTTTCTGTAACTGATGTATACAAAAGGTCCCTCAATCTCCCCCCTTTACCCCCTGAGAAGTGAATGGCCTCAAATCCCTTTTTTTTTCCCTCAAAATTTGAAACTGCCCCAAATTTTATGGATGTGCTAACAGCTTTATAATCGCAATTCTACAGCATGTATAATATCTCGTGTCAGCAATAACACAGCAGATAAGATCACAGCTCCTTTTAATTTTACTAGCTGCTTGTTTCTTGGTCTAATGCTTCTCAAGTTTGTATCATCAGCAAAGTAAATGTGTTTACAACTGGTACATTCTAATATTAATTAAATTATAGAGAGCAGATCATTTAGCATAGGAAGCATGAACATTATTTAGTGTTTCTTTAGCCCAATATAATGTCTTATGGATTCAGTTTAAAATTTATTTTATTGGACAATTTCATTCACTCCAAGAGACTTACTAGTGATAGTGCAGTGTGGAATTTTAACCTAAAATATATAATACATTTGGTTGAATTAATCTCTGTTATCAATCTGATGACACTTTATATATACAATAATCCAATATTACGAGAAATTATAGTATAACACTATTAATGTGATAGTGATTTACTGTTCATCTGTACTATGCTTTGAGATTTGGGAGCAATTTTTACTCTGGAACTTTCATGAGATTCACTTTAGTAAGTGCATTATTGAACAATATTTATCAAGGGCCCACCCAACAGAGCACTGTACTTGGTGAAAAAATAGTGCTCAATAATATAGAAGTTCCAGAAATGAGTCAGTAGAATCAGATAAGAACAGAAAAAAAAAAAAACCACAGACTAGTTTACTTTGTTTGATGAGTTTACAATCTGCGGAACAAAGGAAAATACTGTACGAGTAAATGAAAATTATTTTCTCCATTTATAAAAAGCAACAAAATTATCTTCATCTTCCTTGTTTTTTAAAGAGTATTTCTTTGGAGATAGCATGAATCTGAGTTTTCTAATTTTTTTAATAATTTTTATTTTGTTATATTAGTCACCATACAGCACATCCCCAGTTTTTGATGCAATGTTCCATGATTCATTATTTGCATATAACACCCAGTGCTCCATAAAATATGTGCCCTCCTTAACACCCATCATTGGCCTATCCCAATCCCCCACCCCCTCCCCTCTGAAGCCCTCAGTGTGTTTCCCAGAGTTCACAGTCCAATTTTTGGAATAGAAATAAATCTCTCTAGGGGGTTTGTCTCCAATTTTTACAAGGATATCTAGATAATCTAGAGGTTATCTCAAATAACCTTAGGTTTATAAAAACCTATATTTGGAATTAACTCAGGGGTCTTCCAGATTTACAGATTATTGTCACAAGGGGGAGCCCCTTTTGTTTGTCAAAAATAAGGAAATTACTGTTCTTTCTATTGCTTTTCCGTGTAAAATGTGTGACATTTTGCCCTAACTTTGTTGTCACTTTTATGCTAACTTATAGGCATACAAATTTGTTAATACTAACCCAGTAATAAATTATGTTTCTTTGTCTTTCATATTGGGCTAGAAGGGTCTTCTGCTAGCAGTACTGTTTTATGTAGCATACACACTCGCACACGTATGCACACGTACATGCATAGGAGGACATAATGAGAGCAAATTTTAAATCTAAATATTATGAAACTGCATGTGTATTTGTTAAAGGAACACAGATTCAGTGTACATTGAATCAAATCTGCAGTTCCCAAATAGGGTGCCCTGAGATGAAAGTTAAAGAATTCCCATAGCCAAATTATTTGGGGGAAAACCACTTGTTTGCTTCCTTCTCTTTTAATTTTTATAATCTGTATTAGCATATTTTGCTTTTGCAATAACAAAAAATATTTGTTCATTTTTATATTTATAATTATATGTACCTACTGACATTTCTTGAACATATCACTAATGTACACCTACATATAACTTCCTTTGGAGTACTCTGTGTGAGAAGTTGATCTTGCTATAGTAAATGAAGGAAGACAGATGACTGCAGGGAAACTTTGGAGAGTCTGAATATTGAAAAGTATGATGATAGTAAATGGATGGAACAGGAACCGCACACAGACATAAAACTCACTCCATGGTTGGGAGGGTACAACAAAAAATATGTGAGCCTAGGGGTGCCTGAGTGGTTCAGTTGGTTGAGCAACCAACTCTTGACTTCGGCTCAGGTCATGATGTCAGGGTGGTGAGATCAAGCTTAGTGTGGACTGTGTGCTGAGCAAGGAGCCTGCTTAGGATTCTCTCTCTCCTCTTGCCCCTCCCCCATCCCTCACTGCCACTCATGCACACCTGCTCTCCTTTCTTTCTCTCGTAAAAAAAAAAAAAGTATGAGCCTATATACACGGTGGATATTATATTTATTATATCATATCATATTATGTTGTATATTATAACAAAGAAACTCATCTGTAAGAAAATCAAGATAAAATAACCAGTGAGGAAAAAAAATAGGAAGAAGAAAATTCCAAGGGGAAAAAAGTAATCAGAGTAAGTTGTAAGTTGAAGATTGTAAGAGAAAAAGTAATAAAGGGGAATTTCAAATTTATCAGCACTGCCGGTAAAAATGTCACCAGAAACTCAAAAAGAGAAATTCTATAATTTTAGATAATAGTCATATATAATACATTTTATTAACAAGTCTATGTTAGCATGGTATTATTTTTTCAATTATAGTCTAATTGAATATAATAATTAAGCAAAAATGAAAACCATAGAGAACTACGGACTCATGCATTTAATCTACAAGGAAGTAAAAATTTATTAAGAGACCTCATTTTTTTAATTGTAGTAAGAACATTTAACTGGAGTACTGCACCCTTAGCAATTTTTTAAGTGAAAAATGTAACACACCCACAATACTGAGCAATAGAGGCACAGGGTTGTATAGCATATCTTTAGATCTTAGTTATCTTATAAATCTGAAACTTTATACCCTTGAACAGTGACCTATAATTTTCCCTCCCCTGACAACCATTATTCTACTTTCTGTTTGTATGGGTTTGACTACTTTAAATACCTCATATAAATAAAATCACGAAGTATTTGTCCTGCAACTGTCTTATCTTATCCTGTCTTAGCATTATGTCCTCAAGCTTCATTCATGCTTTCACATGCAGAATTTTTTTCATTTTTTAAAGCTGAAAATTTCTCCATTATATGTATATACCACATTTTTTATTCATTATTCTATGAGTGAATATTTCTATATCTTATCTATTGCAAATAGTGCTGCAATGAACATGAGAATGTAGATATCTCTTTGAGATTCTAATTTCAGTATTTTGGATATGTAGCCCAAAGTGGGATGGCTGAATGCATGTTAGCTCTATATGAAGTTTTCTTTTGAGGAGTACGCATACTGTTTTTGATAGCAGTTGTGCCAGTTTACGTTCCTACTAACAATATACAAGGATTCCAATTTCTCCACATCTTTGCCAAGATTATTCCTTTTTTTTATAGTAACCATCCTAATAAGTGCACGGTAATATGTTTCATAGTGGTTTTGATTTGCATTTCTCTGACGATTAGTGATATTGACCATCTTTTCATATATCTATTTACCTGTTAACAAATTGTATGTCTTCTTTGGAAAAATATCTATTCGATTTCTTTGTGCATTTATAGATAGGATTGTCTGAGACACACAGATGGCCAACAGGCTCATAAAAACATGATCAACATCACTATCAGGGAAATGCAAATCAAAACCATAATGAGATAGGACCTTATGCTTGTCAGAATGGCCAGAATCAAAAAGCCAATATATAATAAGTGTTGGTGAGAATGTGGGAAAAAAGGAACCCTCATGCATTTGGTGAGAATGTAAATTGGTACTGTAGAAAATAGTAGGGAGGTTCCTCAAAAAAATTAAAAATAGAAATATCATATGATCCAATTATTCCACTAGTGGGTATTTACCCAAAGGGGGGGGACACCAATTCAAAAATGTATATGTACCTCTATGTTTATTGTAGCATTATTTAGAATAGGCAAGATATAGAAGCAACTCAAGTGTCCATCAATAGATGAATAAAATAAAGAATATGTGGCATACATATATAAAATGGAATATTACTCAACCATCCAGAAGGATGAGATCTGCCATTTGTGACAACATGAAGGACCTAGTGGCTATTACTCTAAGTGAAATAAATCAGAGAAAGACAAATACCATATTATTTCACTTATATATGAAATCTAAAAAATAAAATAAATGAATAAACAAACAAAAAGCAGAATCAGATCAATAAATACAGAGAATAAAATGATGGTTGCCACATGGAAGAGGTAGTAGGCAATGGGAAAATGGGGTGAAGGAGAGTGGGAGATACAGGCTTCCAGTCATGGAATGAATAAGTTGTGAAGATAAAAGGTACAGCACAGGGGATATAGTCAATGGTATTGTAATAGCCCTGTACAGTGACTATACTGTAGTGAGCACAAAATAATGTATAGAGTTGTTGAATCACTATGTTATATACCTGAAATTAACGTAACATTGTGTATCAACTGTAATAAAAAATAATAATAAAGTACTTTTTAGAACAGAAAAAAATAGTGTGGTTTGCTTATTTTTTGCTATTTTTACGAGCTCTTTATATATTTTAGATTAAAATATATGATATATGGTTTGCAATTTTTTTTCCCATTCTATACATTGCATTTCCACTCAGTTGATTATTTTCTTTGTTGCGTAAAAGCTTTTTAGTTAAACATAGTCTCTCTATTTTTGCTTTGGTTATTTGTACTTTTAGTGTCATGTAGAAGAGACCATCGCCAAGATCTATGTCAAGAAACTTTACCTATATTTTCTTCTAAGAGTTTTACAACTTATGTCTTTAAATGTATAATTCATTTTTAATTGATATTTGTGTATGGTGTAAGATCAAGTTCTGCATGTGGAACGGCATCTGTTAAAGAGACCATCCTTACCCATTGTGTGTTTTTGCCCCTTTGTTGAAGATCAATTGACTCTTTATACACAGGTTTATTTCTGGGCTCACTATTCTATTCCATTGGACTTTCTGTCTTTTTTTCCCCCCATATCATGTTTTGGTTACTGTAGCTTTGTATTATATTTTGAAATCAGAAAGCATCATGCCTCTTCTTTCTTAAGTTTCTGGAGTCTTTTGTGGTTTCATATAAATTTTAAGATTTTTTTTTTCTCTCTCTGTAAAAAGTGTCATTGGGATTTTAGTAGGGATTACATTGAATGTGTTTATTTCTTTGAGTAGGTAAGATATTTTAACACTAGTAAATCTTTCAATCTATGAACATGGGCTGTCTTTCCATTTATCTGTGTCTACTTTAATTTCTGTCATTAATGTATTGTAGTTTTCAGCGTACAAGTCTTTTGCTTCCTTGGTTAAGTTTAAGAATAAGTGTGTTATTCTTTTTGATGGCTATTGTAAATGAGATTTTTAAAATTTTTTTTTTTAAAGTTTGTTAAGTATGCAAAAACGCCATTGATTCTTGTATGTTGATTTTATATCCTGCAACTTAATTGAATTTGCTAGGTTTAGAATGAATTTATCTCAACATAATAAAGTACATATATGAAAAGCCCACAGTTAACATCATACTCAATGGTAAAAATCTGATAATCTCTCTTGGCAGGTGATATGATATCATATATCAAAAATTCTAATGACTACACACACACATACACACACACAGTTAGAACTGATAGACTTCTTATTCTGAGTACTTTGCTTCTTTGCATGCTTATGTAACACAAATAGGGAGGTGGTTCGTATGATCACAAATTGGAATCATAAATCCCATTACAAATGGAGTGTGGATCAGTGAGTCCAAAGAACAGACAGGGCATAATTATTAGACTGGCTGCTATAATAAAGATCTCCAATTGTAAAGATCTCTATGGTTTCTATTATATTCATGGTTGCTTCCAAAACAAATGAAATGTAAAGTAGGTCAATACAGGATTTTAAAAAAATTAAATAGAGCATAGAAAATTAGAGAACATCAATATATTTAATTGTCATTTTTACCTTTTATTTTTTTAAAAGTGTTTCACTCATTAAAAACAAATAACATTTAACATGATTGTTTATAAAAGATTATTTGCTTCTCAATATTGCCCAAGAAATAATTTCCAAAATCAAATATATATGCACAAATAAATATCTCAGAAGAATTTGTAATTTAAATCGACATTTAATTTGTAGTCAGTAAATTTTCAAAATTATGTTTTATAAAAATGTAACTATAGTATTTAAAATAATTGAAATTCACATAAACATATATTACTCTATTAAATATTAGTATATATCTTTGTTCTTTGTTTTATCATATGTTCTTAATTTTTGTAAGTATGAAATCAGATATTAGTCAAAAATATTTGTTATTTGAATGAATCAAAGTAGCAGTATTACAGCACTTTTAATGCTTTCAATCAACCAATCTACATTCAATAAAGATTGAACGTTTTCACACTGCCCAGGTGGCTCAGTAAGGTTAAGCATTGGATTCTTGATTTTGGCTCAGGTCAGGATCTCAGGGTTGTGAGATTCTGCCCAGTGTTGGGTTCTGAGCTGTGTGTGTGTGTGTGTGTGTGTGTGTGTGTGTGTGAACGTGCATGGGCACACATGAACTCTCTCTCCCTCTCTAAAAAAAGATAATAATAATTGAATGTTTTCAATTACATAAAAGGTAAATGCTATTATATTTAAAAGCTTATTGGTTAGTAGTAAAATCAGTTTTATAATCTGGTTTTAAAATAATTGCTTACTAATGGGTGTCATTATTCATTGGTGAAGAGTACTTGGAGCAAAGTTTTATTATTATTATTATTATTATTATTATTTTCAATTGGAGCAAAGTTTAAAAACAGGTGAACTTTTAGTTCAGTTTCCATACCCACTCATTTTGTAATTTACTCCTTTGCCCCTTTTTCATACCCAGCTCACCAAATACTTTCATGCTGCTCTTTTTTTTTTAAAGATTTATTTATTTATTTATTTATTTATTTATTTATTTATTTATTTATTAGACAGAGAGAGATAGCCAGCGAGAGAGGGAACAAAAGCAGGGGGAGTGGGAGAGGAAGAAGGCAGGCTCCCAGCAGAGGAGCCTGATGTGGGGCTTGATCCCAGAACACCAGGATCACGCCCTGAGCTGAAGGCAGCCGCTTAATGACTGCACCACCCAGGTGCCCCTTTCATGCTGCTCTTAATGATTACTGTCAGCAAACCAATTCATTCCACCTTGAGTTGCCATTTATTCTTTTATTCTTCTCAAGATTATTTCTACTTTAAAACCTGCCCCCCCCAGAAAAAATAAATAAAAACAAAAATTAAATAAAACCTGCCCAGCAGAGGGGTTACACAAGATATTTTAAGAGTGGGAAAGAGAAACATCTAAATCTTAAATTGAAGATACCAAAAATAGGCTATTGAAAAAGAACTTTGGAGATAGATAGATCTCAAGATTTCTAGTTCCTTTTAGATTAGTGGATACATGCAGAGTGCCACCAAATCTTCCAGGATTTATAATAGCCTCTTTTTTGTATCTGGGGAAAAAAAAAAAAAAAAAGGAGACCACAGTCAAAGCAACCACCTTTTTAAAAAGTGGCCTAATCCTTATGTTGAAGTGTTTAGGAAGTTCCGACCTGCTTGAAATTTCGTTTCACAGTAGATATGCACCATTGACCTTGATTATCTCTTCTGAAATTCTTTGATTGGAATTACACCTCAGGGCTAAACCATGAATACATACACCCACTTAGTTGTTAACAGCCTCCAAAAACAAACAAATAAACAAAGCTACAATCTGCTTGCTCATAGTACAGGAATTGTGCCAGAACTTTACTAAATAATTCTGACTAGTGAGGATATGAACACAAATATTCCTCAAACAACATCTCTTTATAAATGCCCTTAAGACTAATTCACATCTAGAAGATAGTCTTATTGTGGACTGCTTAATTAGAAATCTAATTTCTTCTTCATATTCATGTTTCTACATACAAGTCATAGTAATGGTCAAACGCAATTAATGTAAACTGTACTGTAGAGACCCTCATTAAATACTTGAATAACATGTGCAATTTTTTTTTTAAGAGAATGAGGTCAGAATGATTAAAAGAACAAGTAGAAATTCATTGTCTGAGCTAATATCATTATTTTTAGGATAAAAGTTTAAAGTGCTATCTCAGAAAGTGGTCATTTGAGTGTGATACTAATTGCAGAAGACATTCCCTGCAGAGTTCTGGCAGAATGCTTAGTATTTCAGAAGACATTTAGCTTTGACTCAAACTTTGGGAGAAAAAAAATGGAATAGTTCTTTATTTTCTTAAATACGTTTCATAATTATGGTTATTATCTTAAGAATGATTTACTCTTATCACAGAACACATTTTTGTAGCAAATTGATTGATCTGAAGAGATGTTCTTTCAATCTTAATTCAACATGGCTTATTCATTGCTTGTGGAATATTTGAAGAATCAATTAAGGAGAATATTCAGATATTATATCTAAAGCCTAGCTTAGAATCATAGCATATTAAAAAACAGAAGAAATAAGGATTTAAGTATTTCAATTCTATAATTACACCGTATTATTTAGTATTGGAAAGGTAATAAATAAAATTAATGGCAATCTACCAAAACACACATAAATGAAACTCTCAATCTAAGTTCTGTGTAATAATAGTAAAATGCTCAGATGCTACAAACATCTTATTCACAATCCCACAGTCATGAATTGGACTCTCTCCTTAAAGTGTAGATAATGAAGGATAGTCAGAAGAAAGGCAGGCAGGGACAAGAGACCTCCTCCCTAAGAGGAAACCACCCTTAAAAGGATTTTACACCACGCTGAAAGGAGCCCTCCATCTTTCCCACATGAACAAGTACCTGATAGGCAGATGAGCACATGGACAAAAACCTGATTGAGTGACAGGCTCATGGAAGGTTAATCAGATTAAAGCAGCCCACCAAGAAGCCCATAAAAACCCCTAGGCTTAGAATCTCCAGTGGAAACCCTCTTGGGTCCCTGCCCCTTTGGGGAGCTTTGTACTATATTGCTCAATAAACTTTGCTTTGCTGCCCACCACGCTTGGTCTGGTTTACCTCTCCATTCTTTGAAGCTGTGCGACCAAGAACTGTGGGCACTAAAGGAAAAATTCTGCAACATAGACATAAGAAAGACTATATATAGTATTATCCATATTGTTGTCTTCAAATGAATTATACTCTGAATGGAGGATACATTTACAATTGCTGAAGAATTTTGAAGAGAGACTAAAAAATGATAGCATTTTGGGGGGGGGACAAGTTTTAAAGACTGAGGTTACATGTGAATTCAGGATTGCTCTTGTTTTATAAAAATATCAGAATGCAAGTGTTGGAGGTATATAATAGATGTTATTTTTCTCTCTTTTTTCTTAGAAGAGTTTTTTTAATTAAAAAAAAAAGTAGTAGATGCAATGCTTTGCTACTACACACCCAGTCACACACATACGTATTCATACACACTCATATGCGTGCATAACTTCTTCAAAATGTTAGTTTTGTTTTCTTTATAAAATGATCTGTAAGCTCATTTTACACTAATCTCAGTGTAAGCTTAAAATAAAATATATTGACTTTATATTCCCTAGCATATCACCTGGAGAAAGTTGATCAAACGAAGGAATAATAATATTGTATATACGTCTAGCAGCAGTCATACCAACAAATAAGGTTAGGCGAACATGATGCATTGTAAAGTTAAGCTTGCAATGAGAAAAATGTGTGCCTCCTTCCTCCTTCCCCATATAAATTATCCTCAATTTTGGAACTACAAAAATCACTCTTGCAACATTTCTCCAAAGTGGAAATTTCAGAGTCCCAGCAAATGAGAAAAAATATATATATACACACATATATATATATACATACACACACACATATATATATATATATTATTTATATATAAATATATTTAATATATATTATATATGTGTGTGTGTGTATATATATGGCCTGGCTTTTACCAGGACCCTGTTAGAATCCATATGACAAAATCAATTCCATATGTACAAGTCCATATAACTAAATCAAACCATGAACTGGTTGCAGACCAGGGAGTTTCCTTGACAGCTCTCCTTGTTTAAAAGAAATAATCCCAAAATATTTATATTGCTTATTAGTGTCACAAAGTTTGTTACAAGTTTGTAAGTGAGAGATCAATCATGGGAAGACTTTTACTTTTGGGTATTTGAGAATTTCTGTAAATTTCAACCAATAATTATTAGATAGCATTTTTTCTCATGTTGTGTTGTACCTTATTTCTGGTTTCCAGTCTGTGATGGTGCTACAGAGGCCCAACATGAAGGAAGTCCATGTCCTTGAATACGTTAAACTTTGGTATATTTCAAAATGTAGAATTTTCCTAGGGTAGAGTGAGTCAGAACCTGGTGTCTTAACTATTGTTAGGACTGGCAGCTTGAAATGAGCATTTTTTCATTAAAGCAATCAGAAATAGGTCAAAATGGGTCTTCTTGTTTACCTCAAAATAAATCTAGAGACCACACACACACACACACTCATGAATATTCAACCTCCTTTACCTCTAGGTGACCCATACTTACCATTAGTTTCAAGTCATTAAGAAAAGTAAAGTAAATAATACTATTTGTGACTTTAAGTCCTCATCACAGGTGTCTGTGATGTCCATTCTAAAATAACTTAAATTTTATATGTATGCAAAAATGTGTGTGCATATATATATTCTATATCTATATTATATATCTACTAATTTTATATGTATGTATATACTTTATCTATTTTCATTTATGATTCACTAGGTTTGATGATGAATGTATGGGAGAAACAGGGAAGCACAAATTGAATGATTAATCTTACATCTTGTATCTTTAAGCCAGTTAGAGACAATCCTCTCTAGCTGTGTTTGTAAAGGAAGGTAATTGGTTTAGATTTTATTTAGTCTCCAATTCAAAAACCTCTTTCACTTTCTACTCAGTAGTGAAATGATATTTTTCTTTCCTTTGATTATGTTCTTTCCTAGCTGGAGCAGAGATAAATCCCACATCCTCTTAAGAACTGACTAATTCTTCCCGAATTGTATCACCCCTTTAATGATCAGATCTTTTGCTAGCCTATATGGAAATGTTAACCTCAAAATTGGACATTTTGAAATGGCTGCATCACAGAGAGTGACCTTGCAATGCAGATATTATCTTAAATTATTTATGCATGTGTTCTGGGCAACTAGTTAGCCCATTTTGCGTTAAAGTAAAATATATTAATGTTAATGGTGGCACAATGTCTCAATTTTATCCATTTTGCCTCCCCTACAATAAAGCAATGGATTGTGGTTTTTAGAGTACGTTAACTTCATAAAAGATATATAAAGTCAGTATCACAGAGAAGTAGAGAGACAACTGGCAAGGGGCATTAGATATAACAGTTCAACCACCTCATTTTTTTTTTTCTGGTAGATACTAAATTTCAAAAAAAATTGAGAAAAGAAGAACTATTAAATATTTATTGACATTCCATCTGTCTCAAATGGTTTAAGGGCAAATCTGGTTGAATTTTAAATTTAACAAAATTACTCTTCAATGTATCTTCAACATTGTGAGTTTCCAGGATAGGAACAAATGCAAATAATGTCAAGTTCTCAAGTTACAGAAACTTAACTTCTTCATGAAAATTATTTAAAATGATTACTATTACAAACATATATAAAACTATTAGTGAAGGAATAGAATTAAACTTCATCTTCATATCGAATATTTGTTGTTTCTAAGTTTCAGTTTGCTTAAGCATTCTCTTTATTTTTCTAATTAAAACCTACCCCCCTTTTATAATCAGTATAGGCAAACTCACACAGATTGGAATCATGTTATTGAGGAAATATTTTTATTTGCTCTTAAAAAATAAGCAAGTTGGGGTGTACTCATTTTACACTGAAGCATTTTTCAATTTATCAACATATTTTCAACTGCATTACAAGGCAGAGGATGAAGAATATCTTTGCAGAAAATAAAGAACATTCAGTATAGTAATTATATTACTCAATGACAGGGAAGTACAGGAACAGTGGAAAATGTATGATACTAGGAAGGTTGGTAATTGCTAGGGTATGCTGATTTCTGTATATTTATTTGCTCAGATGCACTGAGGAAAATATGATCTAGTTATCAAAAGGAAGGCTCTACATTTTAAAATGCTTTAAGTCAACATAACACATTTTATACATTCAGCCCTCACTTATTTTTCTCCCATTGTAACCGAGCTTCAAATTGGCATATTCACAGGGCATGCTCCAGAGAAGAAAAGATATTTTATTAACTTTATCAACTGAAATGATTTTTGTTCCTCAATCTCCTTTCTGATATACTACGAACCTAACATATTTAGACATCTTTTTTTTCTTTACCTCATTACGATTCTTTTGAAGTTGGATGCAGTTTCAATGTCCAAAAAAACTCATTAAAAAAATTTAATTTGCTTATTGTGTATTTTTGAGTAATTCATGATACTACTGCAGAAATGAAAACAAACAAACAAACAAACCCATCCTAAAACTGATATAGAGGGGCGCCTGGGTGGCACAGCGGTTAAGCGTCTGCCTTCGGCTCAGGGCATTATCCCGGCGTTATGGGATCGAGCCCCACATCAGGCTCCTCCGCTATGAGCCTGCTTCTTCCTCTCCCACTCCCCCTGCTTGTGTTCCCTCTCTTGCTGGCTGTCTCTATCCTGTCGAATAATTAAATAAAAAATCTTTAAAAAAATAAATAAAAAAATAAAACTGATATAGAATGTTAAGTGAGCCCAGGTAACCATAAAAACTTGAAACAATATATCCACATGCAAAAGAATGATTTTTTTGTGTGGTAATCTTTAAGAAGCAGATTTGATTTTATAGATTTTTCTCTGTTGTTTCGTGTTTTTTAGTTTATTGTCCTCTCTGATATTTATTATTTCATTTTTTCTCCTTGCCATTGGTTTTCTTTCTTCCTTTCTTTCTTTCTTTTTTTGTTTGTTTGTTTCTTTCTTTCCTTTTCTTTCTTTCTCTTTCTTTTTTAGTTTTTTAAGATGTAAGTTGAAGTCAAAGACCTATTTTCTTTCAAGATTATTTTATTTGGAGTCTTTAAGCTCCTATATCAATATGTTCATTTGTGTTGTGTGTTAGGAAGACAAAAAGAGATGCAGAATTATATAACTTTGCTGGTGAACTCCACCAAATATTTCATGAAGAAATAGTATAAATTCAGTGCAATTTCTTCTAAACAAATTGAAAAAAGAGGGTTTACTTCCTGATATGCTGTAGGAAGCTACCATTATTCTGATGCTAGAGTTAGACAAAGTCATTATAAGGAAAGAAAACCACAGACCAATGTCTTTCATGAAAAAGATGTAAATATTCTAAATAAAATTTAAGCTATCAAATCTAAAAATGTGTAGAGAGGATAATTCATCATGACCAAGTGGGCTTTATATTAAGAATGAAAGGGTGGTTTACACAGAAACAGACACACAAATTGAGGAGACAGAAGAATATGTCCCAAATGAAAGAACAGGACAAAATCACAGCAAGAGACCTAAGTGAAACAGAGGTAAGTAATATGCTAGATAGAGAATTTAAAGTAGTGATCATAGGACATGCATTGGACTTGTTCTCGAGTGGAGGACATCAGGGAGACCCTTAACATAGAGATAAAAAAAAGAATGAATCAGAGATAAAGAACACAATAAATGAAATTAAAAATACACTAGATGGAATGAATAGTAGACTGGACCACTTTATTAACAGATAACATGATCATCTATAACATAAAAGATGATGGAATACACTAAAATGTTATTAGAACTCATCAGTTTGTTTATCAAAGTTGCTGGACATAAGATTGATATACCAAAAAAAAAAATCACTTGAATGTTTTTCATCTTGCAATAAACAGTTGGAAATTGAATTAATAAAGTATTTCCATCTTAACATCATATCCAAAATGTAAAATACTTAGGGATAAATCCAAACTAAGATATATAAGACCTTTACATTGAATAGGGCAAAACGTTATGGAGAGAAGTTATAGGAGAATTAAATAAACTGAGAGACAAACCATGTTCAAAGTTTGGAAGATTCAATATAGTTAAGATGCAATTTTTCTGAAATAATCTAAAGATTCAGTGCATCCCAAATCAAAACGCACATGGGTATTTTTGGTAGAAGTTGACAAACTGATTGCAAAACTCCCATGAATATGCAAAGAATCTAGAATGGACAATATAACTTTGAAGGAGAACAAAGTTGAAAGAATAACAGTACCTAATTTCAAGACTTATAAAGCTACAGTTCCCCCAAAAGTGTGGTATTCATATCAAAATAGATGTGTGGATCAATGGAGTAGAATAAATATTCCAGAAATAGACCCACTCATATTTGGACAATAGATTTTTAATGAAGGTGTGGAAAGACCCGTAGTAAAGTCTAGTCTTTTCAGCAAATGATGCTGGAACAATTGGATATATGTATGCAAAACAAAAGCAAAAAACAACAAACAAACTTGGACTCTAATTTCCCCTTATCTGTAGAAATTATTTTAGAATTAATCTGAATCTTAAATTTCAGAACTAAAGCTATAAAACTTTTAGAAAAAGACCTAAGACAAAATATCCGTGACCTGAATTAGGAGGATATGTTCTAGATGTACCAATAAAAGCATGATTCTTAAAAGAAAAGCATGATAAAAGAATGAAAATATAAAGGAATGTGAGAAAAACTTATGAATCATAAGCTGATAAAGTAGATCTAGCCAAAATATGTTTCAAAACCAAATAAAATAAAACAACTAAATAAAAATGGGCAAATGGTTTTAACAGTTATCTCACCAAATATCACAGACAGATGCAAATTGGCAAAAGAAAATATGCTCTATGACACTATTTATTAGATAAATGCAAATGAAAAACACAATGAAATAACACAAACACCTTTTATAAAGCCAAACAGGAGAGACTGATAATGCCCTCTGTTGACAAGAATGTGGAGTTACTGGAACTCTAATACAGTGTTGGTGGGAATGTAAAATAGTACAACTGTAATTTGAGAGTTCTTAATAAGTTAAATATATACCAATCACAGGGTTGAAGCATTGCGCTCCTGGGTATTTGTGAAAGGGAAATTAAGGCATTGTCCATATGGAGGCTTGTATATAAATGTTAACAGCAACTTTATTTATAGTAACTCCAAAAACTGCAAACAAACCAGTGTTTATCAACAGGGAAATTGATAAACTGTGATATGTCCATGTAATAGAATACTACACGGAATTGAATAGAATAGCAATAAAAACACACTGACTATTGATATATGTAACAATGTTCGTGAATCACAAAATAATTGTCAAATGAATAAAGCCAGACAAAAGAGACTGAACAATGTATGATTCCACTTTATAAAGTTCTAGAAAATGCAAAGTAATCTACAGTGACAGAAAGTGAAGAAGCGGTAGCCTACAAATGAGGCAGGAAAGGTGAACAGCATGATAGAGTAATTATAAAGGTGCAAAGGAAACTTTTGGGGTCAATGGGTATATTCACTATCTTCACTGTGGTGATGGTTTTACTATTATATACAGGTGTCAAAATTTACCAAATTGCATAACTCAGTATTTATTATATGTTCATTATCAAATAGATGTTAAAATTCAATGTACATACTATTTACCTAGAGATTTGTTCAAGTACAGATTTGGACTCGGTAGGTCAGGGTTGGGGCCTGAGATTCAGTATTTCTGACAAGCTCCCAGGGGATACTAAAACTGCTAGTCTGAATGTTGTACTCTGAATAGCAGAACTGTATCTTAGTTCTTCCCAAACTATCTGGGTAAATGATCAGGTTTTTTTTTTTTTAACATTTTCAAATTCTTGTACACAGATATATAGAATAGATCACTATAAAAGTAAAATAAAAACAAAAACTATAAAAATATGGGTCCTTTTATTTCATTCAACAGACATAACGTACTTTGTCAAATTGCTATTAAAGTTTCTAATCACTTGCTCTAAATTTATGTAGTGAAGCTATGTAGTTTGTGGTTGGATACTGGTGCATAGATCACCCAGAGTATTGCTGCTCCACAGAGTACTCAGAATAATAGCAGCTGTAACATATTTTTTTCTGAAACGAATCTCCATTCACTGTAAGGTTAAACACCTTGTGATGGCACTGTATGTTTTATGTTTCATACTTTATGTGTTAGCAGTCAGGCATTCGTAGCTGGCTGATTCACAAAGCTAGAACTTGTCTTGCTAATCATTCATTACATCAATATATTTGTTGTGGTATTAACATCATGCAGTGCTGGGTTGTGATTTTTTCACTGTTATTTTCAAGAGAGAGAAAGATAGCATGAGCAGGAGGGACAGAGGGAGAGAGAGAATCTCAAGCGGAACACCTGCTGGGCATGGAGCTAGCCATGGGGCTCAATCCCAGGACTCTGAGATCGTGACCTGAGCTGAGACCAAGAGCCTGATGCTTAACCGACTGCACCACCCAGGAGCCCTAGCGTGTGATATTTAATGACTTTTTTTCAGCAACTATCTTCCAGTGATTGAATGGGACCAGAAAACTAATGGCAACGTATGACTATCCAAATGCATACTGGAAGGCAGCTGGATGCTACTTAGAGCAGTACAGCAGGTTTGTCTTGCCTAAATAAGTTAGACCCTAAGGTAACAGGGCAAGAGGGCATGGATGGTTCAGTGTGGATCCAACACTATTACTACAAGACAATGTATGACATATTCTCATTCTTATTGTGGCCTCTTAGTGTAAGAAAATAATCACTTAATTTTGGTCTTTGTGATTAATCACAAAGCACCAGGAAGCTGTGGTGTCGTATGCGCATGTAACTGATTTGCTGCCCCAAGTAGGGGTGGTATTCATTAGCAGAGACGCCTTGATAGTTGCAGAGAATAATTACTTGAAAAGCAAATAGTCACCGTCAGCATAGGCTTTTGACATTTTTAGATCCTATCAATTTAATGTTTTCTCTGATGCAAATGCTCCTATCCTACTTGTCTGTCTTCTTTATGATGCCCATTTTCAATTTTGCATGGTGATATTTTCCATCTTCTAGTTACTTTCAGTCTTTCTTTTAATAATAATAACTACCATCATTTTTCAGAGAATTACTACATTTCAGAAGCTGCTAAGTGCTTTAAGTATATTATCTCTGTGGTCTGGTATTATTTTTATTAAAAAAAAAAAAAACAATTTTCAGAGGCATTGCACAAACTGTCCTGGATCTCACTACAAGTAAAGGGAAGAACTGGGTTTCAAACGAGAATCTCTTTGATTCCAAAGCTTAACTGTTAGCTACAGTATTGCCTTAAAAATAATGCAGGATGTGTCATGAAAACAGAATAGATTTGCAAAGGACAACCTTACCATGATACTTTTCTCCTGCCTTAACTGATCAAAATATTTCCAACTCAATATAGAGAGAAGAGATGTCTAGTCTATAAAACATTAAATAGTGGGTATATATTTATAAAAATGACAAAGGAAACAGGTCCTTATATCTGGCAACCTATAGTCATTAGTTAGGCTTTTAAAATTTGAGTGAAAAAAGAAATGCACAGATTCCCTTTGGTGAATATATTCTATGGAAATATATAAAAGAATACGAGGTAGTACTTTCATATCACAGACACTGTGGACTGTATACCAAAACCAACAAGCACCCTAGGCTTTCTGAGGAGTTAGTTAGTGTCAGTTGGGGAAGCAAAGTGAGAAGAGATTCCGATTTTTTTTGTTCACACACCATTTACACTTTCCCCATAAGAGGATTTAACTGGGCAAGTTGCCTCCACTCAATCTGTGGTGACCTTACTGCGTAGGGTTAAATCTGTAATCCCTATTCTTTTACATGGTGGCCACTGACCCTAGCAAATTAATTCTTCATTTGCAATCAGTTACAGGTAGAGTAATAGTACTGATTTTATTTTTTTTTAAATGGTATAAGCAATGATTTCTAAGGATGAATTAACCATTTAGGCCAGTTCTTTGTTTGCTTGTTTATTTTTCCCCAGAGTGCTGTTATGTGACAGACAAGGACTCTGAAACTTCATGGACTATTTTTTTTTAATTAATTAATTAATTTTAAAGAGAGAGAGAGCACAAGTGGGAGAGGCAGGGGGAAAGGGAGAGGGAGAGAGAATCTCAAGTAGACTTGGTGCTGACCCTGTAGTCCTACGTGGGTCTTGATCTCACGACCCTGACATCACAACCTGAGTGGAAAGCAATATTAGGCTGCTCAACTGCATTACCCAGGTGCCCCTCACTGGTTTTTTCTGTAACCTATACCTGTATACAATGATATATCTCAGCTTTTAATTTAATAATAATAAAAACAGAAGGTACTCAGAGGCACCTGGGTGGCTCGGTTGGTTTTACCCTCCAACTCTTGATTTCAGCTCAGGTCATGGTCTCAGGGTCCCGAGATCAAGCTCTTTGTCAGGCTCAGCATGGAGTCTGCTTGAGAGTCTCTCTCTCCCTCTCCCTTCGTCCCTCCCCCCACTCTCACTTTCTCTCTCTAAAATAAATAAGTCTTCAAAAAAAAAAAAAGGAGGTACTCATTCTACTCCAGCCCCTATGCAAATCAGTTACCAGAAAAAAATTATGTAAAAATTGCATGTGTCTGATTTATAACATTTTCTACCTTGGTAATGAATAAATGATACTAAATGTCAAAAATGGTCAAATGGGAAGCAAAATGAGAAGAGATTAAGAGAGAATTATGAATATAGATATTCCATTTTTAATATTTGAGATATTAAATATATGTTATGAAATATAGTGGAGTATTTTTGGTTTCAATTTGATACAAACATCTCAATATAAAAAGTATAAAAGTTTCTATTATTTTCCTTCCAGACAAAATGTGGGTATCTTAATTCATTGTCTTTTGTACAAACACAGAAAGTATATTTTCCAGTTTCCTAGAATACTGAAGATCTGATCCTCAGGCAATGAGTATGGGAAATGTGTGTGTTCAAAGGAACTTGAGGTGGAAAAAGATGAACTGACACAAATAAAAAGGGTTTAAAGTTATGATTTCCCACATGTTCTAGAAATCACCCTTGATATTGATTCTATATCACAATATTTTTGAATTTTGCCTTGTCAGGAACACATCCTGAAATATATTCCATATCTATCCTTAACTACAACTTTGACTTTTTGTAATGCTGCCCCTTCTGCATTTCCTTACCTATGGAGTTGCTGCATTGTAAGCTGACCAACAGGAAAATAAAATAAGTCATTTTACTGCCATGATGTTTTTCCTTTTGTCACTTTATAAAGATAATAGGTCACTTTAAAAAGTCAAGAGGATGGAGAGAAAAGTCAATGATGTTCTTCAGCTGTTGTTCTTCAGAGTTATACATCATAAATATATTAATTTAATTGATTTACTGACAGTGTCTTGGGGGAAGAAGGGAAGTGCAGGAAGTCTTTTCTTTTTATATGAAGACAAATATAATGTAATTCATCAAACTTTGTCTTACTTCACAATACCAAGCCTTACAAAATGTGGGTAAATATATTATGTCATGAAACTGGCATTATATATTTATATTGAAAGTTATGTTATTAAATAACTCAAGAGCATACATGCTATTTCAGACAATTTTAGTTATTTTATTTTTTAAATTTACATTTAATTAATTAACATATAACGTATTATTGGTTTCAGGGGTACAGGTCTGCGATTCATCAGTCTTATGTAATGCCCAGTGCTCATTACAACACATACCCTCCCCAATGTCCATCACCCAGTTACCCCATCTCCTCATCCCCCTCCCCTCTGGCAACCCTCAGTTTTGTTTCAGACAATTTTAAATTCTTCCTTGGATTGAAATATTTAACAAAAATCCCATTTCAGAAATTGCATAGGACAGTTTGATTGATTAAATATCACTATGGCTACTTCTTACTCACACATATATATTCTTATTGCAATCATTTTGTAACATTAATGTTTAAAATCAAAGCACAATTTGATAAAATGTCTTATTAGTAACTTTGTAACTATTTCTATATTAAAGATTTGAAATGTGTAGTTATGGTTAAACAAATAGTATGTCTAATAATTAACAGCTAACAGCAAATGAAAGCTCTTCTGTTTATAAGTGGACTGAGAGGATGAATTGTGAAATGATGTATAACATTAGGAAATTAAAAGCACATATTGTACACTTTGTAGTTCTGAAGGGTCACATTATTTTTCTACAACACAGTAGATGTTTCTGTGTGCACTAGATTTCCTTTCCACTAAAAACCTTCCTTTGTGAATCTGCATAACTAAAAATACCTTCTTTTTCACTGTTTTCTTCAGATTTTCATCTTTCTTTAACAAGTTACACTATTTAATCTAAATGACATAATAATTTTAAATATTTTGATTTTGAAATAAATGAAAACATACAGAATATAACCTACTCATCACATAAGTAGCCACAATTAGTGAACATAAATATGTATTATATTAGACTCAGATTTTTTGAATAAGTAGGAAAAAAAATAGACACTCCCTCCAATACTTTTCTTGTTCCATTTCCATCCCTTCCTTTCCAAATTTTATTGCTAATATATCTAATTATATGGAATATTTTGAAATATTTGTCTTTAAGCTTACATGAATTATTATTACATAATAGTATTATCTCATCTATCTTTAGATATTTGTATCCATATTGATATGGAGAGATTTCATTTACTCATTTTAATGGTTGGATTACAATTCATTTTATTAATATACCTCTCTTTACATATCTACATACCATCGGAAGTGCTTTTTTTTTTCATTTCCTTCTTTATAAAGAGGGATCCAATAAACAACCATATAAAAGTTTTCTAGTGCATATTTGTAAACATTCATGCAGGTGATATATCTAGAGTTATAAGCTTATCTACATATTAAAAACAGTTTTTAATTATTAAATTTGTATCCTTTATTATTTTTTTATTAATTTTTTATTTCTTTAAAACATTCAAAATTCTTTTATATATTCTCTGACACGCTGTACAATAGTTATATGAATTTACCCTCTCTTCAACAGTGTTTGAGAGTTTCCATTTTTCCAAAACCTTTCCAATCCATACTATGTGTTGTCTGTCATCTTTTATACTGTTAGCTTTAATGGGTATAAATTTGTATAACAACATATCTCCACCCCCATTTTTCTGATTACTAATATGATTGGACACCTTTTAATTTATTCATTTTTTTTCTTCCTATTTAGTTCATATCACCTGGCATTTGTCTATTGGGTGACTTGTTTTTCATGATTTATTGGAGTTCTTTTTAGTGATTTTGTTGGATATTCTCTCTATCTCATGTGAGACAACTACATTAAAACTCAGCTGCTTTTCTTTTAATAAAGATTAAAACGGAGTCTTCATTAAACACATCTCCAGTCTCTAGGTACTGCTTTTCCTGGTTTGATTCTAAAGAGATCCAGAAATATTAGTCTTGTACTTCACAAAGCTTTCAGCAAAATTTCATCAACATTTCCTGGATGTGCAGGAATGGATTAGTTCTTTATGCGCTAAATCTTTCCTCTACATCCTGTCTTTGTTCAGCTCTGTGGCTGTGGTAGGAGGCATCTGAGTTAAGAAGAGTTGTGGGAAGAAAATAGTTTAGAGGTTACCTAGAAAAAAATCTCCCTTACGGGGCAGAAGTAATTGATTCTATGTCAGTTGTTTAATGACACTATAAGACATGCACCCTACCAACAACCCAGCTGTTAACAGCTTGGAACTTTGCTACCTAGTGTTTTGATGTCCACTATGTGTGGACTACGTAAACTTTTTCTTCAGTGACATTTCCTACGTATTTTAAATGCTTTTGTGAATGCTTGAGTTTTACTGATGCAGAATCACTACTACTTTTAATAGAGAATTCTTCATGACCCACTTCCCTTAAATTACAGACCCAAAATGAATAAAAAAATATTTAATTTAATTATTGAAAGTGTGTAAAGGAAAAAAAAAAACAGTCCTGTGTGTTTCTCATTTACTATTTACACAGAGCACTGCTGGCATCTCTGGGGTTAAAGAAGGAATTATTCAGTGACACTTGTTAAAGATGGTAAGGTAGACTTTATTCAGGACTGTTGTGATAGGAATAGGAACCACTGCAATGAGATTTTAAACTGGGAAAAAGATTAGGTTCAAACCCAAGAGCAAATATAGCAAGTGGCTACATTTATAGCCAAGGGGCCGGGGAGGGGGTCAGTGAATGGAAAATTACGAAGAGGAAATATCAGTAGTAAGGGGGATTCTGCTAAACCAACCTAACAGGATTCTTGCTGAAGCCAGGCCTGAGGGATCGTGGAGGATGAGGAACCTTATCAGATATTAAGGGTGATCAGATATCGAGGGTAGGGGGTTCCTATTAAACTGACTTACTAGTATTCTTGCTAAAACTGGAATCTGCAAAGAAGTGTACAGATTGGCCTAGAAAAAGGTTCAAGAGCCTGACTAAAGTTTAGTCAAGCAAAGAATTTTTGTCATTGGTAAGCAATGTTCTTTTTGTTTGTTTGTTTGTTTTTCCCCACTCCAAGCAATATTCTGTGATACCAGCTGGGTGTCCTATAATTCAATTCAATTTTGACACTATCTACATGGAGTTAACATCAGATCTCACAAGTTAAGGGCTCAGTCCCACAAAAGTGCCCTCAATTTTCTCAATTTAACGTTTGATCTATTTCTCCTTTCCATCTTCTGAGGAATTTTCTTTGCTAAACAATATATTATAAATGTTAGGGCAATTTCACAAAAATTACTTTACCCATTGTGAAATAATAATAAATATTATTTCTTATTAATCTGAAGTCCCAGGTTATCACCGGTACTTCTGACCTACTGGCCATAAACCAGGGTTCTCACGAGCTCCTCCTTGGGTTCAATAATTTGTTAAAATGACTCACAGAACTGAGGGAAACACTTACTTGCATTTACCAGTTTATGATATAATAAAGTATATATTAAAGGATACAGATGAAAAGCCAGTTGAAGAGATACACGGGATAAGGTCTGATGGGGTCCTGAGTGCCAGAGCTTCTCTCTCTGTGGCGCTGGGGTCCATCATCTTCTCAGTATGTGTATGTGTTCACTAACCTGGAAGCTCCCCACACCTGATACTCCTGGAATTTTTACGGGGGCTTCATCATTTAGGTATGGTCAGTTAATTCCACTTCCAGGCCCTCTTCTATCTCTGGAGAATGGTGTTGGGGATGGGGTTAAAAGTCCCGAGAGTCTAATCATGGCTCGATCTTTCTGGTGACCAGACCCCATCCAGGAGCCACCCTGAGTCACCTCATTAAAACAAAAGGGTTCCTATACCCAAGAAATACCAAGAGATTCATGGGCTCAGACTCATATACTCCTATCACTCAGGAAATTACAAAGGTTTTACAGGCTCTGTGTTAAGAACTGGAGTCAAAGACTAAATGTTAGAACAAAAGACTTTTCTTACTACCCCTATTTTCAAGGGTTTTAGGAGATTTGTGTCAGGAGCAGAAGGCAGAGACATATATATGTATATATTTTACGTTTATATATATACATATGTGTGTGTGTATGTATACATATATGTGTGTAAAAGCAATTTTTGTAAAATTCCCCTAGTGTTTATAATATGTTGGCAAAGAAAATTCTGTATATGATAAAAGAAGGGGAACAGATCAAATGTTAAATTGACATAATATAGTTTTTCAGTTTTATCTGTTCTCTGACACATGTAATAATTTGGAAACTGTATTATAAGGTATTCTTTTAGAACATTTACTAAACAAATTATCTATTTGCCTGTGAAAAGAAAATGTAATAATGACTGTGGAGGTTACTATTTTGTTTCTTATGTGAAGGCTTTGCTTGAGAAGTTATGTACAGAGACTTTCATCCTCAGTGGTGTGTAGCCTTTCACCCCTCCAGGAGCCTCATCATCACCATCTCCTTCCTTGTGCCAGATCTCCTACAAAAGTCATGCTCCAACTGAATTTCAACTTGAGAATCAGTCAACCAAAACGTGACAATGTGGCTGCAGTGGTTTCAGACAAAAGAGATAAGATATTCTGCAGTGTGCTGTGTAGTCAAATCGGAGCCAAATGTTTCAGGGAGTTAAAAAGTCCATAACTAAAATGTTGAAAGGGATCTGTCCTCTAACTTCTGCTTAACCATCTCAAACTACGTGGTCATTTCACTATCCAGAGAGTTGTAGTATGGTTTATAGTGCACTCATTCCAGAGCTTTTCAGACGACTTTCCCATCATACTGTGGGGCATAAAATAGCTGAATGAACAGAGCATATACTATTTCTTCTTTTTTATAGAACAATTATATGGGTAAGCTTTCCAATAAAGGAGGAGGTGGAAGAGAACGTCACAGCCAGCATCCTTTTGGCAACAAGTGTGCATTAAACACTGCATACATCCAAATTTGATTTCAACTTTATTATACGAAGTTAAAGTGTTTCCAACTCATTATTATAACAATTATTCATTTATTCCTAAATCTTGAAATAGACTACTGAATCTTAAAACAGCGTTTGTTCTGCTCTTCCGTTGTGTTTTTCACTTACTGCATCACCGACTACATATTTTTCAGTAACTTTTTAGTAAGTGTTATTTCTCTAGGCTTAGATCTAGATAATCATGCATCCATCTTAAACCATCTACACATACTGAAAAAGATAAGCAAATATAATATCAGAATGGAAATTCATCATCTGCTTATTTAATAATTTCCATAGTTTAAACATTAAGTCTAAACATTTCCATGCTCTTTGCAATTGATCTTCAGAGCTTTTAGTTTAAAAAAGAAGAAAATTAATTTTTATAAAAGGGATTTTCCTCAGTAGAGACTGGGATATCTTCCTGTTTTATATCTGTATTACTGGATGCAAAAAAAAAAAACCAAACAAACATACAAACAAAACAACAAAATGATAACAGCAGGAAAATCCTAAGACAAGATCAGATTGTCCAAGCCTTAGCATAATCATTATTTTGAAAAGGTTTGCCTACCTTTCATGATTGGTTCAAGTGATTAATTTGTCAGTAAATTTATAAGTGCTACTAGGAAGGAAAGCTTGAAAATTAACATAAGAATACATGACATTTTTGTTTAAAGTATATAAGTTGACATTCATTTACAAACCTAATTGTGGGAGGCTACAGTGTCTGAATATACAGTTTGCTTAGGAAGGATTCTATTATCTTTCTTTCAAAACTTCAACAAATTAAATCTATGATTTCAAGGTACAATGTCTAGATTAATACTTAAATTACAGAGCAAATTAAATGCAGAATTTCTTTTTTTATTTTAAAATATTTATACTTATGCTCATTCATTTGATTTTTTGGTAACTCACTTTATCACATCTTGTAACAAATTCAAAACATTTTGTATAAAAAGCTCAATGTTCCTCCTTATAATTCATTAGTTTCAATGCTATAACAAGTGCAACTGGTATAAACAGGTTTGGCTATTCGTACAGCTGAATCTTGATAATCTTAAATTTAAGTCTTGAGGCCATATAAGTATATACACAAACAAGCAAACCAACCAACCAACCTGTGGGATTCTACTAGTTAAAAGTGTGGAACTTCCTGTAGGCACTGTCAGTATGTTTTGCACAGAGACTTTCAGATGTGTGATGATTTGAACCAAAGTTAATAATAATTCCTTGAGTATTATACTCAGAAAGTGTATTACTAGTCTCATGAGCGGTATTTTTCTCCCCGTCATCAACAATGAATGGAATTTGCATTTCTTGTTGGAACAATTTAAACATTTCAAATAGTGACTGAATTTAGGTAAATATTTTTCACTACATCAGCATCCCAGCAACGTTGCTCAAAAATGTTCTACTTTGTTTTAGAAAAATTAGAAGTCCCTGATTTTCTCTCAGCCATTGACACTGACTGGAATACTGGGGCCCCTAGTGAGCGGTTTCAAGAAGCCATGTTTGACACATTAGGGCCAAAAGACTCTGGGGGATTAGTTCTCTTGTCTTAAAGCCCAGAGTAACCAGGGTTACATTTTGAACCACTGACCTAGGGCTCACATAAACCTTTACACTGTCATGCTGTCATGAACTGCTCAACAACAGATTTCTCCACCGTTTGGAGAAGGGCTGGTGCTTCAGAACATGCTTCACATAAGTCTAGGAACAGTAAAGTGTCTCCTGAATCAAGTGTTTGGTAAAGGAAGATGTAAACTTTTTCTTTGAAAATTAAATTCTTTGAAAATCAATTTTCCCTATTATTTAATAGCCAATGGATAAAATGATGGTATATTACCAATAGTCAACATTTTATAGGTTGCTGGCCTGAGTTGTTCATGTTTATCTTCAACACAACACTCTCAAAGTACTTGCAGGGACACGAAGGGATTTCTTACACTTACTGTTGAAGAATTCTGGTCTATCATCACTGAATGTAAGTCCGGCTCGGCTAGGATACCCTCCTGGCTATTCAGCATCCATGGCTGCACCATAGCCTCTGGCCAGGCATCTGTATCCCAGTATATGCCCCCTGACAATTCTGAAGCTGTCACTTCCCAACAGAACTGGTTTTGGGGAAAGTCAGGGGAAAACCCCTCATTCCTGCTATTACAGTCTCTTAGCACTAAACATGCTATTTTTGCTCCAGTGTCTCACAAAAACGGTTGAAAAAAAAATCTTTCAATTTTTATGTATTGCTCTCTATCTCCATAGCATTAAAACATGAATCAACTCAGAGGCTGAACATGGAGACAATCCAAGTAACATACAGCATGTCATGCTGAGAATTGGCCCTTTATGAATGGATTGGGTTTAAAAGCAAAACGAGTGTCACAGAGCAAAAATTGGCACATCCCTTTTAAGACATCAGACCATGGATATTCCAGTCACATTGATAATAATGTCTCCAGTGTGAAGATAGATGCATCAGGCTCACTTATCCAGATGCCATTAAAATTTCACTTTCTTTCTTGCGACTTTTGTGTAAGACCATTTCAAAATAAAATGCTAAAAATTTAAATGTATATATCATCACATACTTGGCTATATGCTTATAAAGCAAGTTTTTAAATTATATTTGGCTTCACGTCGATCTACTTACAGAAGGCAGAGATTTTTATCTAAGTGTTCTAATTAAGCATATGCCAAATTTTCTGATTACACACTCTCAGAGGCATGGGGGCAAACCCTAGACTGTGCTAAATTGGCTAAAGATCACCATGAAAAGATTTTTGGGAGTCAACCAGTTTTTCTTTGTCAAATCTAATGTATTGATTCTATTAACGGAACTCTTCCACTTAAAACCTTCTAATAACAGGCTTCTTTCTCTCCTTTTAAATTATGAACTTTACATAGACCTACCCTACTGGAAATGTAGAAGTCCTACTGCCCATTTGCCTACTTCCTTCATAGGCTCACCCCCTATGTTTCCATTAACTGGTCCTCTACGTATGTGGGCCTGAGGAGGGCAAAGGCTCTGCCAATTGTCATTTGCCTTTGTAAAGGTTATCAGTGATTATGCTGCTCCCTACTTAAAAATTCCTGAAAGCATTCTCTTGGAAGTTTGGGCACGTAATTACACGGAGACTTTTTTCTCAGGTGATCCTGGGTCAAGATCCTACATTGTGCACATGGGTTCAAATGGATAGCAACATCTGTACCTGCCATTTAGTGCTTCCCCCACATCTGTCCAGTGAAGGTTCCTAAACTATTGGATCTGTTTCTAATTGCTGAAAACCCTGTTTTCCCTTTTCTCACTTGATTAATTACATCTTCTGGGAAAGAATCTAATTTCTATAAAAATTATATGAGTTCTAACGTCCTACATAAATGCAGGATTTTGAATACCATAAGAAAGCCATATTAAAAATACTTGGTCTTGATTTTATCCTAAACAAAACCTAAAAGATAAATGTCTGAAGACTCTAAGATAATTGCTACATTTGAAGTCAGGAGACCTACGTGCCAATTCTGCTCTTAATGAGCTATTTGATTCTAGAAAGTCACTTCAGCTCTCTAGAACTCAGTGAATTTATCTGAAATAAGGTTGGGTTGGATCAGTATTTTTCAAGTCAAATTGTATTTCAGTGTGGTAAATGTTTTAAGTTATAAAGGAGACCTTAGGAGACGTAGAGAAAAGAAATGGAGATAAAGGGAAAAACAATTTGCTTTGGTTAGTCCACAGACAATAGGCTGGACCATATGGTCTGCTCAGTCTTTTATATTTTATAAATTTGAATTCTGTGTCAGTACTGACCCATTATTAGCCTATTATTCTTGAAAATGACATGAAGGTTTATATTGATATATCCACATTCTCTCATAATGTCTTTTTTTTAGACAGAAGAAAGCCTTTGAGAAAGAGCTTTTGAAAACATCAGTAATAAAGTTTGTAGCTACATAACAGAATAAAGTTCACATTGGTTTCATATTCATGACCTTGTTCTCCTAAACAATGTGCCTTAGACAAATTGGTTAATAGAGAGCAAAACTCTATTATTTATATCATATTTCAGAGATGTTATTGAAAGTACATTTGTCACTCATCATTTTGTTCTCAGATTGTTAAAGGCACCACACATTGAACACATTTATTAAGATTTAACTACCATATATCAATATTTCCACAAGATATCATGGCACAGAAATACCAGTGATTTTGAGATGAGACTGAAACGAAGGCTTAGAATCACAAGTCAATGCAATATTTATGACAATTATAGTTGTCCCCACTGTATGTGTGTGTATATATATAATGTATAATTATATAATTGTATACATAATATTTTATATACACATAAACATTTCTCTCTCACTCTCTCTCAACTAATGTTTATTAGGTTGGGCTGTTAAAATCTAAGTATATTTATGCATGCTACTTGAGCTCACAGAAGCACTCTTAACTTCATGGGTGCTGATTTATAATCTCCTTAATTCACTGATCTTTTTCCAACTTTTCTATCTGTATTATAAAGATACAGTTGAAGAAGCAATATAAGCTGTAATTTTGCTCTCAAGAAGGTATATCTTGTCCAATTGTTATTGAAATTCTAATTGATTATTTCACTGTGTATGCAGTTCATTCTTAGTCAAAGAGACATTCATGGAAACATCCCCAAGGAATTACTGGCATCACAGTGTCACCAGGGAACTTCATTGATTGGAGCCTTTGCTAATTGGCAGTGGTGGGGATTTTGATTCTTGAACGAATCACTTTGAGTCTCTCTGTCACTCGGACTGTACCTATAAACATTTCCAGTCAAGGTTACTGAAGCATAGCATTGCTCACAAAAGATCAGAAAAAAATGCACATGGATAGGTCAGCATGAATCTGTCTGTGCTGCTAGAAAAGAGGATGCAATCTATATAGATTTTTAGCACCGGAAAGGGCTTTGGAGATCAACAACTGCCTCATTTTACAGATGAGCACATTCAAATTCAGAGACTCTCTGATGTTTTTGGTTAGGCAGCTAATTAGTGGCAACACCAAGATGAAAACCCTGGTTTCCTGATTGTTAGTCTATTTTTTTTCCACTTCATCTGCTGTACATTCTCCTGACAGCAGGTCAAAAGCTAAGTCCCCTGGTGCGAAGTAGCACCTTATCATTACCCATGACCATTTCATTTTCTTTTATTTCTTATAAACATCATTAAGGAAAACAAAGCTTTGATGTTGTTTACAAACTTAATCACATTGAAAGATTGGAGGTAGTCTTTTCTAATTATGTGGGCTGTCAGTTGTAAATAAAATCCAATTGCTCATTCAAGAATACATAATTGCCTATGAACTAAGTCAAACTGTGTCAGTGAACCTAACATAACAGCTTAGTGCAGGGTGTACCTCTTTCTCCCTCCTACTACATTCTGCACTTTGCTAAATCTCACAGACATGCTGAAATAAAAAAAAAAAATAGGTGGCATTTCCCCTTTTGTCACACTGTCTCTTCTCTGTTGTTGCTGCCTTCCTGGCATGAAACTTTCTTCCTGCTTCCTATCCTCATACTCGTGAGCAAGCCCTGGAAGAGAATCATAGCTGGTAAACTTCCCAAAACTCTTCCTGTTGACTTTGCTGCAAACTTTTGAAAAGTACGCAGGTAGAGCAGATGTCCTTTCCTGACCTCTTAATGCTAAGGAAGCACTATTCTCAGAAAGTATATATTGACCCTTTGACATGACATGTCTTTGCTCACCATTTTAAGGATGAATACAAAGACTCCTAGTTTGAAATCTCATTTATGTCCTACTGTAGTTGGTACAAAATCATTTTTTGACTGAAAATTTGAAACAAATTAAGTTGAAAATGCTTTTCCTCGGAAAATAATTATTCTTGGTTACCTAATAGAAAGGTCTATAAATTACAAAATGACAAGTGACAAGGTTGTTATAATTTTCTGAATCCAAGGCACTGCATAATAAGCAAGAAGCTTACCTTTTAAGGTACTTTTAATCTTAGTAAGCTAGATCAAACTATTGAGTAGTTGTTAGGTCTGTGGGAAAATTCTAGAGACGTGAACTTTTAATTTTTTTTTTCCTTTTAATTACTCTCCTGTCTTCCTTCTCTGAACCTCTTTATATCTGTTTCAGTTTCTTAGGCAGCAAATTTACATAAATTATCCAGGATATTAAATACCAGTAGTCCTATATTTGAAAAACAATTTATTGTGATATTTTTTCCTCATATTTCTTCCAATGCATTGTCTTCTCTTTGCCACTGTATGCCCTTCTTATTTCCTTTGTGCTCTTTCACCTTATTTCCTACCTGCTCTCTCTTTTACTTCTTTCTATTTTTTCCCTTAAAACTTACAAGCTTTTGATTAATGTAAATGGAGGTGGAAAAAACTATACCTGTTGTGAAAAAAAAATGTACAGGCCAGTCCCCGATTTCATAAGATGGATTGAGCAACAATGCTAAGAGAGGGAGAATACTTTCAGTAAGCCTAAAACTAAACCCTATATAATTTTGAGAAAAAGACTTTATACAACATTCCAGCTGTTTATAAAACTGCAAATGACATTTTCAGCTACATGAAACGTGTTCTCCATAGCTTCTTCAAAGATGGCGGGTTTTCCTACAGCAAGGTGTACTGAAACCCTGGCACCGTATGCACAAATACATAATGTGCCAAATTAAAATAAAATATAGGCATGAATATCCATCTGATCATATGTAGCTGTCTAATTTGTTTTCTGAAATATGGTAAGTATGATACAGTCCATACAGTATAAAATATCTATAATAATAAAAGAGATATGCATGCATAAGCATACGAAGTCAGAGAGAAGTAAGTCTCAGGAGCTTATCCTTAGGAAGTTAAAAGAATTCTATTTTCTATTCATTTATTGCATGATTTATTATAACCGTTCTATAGAGCAGAACCCAGCAGAGAAGCTATAGTTAAACCTGGCTTGTTGTTTCCATCATAAATCCCCCTTCTTGAATGATTTATAACTTGGCTGTTTTTATTTGCTTTTCTCTGAAACTTGGCATATAAGTACTTAAACTTTGAAGCATTATTTCCCTAAATTTAATTTAAATCAGTTTAGTCTTTCCCTTTTCTTCATCAATAAAAGAAGCACAAAATATGTCACATGGGACATCACAAACTCTGTTTTTGAAATAGGGCAGCTGCCAACAGGAAGCAGATAATAATTATCATGTGAGCATCCTTTTTAAAATCCCTGCTGGACAAAATAAGTATGTGGCGTGTGGAGGGTAATTCAGCCCTCTTTCAAAAACCAGCTTCTTATTTAAGTCAATGGAGCATATTTCCGAATGAAATCTGCAGTACTGCAACCATAATTTAGGACATCAAGGATTATAAAAATCAAATGTAACATTAGTTGTCTCTCTGAAAAAACCTGAGTGAATTGTAACTTGCTCAAAGATCATAAATACTGCAATTAGATCAAAAAATTCTGGGCTGAATTATTATTTTATTTTGAAAATCTTTTTTACTTTTCCCTTGAAAAAACACATTTTACATTTAGGATCATGTGGAAAACAAATATGATTACAAAACTTAGTTTAATATCTAAGTTTTACTTTCTACTAAAGCGCCGTATTTCTGCAAATACTCATTAAGTGTCATAAATATATCCACGGAAATTAGTTTTTATAAAAATACAAATACATTAGTTAACATGTTTATTTAGATTTTTTTGACTTTGAAAAATGTATGTAAAAACTTTTGTTTATAAAAAATTGGTAGCTGTATAAGGTAGTGGAAGACACACACAGTCCCTCTTACCTCTCTAGTCACCCACACTCTGTCTCTATTGCCATCTCTATCCACTATGCTCCATCTAAATGTTTCTTTCAGTTTTTTAATTTTAATTATATTTTAATTCCAATAGTTAATGTACAGTGTTATAATAGTTTCAGGTGTAAAACACAGTGATTCAACAATTCCATTCATCACCCAGCGCTCACCACAAATGCACTCCTTGACCCCTAGCACCTATTTCACCCATCCCCCCATCCACCTCCCCTCTGGTAACCATCACTTTGTTCTCAATAGCTAAGAGTCTGTTTCTTGGCTTGGCGCACACTCTTTCTCTCTCTCTTTATTGCTCATTTGTTTTGCTTTACATGCTCTTCTATTCTTTGTCTAACAGCTCTTATTGAAGAAACTCATACTGTCTCCTGATTTCACTTAACATCTAAGTCAATGACTCTTGACTTTATGGCTCTCTTCCACTCTGTACCACTATACTCTGCAACTTAATATGCCTAGAGACCTGAGGTTCCTGAAACCAACTGGACCAGATCTACTGAATTCTTCATCTTTGTTCTTCAAGGTCTCCTCCACCTTTTTTTCCCCCTGCTTATTCTCAGTGACTGTCATATTCCTGTATCCTGTCCCTCAAGCCATTCACCTGAGTGCTTTTATTTCTGGGTACATATTCAATCACTTGAACTTAAAAGAAAACATTTCTGGAAAAAAAATATGATCCTCTAGCACATTGCATAAACTTCAGCATACTTCAAACCCCAGCATATTATCTTATAATTGAATCTTTAGCTGTCTATATTCTTATGTCCCTGAAGATATTCTATGTCTCTAAAGTACTCAGCGAATAGAATAGAATAGAATAGAATAGAATAGAATAGAATAGAATAGAAAAGAATAGAATAGAAAAGAATAGAATAGAATAGAATAGAATATGCTCAAGATGTTTCTCGGATGAAAACATTTATATAAACACATCCTAACAGATTTAATTGTTATGTTGAATTCTTGCCTTTGTTTCAACCATTTTTATCAGATTTAATGTGTACTTATATGATTTATTAGAACTATTTTTCATATTTTATTAAATGTCAATGATAATTTATATTTTATTAAGTAAGAGAAAAGGAAGCCATGTAAGTTATGACTAAACTCATATCTATGAATCATTATTTTAGTTTCCAAAAGAACAATGGCATTTTACTCACACTTTCCCCACTAGCTTATTCAAACTCTACAAATTATCTGAACTGGGTTGATTCCTCTTCTAGACTATAAATCTGTTCCTGATTATCCCAACCAAAAATATCTCTCTCCTTCATTTGAGTATATTATTGCAAATATTTGTTTTATTCAGTTGAAATATCTATTATGTGTGTAAAGGACTATTTCATAAATAGATCCTATGTTCACTGGGAATAGAATTCAGGAAGTCTTAATTTCTTTGTATACTCTGTAAACTTTTTCCACGTATACTGAATTACATGATATGTATCTTAATAAATGATTTAACTGATGAATTATTAAAAATATTTCTCTAAAAGTGTCTTTTTATTTTTAGTTTTGGATGTGGCCTGGTGCCAAATTACTGAAATACGTTAATAAATTTATTTTAGTCAAGTTAAACATTTAGTTTTGGATAAAAATTAACCAATTAGCTATTGAATTCCTCACATTCTGATGCTTAAAAATTCAGTAAGTATAAAAATATTAAAATATAAATGCTAATATTGAACTTATTTGTTCCTTTTGATATAATAACTATATATCATTATATCATATTTATTGTAATTTATATCCAGAAGAATTGTTTATAATTTTCCTGGGTAGCATATTGCTTCAATGACACCAACATTTTAATTTTTTAAAGATTTTATCGCTTTAGTAAGGCATAACTGACCTAGAATAAACTACACTTAGTAAGGTGTGCAATTTGATGAGATTTGACACATGCACAGACCCATGAAACCATCATCAAAACAAAGATAATCATCCAAAGTATAATTAAGATCCTTAATAATCTCTCCCTCTTAGTCCATGCTGTCCCATACCATTCCCAGATAAACAGAAATATGCTTTTTGCAACTGTAGGTTAGTTTATAATTTACTGAATTTTATGTAAAATGATATCATATGTATGTTTTCTATATTGTTTGGCTTCTTTTATTCAGCATAATTATTTTGAGATTTATCCATGTGGTTGTGTATATGAGTGTTTCACTCTGTTTTATAACTGAACAGTATTTCATTGTATGGATATACCAGAATTAGTTTATTCATCCACCTCTTGATGGATAATTGTGCTATTTCCAGTTCCGGTTATCAAAAACAGTGATATGAGCATTCATATTCATAGCATTTTATATTCCTATGAGAAGCACATGACAGTGCTCCACGTGCATACAACACTTGGTATGGTAAATAATTTTATTACAAACATTCTAATAGTTTTGTAGTAGCATTTCATTGGGAGTCTGAAGTGCATTATTCTGTGTGTACTGCTGTAGCTCTTTTCATCTTCTGCTTTATCATCTGTATATTCTTCCTGGTGAATTTTCTCTTTAGATATTTTGCCAATTTTTAGAATTAGCTTGTTTACTTATCATTCAACTTTGAGAGTGCAGTCCTTTAATAGATATGTGATTTGCAAATATTTTTTCGTAGTTTGCCAGTTGTCTTATAATTTTCTTAACAGTGTCTTTTGAAGAGCACAACTTTTCAGTTTTGATGAAGTGCATTTTATCAATGTGATTTTTTAATGGATGGTGCTTTTGGAGTTATGTCTAAAAAATCGCTGCTTAATCTATGGTGACAAAAATTTTCTCCTATATTTTCTCCTATATTTCATTTTAAGTTTCGTAAGTTAAGGTTTTACATTCATTTCTATGCCACATTAAGCTAATTTTTATATTTTGCATTTCCATGTGTCCTTTAGTATCAGCTTATCAATTTCTACACAATTATCTGTTGGAATATTAATTGAGCCAGAACTCCTTTGCCAGTGTAGATTCCTCAAGTTGGGACTGTAGTTACACTGCATAACTAAAGCAGTGCAGTTTTTTTTTTTATAGCTTTTTGCCCCCAAAATAATTTGTAGTGTGTTTTTGTAGCTGAACACACATAGTATGGCAAAGTGCTGTGCACACAACTATTTTAGGAGAATTGACATATAGCAATATTACATCTTCTGGCTCATGAATATGGTATATCTCTATATTTAGATTTTCTTTAATTTTTCTCAGCACCATGTTATAGTTTGCACTGTACAGATCTTTTATGTCTTGTCAGATTTTTGCATACTATATCATATTGTTTTATGCTACTATTAATGGTATTGTTTTAATAATTTCATTTTCTAGGGGCGCCTGGGTGGCTCAGTCAGTTAAGAGTCTGGCTTTTCACAAGAGCCAAACTATGGAAAGAGCCCAGATGCCCACTGACAGATGAATGGGTACAGAGATGTGGTATATATATACAATGGAATATTATGTAGCCATCAAACAAAGGAAATCTTGCCATTTGCAATGATGTGGATGGAACTAGAGGGTATTAGCTAAGCGAAGTAAGTCAATCAGAGAAAGACAATCATCATATGATCTCACTGATACGTGGAATTTGAGAAACAAGGCAGAGGATCATAGGGGAAGAGAGGAAAAAAATGAAACAAGAAGAAGGGAGGGAGCCAAACCATAAGAGATTCTTAATCGCAGGAAACAGAGGGTTGCTGGAGGGGAGAAGGGTGTGATGGATGGGGTGACTGGGTGATGGACATTGGGGAGGGTATGTGCTGTGTATTATGTAAAACTGATGAATCACATACCTGTACCCCTGAAACAAATAATACATTATATATTAGAAAAGAAAAAAAAAGAGTCTGGCTTTTTATTTCAGCTTGGGTCATGATCTCAGGGTCTTGGGATGAAGCTCCATGTCAGGCTCTGTACTCAGCAGGGAGTCTGCTTGAGATTTTCTCTCTCCCTCTTCCTCTGCCCCTCTCTCCCACTCTATCTCTAAAATAAATAAATAAATAAATCTTTAAAAAATAATAATTTCACTTTCTAATTATTTCTTTATATTCATCTTGTATCCTCCAACCTTGTTAAATTCACTTCTTAGTTTCAGCAGGTTTTTTTTTTTTTTTTTTGTAGGTATCTACAGATTCTCTATATTATGCTGTTGAAGACTATGTTGTCTGGAAAATAAAGATTGATCCCCCCAATCTTCTTTTTGACTGAATCAGTTATTTCATCTTCGTCATGACTCATTGTATCATATAATTTCCCTAGTGTAATATTGAATATAAGTAGAGAGAGTGAACATCCTTTTCTTCTAAATTTAGGAGGTATATATTCAGTTTTTTTACAAGAATGATATTAACTGTAGGATTTTTATCGGGTCAAGGAAATTCACTTCTATTCCTAATTAACTGAAAGTTCTTATCAGAGATAGAAGTTAGATTTTCTAAAATGTTTTGTCTTTATCTAGACAGATAATCATAAGGTTATAATATTTTGTTTTGTAGTATGGTCAATTACATTGATTTTTAAATGTTAAACCAAACTTGAATTCTTGAGATAAAGCCTGCTTGGCCAGGAAGTATTATCTTTTATTATTGCTGGATTCAATTGCTTAATGTTGTGCTTAGAATTTTTGCATTTATGTTTAGGAGGGATGTTGATGTAGTCTGATTCTCTTATATGGTCTATGTATGCTGTTAGTATCAGGATAAAGTTGATCCCTTAAAATGAATTGGGAAGTATTCCATCATCTTTACATTAATGGAAAAGTTTGCATATAATTTGCAATATTTCTTCTGCAAATATTTGGTAGAATTTACCAGGGAAGTCATTTGGAGTTTTCTTTTGGGGAAAGCTTTAAAGAATGAAGTAAATTTTTTTTTTTAAATATGTGGCTATTCAGGTTATCTCCACCTTTTTGAGTGAGCTTTGGTTGTCTTCATCTTTCAAGACATTTTTCCATTTATTTTAACTTCTATCATTAAATGTCCTATAAAATTGTTCAAAGCATTCCTTTATTATTCATTTAATATCTAAAATATCTATAATGATTTCACCACTCTCATTCTTGAAATCAGGAATACATTCTTTTCTTTATCTCTTTTTCTCCTCTAATCGGTTTTCCTAGAAGTGTATCAATTCTATATACCTTCTCAAGGAATCACTTTTGACTTTCTTTTTTTTTTTTTTTTTTAAGATTTTATTTATTTGAGAGTGAGAGAGAGCACGAGCATGAGCAGGTGGGAGGGAGTGTTGGAGCAGAGGGAGAGAGGGAAACAGACTCCCTATTCAGTGGGAAGCCTGTTGTGGGGCTCAATTCCAGGACCCCAGGACCATGACTTGAGCCAAAGACAGACACTTAACCAACTGAGCCACCCAGAAGCCCCTCACTTTTGACTTTCATTGAATTTCCTCAATTATTTTTGTTTCCCATTTTTAAATTTCTGCTTTAGCAATTATTATTTCTTTTCTTCTGCTTACTTTGATTTTGTTTGCAATTATTTTTCTAGTTCATTTACATTGAAAATTAGGTCATTAATTTGGTTACCTTTTATTTCTTATTTTCCAATAGAGGCATTAAATGCTATAAGATTTTCCATAAATATGGCTTCAGCAGCATCCCCCAAATTTTGATGTCTTGTAACCTTCATTTTCATTCAATTCAACATACTTTCTAATTCCCTTTTGAATTTGTTTCCCCTCCATAGATTATTTAGAAAAATGTTATTTTGTTTCCTGATATCTATATCTTTTTACATTCCAGAGATCTTCTTAATTTAACTTAACTCCTTTTTGATCAGAGAATTTTATTTATTCATTTAAGTTTTTTATTTAAATTCTAGCTAGTTAACATACAGTGTAATATTCAGTTTCAGGTGTACAATTTAGTGAGTCAACACTTCCATACAACACCTGGTCCTGATCACAAGTGCAGTCCTTAATCCCTATCACCTATTTAACCCATCTCCCCACCCTACTCCCTTCTGGTAATGATCAGTTTGCTCTCTGTAGTAAGAGTCTGTTTCTTGGCTTGCTTCTCTCCATCTTTTTTCCCCCATGCTCATTTGTTTTGTTTCTTAAATTCCACATGAGTGAAATCATATAGTATTTATTTTTCTCTGACTTATTTTGCTTAGCATAATACCCTCTAGTTCCATCTACATTGTTGCAAATGGCAAGACTGCATTCTTTTTTATAGCTGAACAATATTCCATTTATATATATACACATAATGTATATATATATATAATGTATATATAATGTATATGTGTAAATGTATACCTACTGTGCGTATGTGCGCGCGTGCGTGTCTGTGTATAACGTCAACAACTTCTTTATCCATCCATCAGTCTATGGACCTTTGGGCTGCTTCCATATCTTGGCTATTGTAAATAATGTTGCAATAAAAACAGGGGTGCATATATCCTTTCGAATTAGTATTTTAGTATTCTTTGGGTAAATACCCATTTGTGCAATTCCTGAGTAGTAGGGTAGTTCTATTTTTAGCTTTTTGAGGAACACCATACAGTTTTCCATAATGGCTGCACCAGTTTGCATTCCCACAAACAGTGCAAGAGGGTTCCCCTTTGTCCACATCCTTGCCAACACCTATTGCTTCTTGTGTTGTTAATTTTACCCATTGTGACAAGTGTGAGGCGATATCTCATTATAGTTTTGATTTGTATTTCCCTGATGATGAGTGATGCTGAGCATCTTTTCATGTGTCTGTTGGCCATCAGTACGTCTTCTTTGGGAAAATGTCTATTCATGTCTTGAAAATTTGTATAATTTAAATCATTTAAAACTTGAGACTTGTTTTCTGGTCCAAAATATATCCTATTATGATAAATGTTCCATATGTACTTGAAGGGAATATGTTTTATACTGTATTTGACTGGTATGTTCTATATATAACAAGTCAAATTGGTCCATAGTGTTTCCAAAGTCCTCTGTATGATGCTCACTGATTTTTATGCTTACGTGTTCTATTGATCATTGAGGGAAAGGTATTAATTATAATCTCACAATTTTTTTTGGATTTGTCTATTTCTCCTTGCAGTTCTCTGTTGTTGCTTCATATCCTTTGAAGCTCTGTTATTAGATACATAAACATTTAGGATTGCTGTATCCTCTTGCTGAATTACCCATTTTATCATCAAGAAATGCCTTTTCTTTATTACCGGTAATATTTTACCTTTACTTATGACAGTAGTACCTGAAGTTTACTTTCTTTGGTATTAACACAAGCGTTCTAGCTTTACTTTGTTTAGTGTTAAAATGTTATATCTTTTTCCAACCATTACCTTTAACGCATTCGTGTCTTTATATTTAAACCATATGTAGGCAACATATAATTTTTGCTTTATTAACCAATTTGATAATATTTGCCTTTAAAGTGTAGTGTTTAGATCATTTGCATTTAATGTGATTATTGATAAAGTTAGCTTAACTTTATCATCTTGCTGTTTTTAATTTCACTGTGCTTTGGAAAATGCGAAAGCCCACAGGAGTATTTCCTCCATAATTCTACCATCCAGTGAAAACTACTCTTACAGCTTTGGTGCTATCATATCATTTTTTGAGTATGTACATATAGGAAAAATATATTTTATTTTTGGTATATTGTTAGCAGCATTCTATTTTTTACTCAATATTTTATTTAAGAATTTTACATTATACTAAAATACTCTGAAAATATCACTTAAATGAAATCATAAGTTCACACTTTATGTAATATTTGCCACAAAATAGACAAAAATTTATATATTCTTGTATTACTACTTAGTTATTTAAATTACATCCAAATTTTCATTAGCATGAATGTTACAAACATTCTTCCACTACTTCACACATCTCATATCTTTGTTTTTCTGTAGGATAAATCCTTAAATGCTAAGTTACTAGTCCAATCTTTGAGCTTTCTATACTGCCCAGGATTTTTATTTTTTAAACACAAAGAAAAAAAACTCTTGGGAAATTTGAGAGATAAAAATATTGAATTTTCCTGTAAAGCCAGAGAAAAGAATTAGGAGAGCTGGTCACTGCACTGAATACAAAACAGAAAAAGAAACAAAAAAGTAAACTCTCACAGAGAGCCTCTATAGTGGGGACCAATGACTAGCCAATCCCTGATCTACTTCAGAGTCAAAATCTGGGATCAGCACTGTTGTTGGTCACTTTCTAAACATTGTTTGACTTATTTCAATTTTACTATTGCTTTGCAATGTATGGTTTCTCACTTTCTTGGATCTGTAATTTAATAGTAGCCTCCTTACACCACAACATTCAATCTAGAAATTGGGCTCTGTTCTTGTCCTTCATCACTATTTAGCTCACTTTCTAGGGCTTGAGTCATTTTATTGTTTATGGTGGTGACCTATTTAAAACCCTTTCCTTACAGTGACTTTATTTCTTCAACTCCAATGATCTACTACAGGGCTACATTTTGCACATTGTTAAAAATCTAGATCCAAGGTAAGTCTAGATCTACAAAATGACTTCCACATTTTCAGCTCCAAAGAGTTTTCTCTTAATAGCGTTCTCTCTAGACTTATTTTTTCAAGTCACTTAAAACTCCTTTATTTTCTTTCAGAGCAGTGGCTTCTATTACATTTTCTTCCCATTCAATTGAGCCTACATTCTGCTCTATTTTCTTTTCTTTTTTTTTAAAGATTTATTTATTTATTTATTCGACAGAGATAGAGACAGCCAGAGAGAGAGGGAACACAAGCAGGGGGAGTGGGAGAGGAAGAAGCAGGCTCATAGAGGGGGAGCCTGATGTGGGGCTCGATCCCACAACGCCGGGATCATGCCCTGAGCCGAAGGCAGATGCTTAACTGCTGTGCCACCCAGGCGCCCCATATCTTCTGATATGATTCTGAGCTACACCAGTGTCCTGGAGTCACTTTTTCTTTCACTCTCCATATCAGAAACACAGCAAAATTCCTGTCCCCAAACCCTGCTAAAACACTGTTATTTGTCTTCTCTGTTCCTATATGATGTGGAAACGCAACCAAATGGATAGATTGATTCTTCCATAAAGGCACAGTCTCAAACCTCAGCAGAACCTTCAAGGCCAATCAGCAACCTATTTACTTTTCCTTGATCAGCTCTAATGTTCTTTCCTCTTGAGGATTATTCTAAATCGTAATAAATCTTCATAAGTGCCATACTCAGTCTCCACTCTATCATTCACAGCAGACAACTGTGCTTATTATATGGAGGAATTAAGACTATTGATGTGTTATTCTTTAATGTCCCTCCTTCTACCTACAGAAAAGAATTAATTCTGTAGGCCTGCTGCTAGCTCTTTCCTGCTCAGTAGGCCTTCTTTCCTCTGCTTTATTGGTAATCTATGAGAAAATGGAAATCATATTTCTGTGGATGATGTGAAATAGCCTGTAGTTTATGTGTTAGAATTGAAATACGAAAAATAAAGTATAATGAATATGTTGCTAACAGTAATCTGACTCTTGGTGCCCTTACCTACAGTTGAATACACATTTTATGATTCTATAAGTATTGCCAATCTCATTTCTTCTAAATAATTGCAAAAGAGATGTAATTTTAGCCACGGAGCAGGCAGGAGCAATAAATTTGGCTCGGCCACCACTCCAGATGACAGACAATGGTTCATGCTTCAATCCTCTGATAGGATAACATTCAGTGGGAAAAATGAACTGTTCTCTTTCATGTGTCTATTTTTAGGTGTTTCAAAAAAACCTTCTTTTCCCTCAAATCTGGATTTTATTAATTATATTGAGAGTTAGAGTATAAAAAAAGATGAGCACTTAATTATTGATACAATCTGTATTGTTTTTTCATTTTTACAAAAATTAAAAAATATATATAAAATTTCATAAAAGTTTTTTTTTACATTTTACGTTTTGTCTGTAATGGTGAATGAGAGCAAACAGACATATCCAGCTAACCAAAATCCAAACTCAGAAATCAGGGGTCTGTCTTCCATTTTAAGTTACAGTAAATAAAATTAGATTCTGAAAGAAAACAATTTCAGGTTTACATCAATTTTTCATGCAGGTGTTTGGATAATTCCACTGATTGACCAGATACTTTATATAGTTATACATTATTTATAAATAAAATTATAGTCTCAAGGACTAGCATTACCTTAGCTACAGTAAATGTGAATAGATATTTATGTATTTTTTGCAGCTTTATTTTTAATCTGATTCATTTATAAAATACATAAACACAAATTTCTTATCCTATTTTCAAGGTAAACCCGAAAACAATGATGATAACTCTTATTGGAAGGGAAAGTAGGATAGTACCTTTTTCAGAAAACTTGCATCTATATACTGGTCTCTGCTGTATCGCCAAACAGCCATTACCTTGAGTAAATCAAATAATCTCTAAATTACTTGGATTCTTTATGAACAAATGTGAAAGTTGGCCTGGATAATCTCTGAGGTCCTATTCAATAGATCTAACATTTATGACTATATTTACTTATATGTTTTCTGTGTGACAGCACCATGAATAAATACACAAAAGACATTGTCATAAATACATGTTTTTATATGTAAAAAGCAAGCACATTTTTACTAGAATTTCAACCAAAGCTATGATGTAATCAGGAACACTACAAAAGTTCCAACTATAAATAAACACTTCTGTTTCAGTCTTAAAGATTCCCATTTTCTTTGATCTTTGATGCAATAGTGACAAAAACTCACATAAATAATTTATTATGTTTTACATTCTTGAAAGGAACAATTTCCTTTTTTTTTAATTTAAAAATATAAAGGCTGGAAAATACCACCCATAATCCTTAAGCACCAGTAGGAAATACCTAAAGTAAAGTCATAGATACTGTAACTATGTTTTTATTAAAGTAAATTTAGTAAAAAAAAAATAAGATCTAATTTCTCGGCATATTAACAATTTCCCAATATTCAATTAATAATCAAAACTCTTAATGTACCTAATAAAAATTCAATATTTAGAATATCTGCATAACTTAGTGAACATACACTTTCCCAACAATTGTGCCATGATGTTATACTGTACATAGGTAAAAGATGCATTCAAACTGCAAGATAGATAGATGGATTTTCATATACCAGAGCATGAAAAGGTTATGGGTGTGGTTTCAGATTCCACATTGCAATCAACTATCACTTGTCAAAGTTGGTATAGTAACAAAGAATATTCACAATTATGTGAAAAATGTTAAAATATACCTCCCTTTTCCTGCTTATCTGGATAAATCTGAATTTTCTTCATACTATTTAGCCAAATATCATATTGAAATATATTTGAATGCAGAAGCAGATATGTGAACCTAGCTGTTTTTATTAAGCCACACATTAAAGAGATTTACTAAAACTTGAAACAATACCATGAAAAATAAAATAAGATTTATAGTATTTATATTAACATGAAATGGGGCTATTGTTGTTATCTTAAAGTGAATTCACTAAGACATATTTTTAATTTTCTCAGTTTTTTAATAACACAGTAAATATCAATACATATGAAACAAAAGCTCTTTGTCATTCTAAAAGATATTTAAGAATATAAAGAAATCCTGAAACCAAAGAATTTCAGAACCACTAACCTTCAGTATAAAAGAATATTTTTTATAATGTGATAATAGTATTTAATATGCAGAGTGTAGAACAAAGAGCGGGTACCGCGCATATTAGCTATAATTATGTACCATATATGAAAGGTGTGACTAGAAATGCAGTAAAACTTTAATATTTGCAAGAAGAACAGCTACAAACAGCTCATGCTACTTGCTGCTCCACGAGTAATGAAGACATCTCTGACTTTGGAGTCCCTGTCTCTGACTGAAGCCACGTGACAGGCAGGCTAAGTTCTAGCTTGCAAAACGCATGAATTCTCATACTGGTCATAGGTCTCAATAGTGGTTTCCATCTTTTCATTTAAATACTTACATATATTTAGAATAGCTGTTTTAAAGTCTATGTCTGCTAATTCCAACATCTCTGTCAAACTTGATTTTTGCTGACTTTTTTCCCTCGGCTGTGGTTACAACTTCCTACTTCTGCAGTTTGTGTTCCTATGGTGAATGTTGTAGATGTTATATTGTTGAGAGTTTTATTTTGTTGTTTTCCTTGAGTGTACATTGGCTTTTGTTTTGTTTTGCTTCTTCCTCTAGTGGAAAGCTAATTTAGTGTGGATTGCCTCAATCCTGTCACATTTTGTTTATGCCCATCCTGTTGAAACACTGGCGTTTCTGGAGTCTCTGTTTTATGTTGGGGAGATAGTTAAGTTCTCCACTCTGACTTGTTAGCAGCTTTTGGAATCGCTACTCAGCTCCGAAGCCCGCATTGCCCTTTTCTGTAGGCTTAGCAGGCTCTGGCCCTAAGCATGTGTAACTTAAAGGTCCGTCAAACATTCACAGGCATCATCCTATTGATGCCTGGGCTCCCCTTCACTGGCACCCAGCTCCACAAATTACAGTCTTGTGAACGGCTCCACCTCCGACTTCAGTTTTCTATACTGAACAAGTCTGTTGCTCACTGTTTGGGCTCCAGTTACCTGTTCTATCACGTGGAAAGTGCCTTTTATACAGGCAAGTGTGACTCTGAAGTTCACTCTGTGTGCTATTCACCTCCTGACTATGACAGTCCTGCACTATTTATTGTCTAATTCCGGAAAATAATTAACTTTAATTTTTTTCCACTTTAAAGATTTCATTCTAAAAGATGGTTAAGACCAATCGTTATCCAGTCATTTCTGGAGTGTATTAATTTTTTTCATTGTAAAAGAGTATATTGTTTTAAATTAAATATCATTTTTCAGGGTTCTGGCTTATAAAGTACTATGACTGACTTATTCTGGAACATCTGTCAAATGTAATAAACTTTCCAAAGATGACTCAATTGGAATTAAATAGCACCTTTATTCTTACTATGGACTAACTGTATAAAAATATCTCTTAATGTCATAAATAACAGATGTTAATTAAAGGAATTTTAACTGAGGTATGAAAAAATGTTCCCCAAAACCCACATATGAACATTTTAAAGCTCACATTTTTACAATATACTATTATTGTTTCCGCTTCTCTAAGAGCAATTTTGAAAAGGTCATAAAACAGAATAAACTTCTCAAGGCTATAACAATAGCGTTAGACAAAGAATTTGATATTTAGCTACTAGAGACTACATTTAATACTAGCTAGTACTCACAAATACCCCATTTTCATCGCAGAGAGATATTAATCAACCAATCTCAACCATAGAAAAGAGAACATTCCATGAAAAATTAATGGTAAAAAAAAAAAGGAATAAAAAAATATCATCAACTCTTAGATTTTCTGTGTTAGCCAAGTCAAGATCCATACTGGCAAGGACAGGCTGCTGTTGGCACTGCTTAATAATGCACCGAGTGGTACAGTAATTTTCAGTATATATGATTTATATAAGGTCACGTAGGTGGGGGATGATGCCAGGAATAGAAACCTTTTTATCTCTGATACCAACACTGTGGCTTAATGTACTATAGACAAACATGCGGTGTTGTTTCCTCTCTGAGACTGTATCGGATCAACAATGAAAAATGACATTGCCAATTATTTTAAGTTAACAGTCTGCCAAAGAAGAGGTTTTTTTCACTGTCTCCAAGGTGTAAAGAAGGGTAAACTGTAAATATCGGGGGGGGGAGGGCTGAAATACCGCTAAAATATATACTATCTACTTACAACCACATTAGCTGATGTGGTTGTGAAATAGTGGTACAATTCAATGCGAGTAGAGACGAACAAGAACGTTATAGTTTTAAAATGAACAAAGAATGTCATTTAATCTAAAACATAAATGGGAGTATTTTAATAAATATGTTACTTGAATGTTATTATAAAATTAGATTTTAAAATCTATCAATTTTTTTAATTTAGTGACAGAACTTAAAGTGGGAAGAGGAATTGTGGTGGAAAGAACCAGCTAAGTGGCTAGGATGTATGAATCCGGACAGTGGTCGACAATGACCATATGCAGGGTGCAGGAGACATACCAAAGTGGTCATTCCAGACTCAAGTGTTGAAAATTTATATTGAATAAGTTGTGGTTCAAAATTAAAAAGTGTGATTATTAGGTTTTACAGGAACTTCAAAGGCAATGAAAACAGGTATTTAGCGTTGACGATGATGATGATGGGAACTACTGCTTATTGCATGCTTCTTCTGTGGCAGGCGGGCTTTCTGTGGACTTTCTATTTTAGGAGTCACAACAATTCTAGGATATAGTTACTAACATTAAAAACACTGTACAGTCGGGAAAATTTAAAAAGTTTCCCCCAAGAAGAGCCAGCAAGTGGTGAAACAAGGACTGCAATCCAGAAACTCCTTTTAAGATCCCAGACTCCTAACTGACTTGCCTGCTGTGGAAAGCTGGAACTAACGCTGGAAAACTGAGAGGCTAAAAAAATGGGGAAAGATACAACTGTTAAAAGGAAGACGATAGTCCCCAAATGCAGTTACTTATGTTAAGGCCCCAAGTCAGCAAAGCAGAACTTAATACCTAATTTAACTAGTTTCAAAGGCACCCCTCCAACCAGGAATGTAATCTCTAACCAGTCAACATGGACTTTCCTGGTCAGCACTAGGAAATTTACTGATAGCACCCTTTCAGTCCCCTTCGGAGGATGACCTGGCCTAAAACAATGCATTCTTTGCTAATAATTTCCTTTTTTTCCCCCCCTCTCAATCTCTGCCTTTAAAAACCTTTCTTTTTCTGCAGCTCTATAGAGCTCCTTTCTATTGGCGAGATGAAATGCTGCCAGATTCATGAATGGTTCAGAAAGCCAATTTTATGTTTAAACATGTCAGTTGAATTTTTGTTGTTTAACAATAACCAATTATATTTTTTTTAAAAAGTGTACAGTACAAACATATGTAGTTTAATAGAAATGGGAAATAAACTGCAAAAAATTATGAAAAAATTAAAAGAGGACAAATTCTGTAGGAATAACTGATACAGAACTCAAAGGAAATAATATACCACATGTATCAGAAATCAAATTATGTAAGCCTGGTTTTCCTAAACTGAAGTAAATGGATATAGAAGAGCGTGTTCATGTATCTCTTGAAATTTTTTGTAAAACTGAATGCAGGTGGGTAATACTTATGAGAATTTTTAGGAGTAAAAAACTCGTAGCTCTCATCAGTTTCTGAAAGAAATACTATAGCATAAAATAGCTAATTGATTTAACAGCTTTTATTTTTCTTTAAAAATGGCTAATGTAAAGAATAGAATATGGGAAACAGTAAAATAAAAATTTAAAAGAATATAACAAAAAAACAACCCATAATAAATGTTGATCCTTAAGCTGTTATAGCCATGTGCCTGTGCATTATTTTTTAATGTCATATTCAATTAACAATATTAAAATTTTTTTATTCACATGGAAAAACATTTTGGAAATGGAGTTTCTTTGATTTCTGTTTTCTTCTCCAAACAAGTCTGGAACACTGGTAATAATACATCCAATGATTAACTCGTTAAATGTAATTTCAATCTTTTTTTGGGTCATGGTAGAATGGTAGGATGAACAAATGCTTACCTTCTTTGGTTTTACTCAGTGAGTGAGCAGGTTTGTTGGTATTCTCTGAAAATACTGCCACTAGCTTTCTCTGGGACATTTTTCCTGCTGTGTTTCAGAACTGTAACAGTTCTGAAAACACATTACATTTGTGTTGACTACGGAGGAGAACATTTCTGCTGATTAAAATGGGAAAGAAGAAAAGAGGTGCTTTCTTCTTACCACCAGAGAGAATGTTATCCCTGATCCAAAGATAGAATTTGGCTAAATAATAACTTACTTCTGAGAAAGATCTTTGCAGTCATCTACTTAGACATAAAAACATCAGGAATATTGGAGTCATTTTTCTTGTGTCATTTAATTTCAAACAATGGTGATTTTTTTCTTTTAAATAATTATATAAAAGAAAGGTGATTGGCTGAAGGTGTTTTTTTTTTTTTTAAAGATATTATTTATTTATTTGAGAGAGAGGGACAGCAAGAGAGAGCATGAGCCATGGAGAGAGAGAGAAGCAGGCTCCCTGTTGAGCAGGGAGCCCTACATGGGGCTCGATCCCAGGACTCTGGGATCAGAACCCAAGCCCAAGGTGGACACAACTGTCTGAGCCACTTAGGCACCCCTAATTTGTTTGCTCAGGCTTGTAGACTAATGAGAGAAATGCTTATCTTGGGCTCTCTTTTTAGTAGTTTTTGCTTGGTTTTCTGGTTTATGTGATTATAAACTGCAGTAACGATTACCACTCTAAAATTGTGATACTTGTATTTACATGTGAAATGAGTGTATTTCCCAAAAGGCTAAAACAAAATATGTTCTTTTTTTTTTTTTTTTTAAGATTTTATTTATTTATTCGACAGAGATAGAGACAGCCAGCGAGAGAGGGAACACAAGCAGGGAGAGTGGGAGAGGAAGAAGCAGGCTCATAGCAAAAGAGCCTGATATGGGGCTCGATCCCATCATGCCGGGATCACGCCCTAAGCGAAGGCAGACGCTTAACCGCTGTGCCACCCAGGCGCCCCAAAACAAAATATGTTCTATGTAATTTCTAGTCCTGTGAAATCTGTCCATGAAAAAAATTATGTAAATTACATATACATACAAAAAGAAATTAGTCATGCAATAAATGTATTCAGATACACACAATTTTCAAAATTTACTCCAAAGATAAAAATGTGCACTTTAAACTTTTTACTTGAACTCTGTTTTCATTAGTGCAATAATTTTATTTAATGCTGTATTTAAATTGGCAAATATATATTATAGCTCCTAGGTCCTTCAGTTTTACTGAATAAAATTTAAATTCAAAAATAAACCAGGGGTAAAATATGGAAATAACTAATTCCCATAATTTATTTTTCAATTATATTGTTCTCTTTTCAGGATTTTTCAAATAGGTCTTTCTGTGTTATTTACTTTGTTCTGTGTTAATTCTGCACCTGTGCTTTTCATTAGCAATGTGCTTGCTTTAATTTATGTTTTGAAAGTGGTTAATTGAATCGAAGCATCAAGACCATATAAAATGAGATATTATTCAGATTCATAGTGAATGTAGCTATATATTCTTTTTTTTTTTTTTAGGATTTTATTTATTTATTTGAGAGAGAGAGAGAGAGAGAGAGAGAGAGAGACAGCACAGGAGAGGGAGAGGGAGTAGCAGACTCCACACTGAGCAGGGAGCCAGACACAGAGCTCCATCCCAGGATCCTGAGATCATGACCTGAGTCAAAGGCAGACGCTTAACCGATTGAGCCACCCAGGCACCCCAAATGTAGCTATCTATTCATATAAATAAATGTAAAGAAACATTTGATTGTTAAAATCTTAATTCTTTGATATGTGGTGACTTGATTTCCAAAGCAATATTTTCTTGAATATTTTATGATATACAATTTTTAGAACTCTAAAGCTTAAATACATTATCTATGAATGTGCCTTTAAAACTGGACTGGCAATGGATAAATTCATGCACTAAATAACTCATTTTCTCTATGATCATATTGGCCAGATATCTGTCAAGTTTCTGTTTTACTTTGAACTTTTTAGACACAGCAATGCTGATTCATCATGCAAGGAATAAATATTAAATGCATTTCTTCTCTGTTGCAAGGCATTAGGAATGGCCAATTATATGCCATACAGATTAATTCAAATCAAAATTACAGGATGGATGTAACACTTCACTGATTTTATTTAAGTTCATCTATGGAAATAGAGCATTTCAATGATTTCAGCTGCTTTACCTACAAATATTCTGAATGCTTAATGCCTATTCTGATAGGTGGGTGGAAAATGCCCACCGTGAGTATTAGATGAAGTGTTGGCTCCGTTGTGGCTGTGATCATTTTAGGTCCTTCTGGATATGCAAACACAACTTTCAGGGGAATTACAAGGCCATTGATAACTAGACAAAGATTGCATTACTCCTACATTCCTTCTGCATTCCCTTGATCTTTCTAGATCTTTTAGCGATAATTGAAAGTATAAAAGAAAAAAAAAAAAACAACTTGTTAATTAAGACCTGACATAATGATCAAGGCAGGAGAGAAAAAAACTTTTTGATGTTTAACTCAAAAGACTGTACTAAGTAGCAAGGCCAGATGCTATGACTAAGCATACAGCTACACTGAATCAACAATTCTCTTTGTTAAAACACCTTTTTTTTTTTTTTTATCTGAGCCCTTTTGGTAATGTTTGTCAAAACTCCCTGATGTTAAAATTTTTGAATAAATAATTATTTTACAGATTTCATACTTGTAATTTATTTAGGTGACTTGTCAGAGATAGAAGAATTCTGAATTTGTACCAAGTAATGTTTTTTTTGATTGGTAGAAACTCAGTAACTTCATTCGTTTTTTGGGGCCTTTTTTTGGTGTGTGTCCTCTTTTCATCCAAAGTAATGTCAAGACATCTAATCTTTCTCCAAGAAAGTGAAGAGCATGGACAGTAGTAATTAAGATTCAGATCACACTTCCTTCTTGGCTTATTTAAAGTCTTCAATTTCTGACGTATTTACTAAAAATTCTTCTCTCTTTTAGTTCACTAATTACCAAGGACTGCGAGGTTGGCAGAGCTCTCCTGTGATTGAAAGATTGTGTTCAGTGGCAAGAAACAAACCAAGCAAGAAAAAGTTAGGTTTTGCTGCAGCAGGCAATTGTTTAATTTAGCTTCTGGGGCTTCCAGAAAATCCTCCTCTGTGTGGGCTGTTGTAAAGATGACCCTTCTGGAAACAAGAGAGGGAAAGGAGGACATTTCAGCTGTGGCTGTTTAGCTTTTCATACAAAAAGTGATCTGCACTTTGCTGTCATCTTTCTTTGCTTGATTATGTGGCCCTTATGTTAGTGGTTTGATCTGAGCCTCTTTGATCTGATGGCTTTATATTATTGATTATATTCAAAATACACCTGTAAGGTCACTGCGTTAATTCATGTAAGGAGGGATAGAAGACAGAAATAATTTCACTGTTGTAAAATAATGTATAAAAAGCAATAAAATTATGAGGTGAATCTTTATATAACTTAAGAAGCAGAATGACAACTGCTTCCTTTAAAGGAAAGGGAGTGCAAACAAGAGTTTGTATTTCCAGAGCTATAGTATTATTTTACAATTTTGACTTGTGTGGAAAGCTAAGCAACTGACAGATATAAAAAATCAAGAAAGAGAAGCATGAACATGTTAGCTAGAATTGTAGGCATAACGGCCAAAATAGATAAAGCCAGAAATATTCAAAAGAAATAGTGAGTAAAGAAGGACAGATTTGTATACTATAACTTTTTCCTTAATCTGCATTTATTCTTTTACCAATACCACACCATCTTAATTACTGTACCTTTATAAAAAGTCTTGAAGTCAACAGCATGAGCCTTTCTATTTAATTTTTCTTTAGTATTTTATTTATTATCCAAGGTCACTTATATTTCCATATAAACATCTGAATCATTTTATTGATATTTACAAAATAGCTTGTTGAAATTTTCATTGGAATTGCATTGAATCTGTAGATCAAGTTGGGAGGAACCAAGATCTTGATAATATCGAATCTTCCAATTCACAAACACGTAATGTTTCTCCATTTGTCGAGATCTTGATTTTTTTTTCACCAGAGCTTTGTAGTTTTCTGCATATAGATCCCATACATATTTGGTAGATATATGCCTATTATTTCATTTTCTTGGTCCTATAATTAAAAAAATCAAATTCCAGTTTGTTGCTGGTATATGAGAAAGTATCTGACTTTGCCATACTAACCTGCATCCTGATACTTTATTCTCTGGAGATTTTTGTCAATTCTTTGGGATTTCCTTTATAGACAAGTCAGGTCATCTGTGAACAAAAGCAGCTTTCTTTCTCCTATTCTGTATATTTTAATTTCCTTTTCTATTATGATGTTGCAGAACAGTAGTAAGAGGACACACCCTTACTTTGTTCCCGATGTTGGAGGGAAGCATCCAGTGTCTTGCTGCTGTGGGCTTTTCATAGATGCCCTGTATCAAATTAAGGAAGTTCCCCTTTATTCTAGTGCCATGAGGATTTTTATTTCAAATCTACGTAGGATCTTGTGAGGTACATTTCTTTATCAATGGATATGATGGGTTTTCTTTGTTAATCTGTTGGTGTGGTAGATTACACTGACAGATTTTCAGATGTTGAAATAAACTAGCTGAAATAAATACCTGGAATAAATCTCACTTGATCATAGTGTATATTTTTTAACACACCATTCATATTTATTTATCTTTGAAGATTTTTGCATCTATGTTCATGAGAAATATCGGTCTTTGCTTTTCCTTTTTTTGGTGATTTATTTATCTGTCTTTTTATAAAAGAAGAGTCTGACCTTATGGATTGAGTTTTGTTTTTTTTTTTTAATTTTCCAGAAGGAATCATGTAAAATTGGTGTCATTCTTTTCTTTTTTTCTTTCTTTCTTTTTTTTTTTAAGATTTTATTTATTTATTCGACAGAGATAGAGACAGCAGGCGAGAGAGGGAACACAAGCAGGGGGAGTGGGAGAGGAAGAAGCAGGCTCATAGCGGAAGAGCCTGATGTGGGGCTCGATCCCATAACACCGGGATCACGCCCTGAGCCAAAGGCAGACGCTTAACCGCTGTGCCACCCAGGCGCCCCGGTGTCATTCTTTTCTTAAATATTGGTAGAATTCACTAGCAAAACCCTCTAGGCTAATGACTTCTTTTTTGGAAAAACACTAATTATTGGTTTTTGCCTCATGTATTTTGATGCACTAATGTTGGGTGCATTCGGATGGTTGTCTTCTAAAAGCACTGCTCATGTAGTCAGTCCCCTTCTTAACTTTTGATAATTTTTCTTGTTCTGAAACCTGCCCTGTCATAGTTGATAGAGCCACTCCAGCTTACTTTTCATTAGGGTTTACATGTTGTGTCTTTCTAACTCTGTTTATTTTTAACTGTTCTCAATCTTTATATTTAAGATGGATTCATTTTAGACAATACACAGTTAGATCTTGTTTTTGTTTTAATTCATTGTGACAACCTCTGTTTTTTAATTGATATATTTAGGCCATTCTCATTTAAAGTGATTACTAATGTAGTTGGATTGTTATTTATTCTATTAGTTGTATTTGTTCTTTCTTTTTCTCACTCTTTCTGCATTCTCATTTTGAGTATTTAAATAATTACATTTTATCTTTTTTATTTAAGTATAATTAACATACAGAGTTATATTAGTTTCAGGTGTACAATATAATGATTCAATAATTCTATACATTTCTCAGTGCTCATCAAGAAAAGCATACTTTTAATTTCCTTTATTTCACCTCCCCCACCTCCCCTCTGGAAACCACCAGTTCTCTTTTCTTTATATTTCTTTTTTAAAAATCAGTTTGTCCTAGAATTTTCAATACATATTTATAGCTAATGTAAGTCTTCCTTAAAGTAATATTATACCCATAGTAAAGGTACCTTATAATAGAGTATTCCCAATTTCTCCATCTCATCTCTTATGACATTGTTTTTATTTATTTTAGTTATTCATGTAATTATCCAATACATTATTATTACTTTAAATAAACTGTTATCTCTTAAATCAATTAAGAATAAGAAAATATCACCTCACATCCATGAGGATGGTTACTATCAAAACAAAAACAGAAAACAAGCATTGGTAAGGATATGGAGAAACTGGAATCCTTGTACAGGGTTGGTGGAAATATAAAATGGTGCCTCTTTCATGGAAAACTGTATGGCGGTTACTCAAAAAATTAAGAGTAGAATTACCATACATTCTAGCATTTTATTTCTGATATATACACAAAGGAATTGAAAGCAAGGAAATGAACAGATATGTGCATACTCATTTCATGGCAACATTATTCACGATAGCCAAAAAAGTGAAAGCAACCCAGGTATTCACTGACAGAATGGATACAAAGTGTGGTATATATACATTATACAATGGAATATTAGCTTTAAAAAAGAAAGGAAATTCTGACACATACTACATCATAGATGAATCTCGTGGATATTATGCTAAGTGAAACAAGCCAGTCGCAAAAAGACAAATACTTTGTGATTCCACTTATTTAGGGAACCACCTAGAGTAGTTCAAATTCATAGAGAGGGAAAGAGAGTGGTGGTTGTCTGACTTGAATTTTTGCCATACGTTATTTTTCTTTCCTACCTGAAGAATTTTCGGCTACACCTGAAGAACTTGTTCTAGAGTTGCTTGCAGGATAGTTCTACTGGTAACAAATTATAATAGTTTTTGTGTCACTAAGAAAATCTTTACTTCTCCTTATTGTGAAGGATGACTTCACTGGAATTAGAATTGTAGACTGGTGTCCTTTTTTATTTATCTTCTTTCAACTCTTTGAGTATTTTACTTCATTCTGTCCTTGTTTCTATGGTTTCTGATGAGAGTTCTCTGTAATTCGTATCCTTGTTCTCTGATAAGTCAAATTTTTTTTTCACTTTGGCTTCTTTCTTTTTTTTTTAAGATTTATTTTATTTATTTTAGAGAGAGAGCATGAGCAGCGGGAGGGGCAGAGAGAGAGAGGGAGGCAAGCTGACTCCCCACAGGCACTCCTCCTTTATCTTCTTTCAAGAATTTTTTCTTTGCCTTTGATTTTCTGCAGTTTGAATATTATATACATGGGTACAGATTTATTTATTTAGTATTTATCCTGCATGATGTTCTCTAACATTTCTGGTTCTGCTATTTTGTTTCTGTCATTCATTTTGAAAAAATTCCTGGCCATTAATATTTCACATATTTTTCTTCTGTTCCCTTCTCTCTTCTTCTTCTGGTATTTCAATTACACTGACGTTGAACGTTTTGAAATTGCCCAAGAGTTCTTGGATATTCTGTTCTTTCTCTTGTGTACTCTTGTTTCTCTTTACATTTTGGTTTGTGAAATTTCCACTGACATATCTTCAAGCTTACTGATTCTTTCCTTAGCAGTGTCCAGTCTGTAGATGAGCTCATCAAAAACATTCTTCATATATGTTACAGTTCTTTTTTTAAAAAACTTCTATATATTTTGATTGTTTTTGAGAGTTTTCATCTTTGCTTACATTTACCATGTGTTATAGCATGTTGTCTGCTTTTTTCATTAGTGTCCTTAACGTAATAATCATAGTTGTTTTAAATTCTCTATACAATATTCCTCCAAACTGTCATATCTGAGTCTTGTTCTTCAGACTGTTTTTCATGCTTTTTGGAATGCCTCTTAATTTTTTTTGTTGTCGTGAAAAGTCAGATATGATGTAACAGATAATAGACTCTGAGATAAACAGAACTTAAGTGTGAGATTTTTTGTTAATTTGACCAGGAATTTAGGTTGTGTTTAATATTTGCTGTAGCTATAGGTGCCAGATAATTCAAATCCTTGTAGCATATCTATTTTTGTCTCCATGATTTTATTTGGGATTTCTTAAGAACTCCTCCTTAGATAAAGTCTATCTTAACAGGTTTCTCATCTATAACCCACTGTTATTATATAGAGGCCCATTAATGCGGTGGTATGGTGTTGGGGAGGGAAAGTGATCTGTTATCTTATGATTATAACTCAGTTTTTAGTAGGCCTGTGCTGCTGGGCTGTGTCTCAGCCCCACTCCTACCCCAAATACATGCATACACTCAGGTGAGATAGGAAGGCTAGCAGAGGCTGATTCTTGCAACCGCCTTTCACCTAGGTAGTTTAAGACTTTGGAAAGACTTTACCATGGAGAGTAAGCTGCTGTTATTGGTGTATTTCACAACAGTTATTATTTTTTTTCCTTCCTTCTGCTAGAGCCACAGGGGGATCTTTTTTGATTCTTCAACATGACAACCTATATGGTCTCTGGATGTAAAAAGCTATGCATGTGTAGGGCCCCCTAATATTACAGCCTCCATGGGTCTCATATTTTCTTGCTAGTTCATGCTCTGTTCCCCGCAATTTGTCAAAATTACCATATAAGTGTTTCCTCCAGTTAACATCACTAGTGGTTTCTGGTCCAGGTTCAGAGATGTTGATTGTGATTCTCTGTATTCACCTGTCTTTTCAGATTTTGGAGGGGTAGTTTGCCTTGTGACCTCAGTCCTCTGGTGCATCCAAGTCAGTGATCTCCAGTTTTTTCAGCTTTTGTTGTATGAATGGTAGTGATGACTTTCAAGATCTTTAGTGAGCTGAAACATGAAGTCTTGATAGAACTTTTATCCTTTTCGACTACCTGATTTGTAATGATACTACCTTATAAGAATAAATTTGAAAAAGAATAAAGGTACCTAATATAGTAACGTGATAGAGTGAAACAGATGGTGCAACAGAAAATCATATGAAGAACTATTGATCATTTCTTTCCTTCTCTAAGTTTTTTTGTATATTATGGGAAATACACATTCCAGTCTTAATTCTTCTACTGGCCATCTGTGTGAATTTCAGCAAGTTACATAATCTACCCTGAACTCAGTTTTCTCATTTATAAAATGAGTCACTTTGATTAGAGAACTCTCAGATGTGTCCTAGCTCTAATTCTCCAGGTTGTTTAGTATATAAGAGTTACCACTGGCAAAGTAGATTTATTTCTTCATTCAATCATTCATTCAGCAATTATTTATTGATTTTCAGTTCTGGGCCAAGATAAACGTTGCAGTTAAGGTCCCTGTTTACTTAAAATATATATTCTATTGTGCAAAGATGGCACATAAAGAAGTGAAAATTTTAAAAAAACAACACATGAGAATGTAAGATAGTTACATTATTACTAAAATAGTAAAGAATAAAATGAAGTAATTGGGCTTACAGAGGTGGGGATATGGATGGAAGTTGGTAGTTAGAGCAGTCAAAAAGCTATCCCAACGGAGGTCACATGTGAGCTGAAGCCTGCATGGCAAGAAAGGACCAGCCGAGCAAAGTCAGGAGCAGAGCGTTTCCAACAGAAAGATCAACAAAGGTAAGGCTACATATTGGAAATAAGTC